>NC_074722.1:13890980-14238480 GCF_947242115.1 Biomphalaria glabrata | reverse complement strand
TTGCAGAGTTAGCAATGAAAGTTTTGATATCCTCCACACTCACTATTCACATTGTTTTCAGACAGATAATCCTAGTCATGAACTTGCTTCTAATATAGCAGCTGGCCTATCAAGTCTGATAAATATAGATTTACTCTACAGCTATTTATTCTGGGTTCTGGATGCTTGAACTTGTTTTAGAAAACCATCAAATAGATGTGTTGAAGGAGAGTGGAAGGACTATATGCTATTTTTTTCACCCTTGAATGTCCATGATTTCAATTTTTGAATTTAGGCTTTCATGAGAAATGGAATCTAGCGAGAGATTCAGCTCAGCCACCATTTCTGTCAATAAAACCTCTGCACTTGTCACTTTCATCTTTAAATAACTTGTTCCAGATTTTGTGAGCATATTTTCAAATAAAAAAATCATATTAGCAAGTTTTGGTGTTCATCTTTATACTTAATATGCAAGATGCATACAAGTAGGTATCTCTTTAGATCTTAATTCTAGATTTAGATATCAAACTAAATTTTACAAAAACCCTTGGTCAGACTAACAACAAAAGCTCAATGCAAAGGGTTTTGATCTATTTTAACTAGTACCAGTACCTTCATGAAAGTGGTCTTTTTAATAGAAGGATAATACAAAATATTTATATTTGATGTTTTTAATATATCTTTAATGATAGACAAGCACATTGTAATAATACTGGAAAAAAAAAAAAAGAAAACATGTACGTCAATCTTAATAACTAAAGCATACATACTTTTCCAATGCCCATATGTTTCCTGTTTCTTGGATGATAGTAAATCTTTATGTCCTCAATCCTTCCAAACCCTTTAACCATGTTCTCCAGAAAGTCTCTGTTGATATTATCGTTAAGGTTGCTAAACGTAACTTCTTTGGCTGGGGGTGTACCTACATAATATTGGTCATACTGGAAGAGCAAAGTACACAGAAAGATCAGTACAATCATTAGTGCAATCCCACCCTCCTTTTTTGTCTTCTATTATTAAAGTAAAAAAAAAAAAAAGATACCAAAAAGATACACAAGTTAAAGTTAAGAATTAATTTTTTCTATTTACTTTTTTTCCCCCTCACAAAAAAATAATAAGATTGGTCTCTGCTTCTACAAAGCACAAAATAGATGAAGTTGTGAATTGGTTAAAAGAAATAAAAAAAAGTAAAGGTTTAGAATTCTTGAACAAAAGTGAAAAAGAAGAAAATGTAATAAATAAGAGAAAAAGAAAAATTGCAAGGAAAAAAAAGTCTATCTTAAAATGTTCACTTGTTGGAGAGAGATAAAAGTCATTTTACCAAGTCTTTTGTTTTCACTTAAATATGATTCTACTAAAAATATACAAATTTATTTCATTTGTTTAAAAAGGGATATTGTTTCCTGCCTACGCACAAACAAGTTTAAGAAACCAAACCATAAAAATCGTATTTCCATATTAAGCTATCAATTTATGAATACTATTAGAAGTCTATTCAAAAGAGATGCTAATTAAGCTTAGCATTATTAAAAAAATAATGACACTTGTTTGAGTATAAAATGTATTGAGTAAAGACATGCTTAATGAACAAGGGTGTTACCTTCCATCTAGGTACAGGTAAGTCAGCAGGTTGTCTTCTGTAACAGATTCTTTGATATCTTGGTCTGGGGTCTCTTGTGTCGATTGTTCGTCCATCCTAAAATAAATCAGCATTGTAATAAAAATTAGAAACTTGTGTTAGCAAATTCAAAAATTTGTATTTTTAGCAATCCTGAAAGAGGAAAAGCTGCTTGCGTGGTCTGTCCGTCCATCCCATTTAGATCCCAAAAACTAGAAAAGATATTGAACATTTTTTGATATCATGATTTCTTAGATCCTTCAAAGTTCTGAAGCCATGCTATTTTTTTTTTCTGAAAGCAAAATGTTTAACTCTTTGGCTCCGGAATTAATTCGGAATTATTTGCCACTTTTAGACGGAATTAATTTTTCCGCCATTTCAGAGTGCGCTACTTTGCTTCGATATAACTTGTATAACTTTTTTATTTATTATTGGAAAATAATAAACTTGATATAGAATTAAAGAGAAATGGATGCTCTTTCCATTTCTTATGTTGTCTAGTTTGCAAATTATGTTGTTTTTGTAATTTTGGGTTTTGAATATAAAAATTAAAAATGAAAAACTCACCAACTGACATTAAAAATATCCATCCAAGTGCATGTTTAAAGAAATTTATTGTTCAAATTTAATTGAAACAGCTTTTTTTCTCATTTTTATCCATTTGTTTACAGAACACCACAGAAGAAACAGCAATAGATGCAAAAAATAATAAACTGGAACTAATAATCCAATGTCACTACTTTAACGAAAAAGCCCATAAAAAAAGCAACACTCTTGGAACAAAACACTTTTACCCTAAAACTAGTCCAACTGTACAGCATATATATATTTATAGTATTTTCTTCTAAAGTTCTTCATGTACTTAGTATATAAATATTCCTTCTAGTTGTGATATTCATGGAAGCAGTCAATATGAATGTGTGGGTTCGACTCCCATCCAGCGCAAACATAAACCGTTCTCCCTGACCCAAAGTGTTTACATACTCTGTCTTTCTTTATAGTTATAGGTCTCCATTCTCTGAAAATGGATCTTATTCTAGCAGGGGTGTTCCATTTAATCCTATGGTCAGCATAGCTATTTATTTTGCTAACAAGACTATCAACAATGTGATTGTCAATGAAAAAAAACATTTCATCTCAATAGATGCAGTGCTGACTAAGTCTAGGTTGACAACCCAATTTCTTGGTGGAATAAATCTGAAATTGTTCTGTTTCAGTACCTAGATGATAGATCTAGAGATCTACATCTATCTGATTAGATTTAGATCTAGATAATGTAGAGACAGCTAAACTAGTTCTAGATCTACATTGAACATTAGCTGGGGGTGGAGCTGCTTCATCAGCTGATAAACTTCATCATTACTAGACATAGGCCTAGGTCTAGACCTATAAATTAATTTACTAGATCTAGATCTATATAATTAGATTTATCAATGTCACCATCAGATGAAACAAAACCACTGTCATCTGAATTCTTATACTTCTTTATCAAAGAAATATTTAGATCTACAAAGTTTATATGGCCTTGGTTGAAGCTCCATGTTAAAAAAACACGCACACAGAAAAAATAAATGTCATCTCTTTACAAACTTCGTACAAAATAAAAACACGTTAAATGAAGGAAATTCTGGATGTTTAGCAAAGGGAAACTATTCTAGATAAACAATTAAGCAATAAAAAACAAGAATTGGAGAAATGGAAACGAAAAAAATAAATTTGAAATAGCCGATGCCCCCAGCGTTGGTCCGACTTTTTTCCCCTTTTTTAAAATCAACGCCCTGTGCGTTGGTGCGGAGCCAAAGAGTTAATTTTTCAATTTAAATATACAAGCCAAGCAGTTTTTACATAAAAATACACCACTTCTACAACAATTCACTTACAATAGTAAAAAAAAAACAGGAGAAAATATATTAGAAAGGGAGGAGACTTTTCTGTACATTTTAAAAAATATTTGTTAACAGTTTCATTTTGTGAAGTTTTTTTCTAAAAAAAAATATTTCTATTACTAATGTATGTCATGTGTTTTCTGTTATACAAACTACTTATTTTTTTAAATAAAAGGTTTACTTTAGCTTTGATAGAGAAAGATTGCATTACATATGTATGTAATATAGTTAAAAACAACTTTTAATAAGCATTGTCTCATATTGTACTAGTGCAATGTGTTATAACTACATCATAACATTTTACCAACTGGAAAAGTTTCTTTTTTTTAAGGCATTGAATAAGAAATTGACCCTTTACAAAACCATCATTTAATAACATCAGTTAAGCCATTGAACCATATCATCATTACAATCAATGCATTGAATTGCTCTGTATTAACAATGTAATAACAATAACATTAATAAAGGTCTGTATCCATAGTATCATGTCATCAGTTGGCCTAACTACACAATCAGTAACACTATGGATACAAATACATTTCTTTTTCTATTGGCAGAGATAGGCTGTGGTTGTTGATAGTTTCTGATAGTCATACACAAAACATCGAAATCTGCCTTTTTACCAGCTTGATTGAACTACTTCGGGGCTGAGTGTTTGTTTCCACAAACAAACTATCTTTGTAGCCTTGTTGTATATTTTTTTAGAGAAATATACTTAGATCTAGATACAACTAACCTTTCATTCTCATAGTGCATATGTGTGAAGATATTTATATTAATTGCAAGAATCATTTTAGAGTATATAGTACTTATATATACACACTTACATGCGGATTTATACCATCAAACCGGTACAATTTCTCTTTGCTACTGTCTATCATAGGATCAGCCAATAATCTGTAGTTTCTTCTCTTTTTGTCAAAGTCTGGAGGAAGGGTAGAACTGGATGATGGGAGTGGGTTGGGATTATGTCGGGACATCCCATTCATATCTGCAAGGTTAAAGGTTAAAAATTAGTGTTGTGTGTGTGTTTTTCTTGTGCAATAGACCATTTGTATTAATCTAACTAAAGATTCATAGCACAAAGAAATAAATAAAAAATACATAAAAAATTTTGATTTTATTTTAAATGTATACTCAATCGCGTAAATGAACATAATATTTAGCAGTCACAAACTGAAACAAATCTTATTTTGCCAATTTAAAAATGATACTTTAAAAACTTTTTAGAGATTTTGAAATCTCACTGAATTACAATTTACAATTTTTATACAAAAACACAACCCAATTAAAAGACTCAGAAAGACAGTATTCCAATTAGATAATTTTTACAGGTCCAATCCAATGGAAATTCAGTTTGACTATATTTGACCACCTCAGCATAACTACTGTAACAATACCAATATAGAGATGCAAATATGAACAACATTCATACACGAAAGGAAACTATATGAGAGCTCCCTGATTTGGAAACCACTGCGCAGTTCATCTCATGTATTGGTTTACTCATCTGAACACTCCAACATAACAATGAGAACAAAGAAGAAGAAAAACACAAGAAGTACATACACACTCACAACCAGCACTTTATGTACTTCTCGTTGACAACATCTATATACACTAATTAAACTAATACAACAAAAATTGCAGGATTTTTACAAGCAAACAGACTAATTGATATCACCTGCACATATAAATTTTATGCATATGTGATAAACTGTCTATTAAACTTTCTTAAAAAATGTGTATATGTTGTGCATTTAATCTACATACTTAAATTATTTTTTAAACATAGTTAATTTTAAATAGTTCTGCACCAAAAAACAACCAATATAGATTTAAACATGCCAATCATTTTTTAATACACATCATTTAAAGAAAGCTTAATTTATAAATGCAATAAAAAAACATGTTCAAAATAATTATCTATGTAAAATATTTATCTTTTAACATGGTTTGCATAAAATTATTTCATTTTAAAAACAAAATGGTTTGATTGCAAAAGCCAAATTTAGATTTGTTTTTAGCAGGCTACAGAATAAAGTGCTATCAAATGTTCAGGAAAAAGCATTTGACAGTGTAGACAGAGAAGTCATAAGGAAAATGTTTTGTTGTTAGTAGACAAACATATTGGCTGGATATGAACAGTAGTCTGCAGGCCTTAGTTTGGGCATTACTGATCTAGTGGATTGGATTTCAATCCATGTTAAATATGGCGAATGTTCTCGTCACATTTTTTTTAAATTTTGCCATGAAAATAAAAGTTAGAGTGTGAAAATGGGTATACACAATTTGTTACAAAGTTTCTTTTAGTTCTTTCTTTAATAAAGATAAATCTGGGTAATTTGTTTTTAATTTTTAGGATATTCCAGATGTAATAGGGACATTTAACATGTATTGTCTCCACTATGACCCATGGAACACTTACGCCAAGTTTTATCAAGATTTGTCAAACCGTTTTGGTGTCTAGGCAGGACATACATAAACAAATATACTTTAGATTTAATTATATTATATATATATATATATATATACTATTTTATTATTTAGATCTTGAGTCTAGTACCAATTTTTCAATCTACTAATCTACTCCTCTTCTACAATATTTTTTCAAAATAGTAGTTACTTTGATAAACTGACCTAGATCCATTTTTTAATCTCAAAAAAGAAATTTAAAAAAATCAATGAAAAATGCTAAAATATGTTTCAGCACATTTTAGGAGTGGTCATTTCTATCAAAGTTTTAGCACATTGTATTTGATTTCAGGACCAATTGTGGTTACTTTTTGTAAACATAAGATATCAGAAATTTTTATTTGCTTTGGAAGCCAATCTGATAAATTTTTCATGACAAAAGTTTATGATCAAGTTGACATTTTTTTCCTATTATAGATACTACAATGCTGTTTGGTACAATAATTGATCATATTAAGAAATGTGTTTATTTAAAATTTCATTAAATTCTGTCGGCATACTTTAAAGATTATATTTGATATTAAAATTAACAAAAATAAAGAAGGGCAAACATTTAAAAAAAAATTAAAATAAAAGTGTTTAAAGATACAACAATCTCACTAATTCTATTGAATTTAGCATGTTAATATATGTGTGTTAAGTTTGAACTCTGTAGCTTGGCGCACTCTTTAGATATTAAATTTCAAAGTTGGTTGTTAAAATCTATTTTTAGTAGCAACCGACACTGTGATTTACTGGAAATAGTTATTTTCTGTCTATCCCATCCTATTATGAGAAGCACACATGAAATTTTCATTCTGATTGACTTTTATAGTGTTTAAATGCTAGACCATGGAGACTGAATGTGTATTTATTATTAATGTAACTTTTTAATGTGTAAATTTTCATGTAAATATATATTATTAAATAATAATTTTAAATATAAAAAACTTTTTCATATTTTTAGTTCTGCGAATTAACTATTAATTCATTTTATTCTTCAGATATTGATTTTTCTATTAATATACATATTAATTAATTTTTAATAAATGTGTTTTATTATATTTTGGAAATAATGAGTTATTACTGCACAAAAAATCTTTTAAATAATTTCTAAAAAGACAAAATGTTTATTTTTTTTATAGTCCAAGGCAAGAAATTTTTCATTTACAATAAGCATTCAAATTCAGGCATTTTAAAATGATTAATTGCCAGTGCTCTATAAAGAGTTTTAAAACTTTTTTTTTTAAGTTTATGAAAAGAATAGTCATTAAATAATGAATATTTTTCTGCACAGTGTTAATTTCAATTACAATTTATAAAAATTTTCTGATGCATAATTATATCTATTTAAATATACTATAATTATAATTAAAATAAAACACATAAACACATTACAGATTTCTGATTTGTTTTATTTATGATGTTTGGGCTCATATGATGACAAAATCGCATCCATATTTATTTTTTGTTGAATGCTTTTTTAAAAATTTAATTCACTTTTTATTTTTAAGATTTGATCCTTAAGTCTTTTTTTAGCTGCCCCCGAAAGGGGAAAAGACGCTATTAGTTTTGTGCGAAATGTCTGTCCGTCTGTCCCGTTTAGATCTCGTAAACTAGAAGAGATATTGAAAATCCGACTTCACAATATTTTAGACCATTCAAAGTTCTGATGCAACGGCTACTTTTTTTTTTCCTGAAAGCGAAAATTCTAATTTTTAAAAATCAATTATGCAAGAAGTTTTTTTATAAGAAAAAGCTAATTAGTATGCATTATATGTTACACCTAATTTAAGACGAATAGTAATCTTATAAACATCATTTTCGTGAACATTTTTTTATATAGCTGAAATTTATTTATTTTTTTTTTTTTTGAGAATTCGAAAATGAGATTGAGCCTTTTCAAAGAAATTAATTTATTTAGTTCGAACCGAGGGTCCCGGGTTCGAATCCTGGTGAAGACTGGGATTTTCAACTTCTGAGTCTACCCAGCTCTAATGGGTACCTGACATTAGTTGGGGAAAAGCAAAGGCGGTTGGTCGTTGTGCTGGCTACATGACACCCTCGTTAACCGTAGGCCACAACGACAGATGAACTTTACATCATCTGCCCTATAGACCACAAACTAGTTAGGCCAGGTTCACATCTAACTTTACTTTCACGTATCCTTTGATCTGCGGGACGGTTGGGGCACTACACAAGATCTGTTAACCTTCTTTCTCCATTCTTATCTCTCATTTGTCTTTGATATAATTTCATTCGGATGTTCTTTCTGAAAATATTGAAGCCTACCTGGGTGGACCACTGGTCGTGCGGTTTGCGCGCTGGACTGTCGTTTGGATTTATCGACGATCGAAGGTTCAAACCCTGCCTGCTCCCATCCCCTGTCGTCCTGCGGGAGGTTTGGACTAGGAAGTAAACCATCTTCAACTCTGAAGGATTATCCGAATTATGTAAAACATTTTACTTCGGGGGCCGATTTTGAGTTTGTGTTTCCACACAAACTGTCTTTTGTAACCTTGTTTTAAAATAAATTTGACATAATACACGTTAATGAAAAAAAAAAATTGATGTTTAAAACACATTAGCTTTAAGACTTTTTATTATGTAGTTACTAAAAGTTCTGTCAGTTTTTTCGGTAACAGATTTTTTTTTGCTTTACTAAGGCTAAAGAAGGCTTAAATTTTTTAACACTAAAATTGTAATAACTTCGTTCACAATTAAATCAGCAAAAATAAATTGGTATCAATGGAAATCATTTCTCTATCTAAGTAGATTCATTGCATTGTGATCATTTTGAATTTTTTTTTAACGAAGTATCTATAAATAGATATATATATATAATATATGCAGTGTATGTTTATAATTATAAACCGCTATTGACATTTTTTTTTTGTTGATCTAGAAATCTAGCAATTAATTAATCTAGATCTAGATACAAGACCATAGATGATAGAAGTGAAACTTAGATGCAGATCTCTGATAACCATAATTTATTTTTTTTTACTTAAGCCATGAAAGTGTAGCAACTCAAGCCAGTCAATGAATCAGACTTTTAATTAAGTCTTAGTCTAGTAGATCTAGATTCTAGACTATAAGACAAGAGTATCTCAGAGTATGTAGGTCTAGAGACTAGACCTTATTAGGCTTATATCTTGATTTAAACAAGAGTTGATTTAGATCTAGATTTCAAATTTAGTTTTGAGTGCATTGCAAGCTACTGCTATTTTAAATTCATCAGGGTGGTAGATTCTAGACTAGACTTAAACCTAGAATCTAGATTTTAGTGAGTTAGACTAGTTAGAGTGTCCAGTGTTATTAACAATGTTAGACTTGGGTTTATTCACTTTTGTCTTAATTATAAATTTACTAGCTGCTAGGTAACTACTGAAACTAGTTCTGCTCTACACTACATTCTATATATAGACTATATAGACTAGACAAGTGTAGATTTTATCACTAGGCTAGAGATCTTTAATTAATAATTTAATATACACACAGTTTATACATCTAATCTGGACCACTAGTTGACTAGTATTGCACTACTACACTGTGACTACACAGACACTATAAAGTCTAATAATCTATTATTATACTTTTGATAGTAATTATTAATACTGAATTGAGATCAAGAATCTCACTTATCTATTTTAACTGAGTTATTTTTATTAAAGGTTTTTCAGCTTCATTTCTTTATTTCAGAATAGAATGTTATTCACTGTTTTATGTTTAGTTAGACTACTGTCACTGTTATAGTCACATAGACTCTAGTGTCTCTAGTTATTCAGATCTAATCAAGTTTATCAAGACAAGACTTTGAAGACTAATCTTATTATTTAATCTAGATATCTTATTATCTAGATTCTTTCTAGTATTAAATTTCTAGATCTAGTCAATCTAGTCTACCCTAGCCATTAGATCTACCTGATGACAACCACAGTGTTAACATTAATACATTCTATAGATATATATTCTAATTCTAAACTCAAACTAATCTAAATAAACGTCCAAACAAAAATAAATGCACAGACAGAAAGAACTTACTCATTGCCATTTCTTTTCTATGATTATTGGACGATGTCACAGTCTTGTTGTTTTGTTCTTTTATTAACCGCCCCTTTATATTTATTTAAAAACCCTTTCATTTTGCAGGGTGCAGTGACTCTTCTTTCATTTTATTCTGCTTTTATTTTCTTTTATCGCGAATTTATTTTTCTTTATTTAAACGGGACCGAGCGAAAAATAAACGAAGCAAGCGATACAGTTCTATCGTTTCGTTCGCTTTCTGACTACTACAACATTGTCAGCGTATCCCACAATGCAATACCAACATCCGCTAACGTTTGTATTGTATTTGTTTAGTTTCGTATTTCGATCTCGTTCGAATGTGGCACGTTAGTTTTGTTGTTATTGGTCAAGATTAAATCTAGTCTAGACTAGATCTAATCTAGATCTATATAGAGTATTAGTCTAGATCTAGACCTAAAGATCTAACATATTATGCTTCACACATAAAGCTAGAGCTTGATCTTAACATAGATATAGATCAAGGGTCTAGATCTAGTCCAGAATCTCTACTAGATCTAGATTATTATCTAGAAGACAAGTCACAAGTCTAAGTTAGTGTTAGTCTAACTGAATTAAGTTTAACTGACACTGTCGACATCGTCACTTGACTGTAAATGTAATCTAAATACTCTAGATCTGAGTAGAGTCTAGATTAGATCTGGACCTAGATATCTAGATGATTGATATAGAATTGAGTGACCAGTGCTCTTTCAGAAGCTTGAAAGATGGAGGCCTGGTCGTGTGGTATGCGCTCTGGGCTATCATTGACTCATTCGATGTTCTTTAGACGGGTTCGAAACCTGCTATCTTATCTGCCAGTTTCCATTCTCTATTCTAAAATGTAGATCCAATTAGCTTTAAATGTGAAGAAACACCCGAAATATGTAAAACAAAACAGATGGCAACAGTGGCATCGTCACTATACTGACTATAGGCATAGGGTCTGAGTCTGTGTCATCCATTGCGGTTATATCAAGTTGTCAACCCCCATCAATTTCCCCCTTAATTTGTTCTTGTTATTGGATCATAATAGGCCTACTGTGAGCTAATAACTACATTTCATAGATTGCTATCCTAATCTATTTTAACATTTTGTTAGGCCTACCTAATGATTACCGGTACATTAATTAAAAAAAAACAAAAACTGACTTAACATCAACTGAATTTGTTTCCAAATTCTTTTAGACTTTACGGAAATAGTTTTACATTATGCCAGAGTTTCTCCCAAACTTTTACTTCTGACACACAGTTAGACCATAAAAAACACTGAGATCTATATAAAATATTATACTAGCATAAGCATGTCTGGGTATACGGTATGATGTCTGCTTTGTGGAAATCTTTTTTTCCACAGGGGTTTCACCCTGTGCGGCCTGCAACCCCCAGTGACACCACTAGATGGCAATAACAAAAAGCATATGAAAAACTAAAAGTAACACAAAACAAGCTGAAAAAGCATATGCACTTAGAATTGGAACACAGTACTGCAAAGATCTTATCTTATATAATACAGACGTTACTTCAAAAAAAAGAAGATGATTACGTCCTACGCAAGATCTTTACAACTACGAGATAAATCCCAACTACAGTAATCAAGAAAACACCCTGGGACAATGGAGACCTCAGCGAGTCGAGATTTCAGAGAAGGCAATAACATGAAGTGGTGGTATAAGCTGAATTAGTTCCCATTTATAGGTAGTCTTCTGAGTCTTAGTGAACAAAACATGAAAAATAGGTCAAGAACCGCCATAGAAACAATCTTTCATGTTCATAGTCTTGATCTATTACAAATTTAATTACATGACTGATCCGAACTAATTGATACAACTATGCTTTTAATATAAGGTTGTTGTGTTTTTTTTAAAAGTATTTATAAAAATATTTTCTAGTATTTCTTTGACATTAAACAGAAATTTAAAAAAAAAAAAAGGAGGGTGTGGTAAGCCTAATTAATTGAAATTCGCAGTAAAGAGGTATTGGGGAGGGGGGTGTCGGTGCATTTTACATAGTTTGAATCTAGCAGGCCCAGACATGGTAAATCTGCACTGCAGTGACTTGAAATAATATCAATTAATAAGGCTGTGCTTGCTGCGTCCTCCGCGAGGCACAAAAAGGAGATGGCCATAGTTTTGCTCATGATCAAATTTCGCTGGGGATGTGTGATTTTACATTACATTCTTGACTAAAGTAACAGTGTGTAGGCCTTGTAAGCGTCAAATTAAGTGATCATTTAAACTTGGATAAGGATCTAAGAAAAGAAAGGGTGTGGAGGTTGAGTGGTCAAGCGCTTGGGACCCCCAACCCAATATCTCAAATAGCTTAGGGCCTTTTCAAGTCTAAATACCGCACTGAGCAGGCGTCCTACATAAATCTAATTAAAACGGGTATCTTGTAGACCTACGTTTTTATTGAGGCAATATAGACATTTTTAACTGTTCCTTTCTGTGAATCTTAATAAGAGAGTAATTTTTTTTTCGTAATAATCATAACCCATGGCCCAAAAGTATTCTGAGCATTGTTTTTCTCGAGCAGGTGCCCAAGTGAGGTTTGTTTGTTGCCAGTGGTCTTACTAGCAGCATTTAGTATTTTATTAAGTTTATTAATATTTTTACAAAGCTTAGGCCTATATCAACTCTATCTGAGTCTGGTCAAAAGTTTGTACACGTTATTTCTCTGACACACAATCTCGGATCAAACTGAAATTATGCGTAATTATTTCTTTTACCTGACAACACAAGAATCAATAAAAAAAATTAACAAATTGCTTAATTAACTATTGGTAATTAATTATTTTGTTTGGTATCTCGAACAAGGGAGAGAAATTGTAGCCTACATGACTGAAGTGATGGTATAAGTTGTCCTAAATTACTCCCATTTAGGTCTATATGTCGCCGCTTTAAAGTAAGTTTGACAAACATTAGATAACTATACAATCTGTTTTCATATTCACCTCACTAGCAGAATGGTTAGTGTGTCGGCTTGAGGAGGCTCGAGCCACGCGTTCGAATTCAGGTCGTTCTGTATTTCATCTCCCACCTTTTTTTTTTTAAATAAATGCTTTTACAAACCGATTATGGTAAAATTCGCCCAGATATCTATTCTTTCACCCCCCCCCCCCCATTTTCCAAGATACGTTTTAGTATCATAGCGTATTGAGAAATCCGAAAGCATGAAATAGCGCTAATCAAAAACATTTGGAAAAAACATTTCTAATAGCAAAGATTTCTCTTCGTTGTTGGTCTAGATCAGTGGTCTTCAACCTTTTTTGTCCTACCGCCCCATTTTCGTTTTTTTTTTTCCTTTAAAAAATCCGCCAGCGCCCCCCCCCCCCCTGTAAGAAAAACACTTATAAAGAAGCGTGAGAAGGCAAATTTGAACAAAATGTCATTTATTTATTAATTTTTATGCTATCAATTACACTCATACCGCATGGGAGACGACCGCATGCCAAAGGTGGTCTTCTTTGGCGAGCTTAGAGGAGGACGGCGTTACCGAGGTGCCCCCCCCCCCCCCTTAAGAGCACAAAATTCGGGAAAATATGCAGGTCGCAACTGGGTTTCCGTAGTTATGTGAAACACTGCACTCAGTCTTAATCTTCGGAATCGAAGACATTGCCATTATTATCATTATACAAAAATCATGTCAAATAATTTGCAGTGATTACACACAAAAATTAATCTCATTGTCATGACTTTCTTTTAAATCCTAAGAATAGTTCCTTTTTAAATTACTGAATATTAGAACCTACGTTTTCTAAAGTTAAAATTTATTTTTATTTTTAATATAAACATTATTATTGCTGAATTCAGTACAAAATGGTTCCCATTAGCTTAATTTCATGTTGATGGGAAAGCTAACAAGTAATTCCATTTTCGACCACAGTTTTGAAATTTACTGAAACATTTAGGTGCAACCATATCTCTGTTGTGTCTCCTATATTAATATTCTTTTTACTGAAGACATAATTTTGTAAATCTATTTTTTCCTGCAACTCAATTTGAACGTTTGAACATAAGTAACAGGTGTTTAATACTTGTCATTTATATTTAATTTGTTTTATTTATGTAGGCTACATCCTAGAAGCGAATCGTCATTTCTTCATAGAGCATTTTTAGGTGAATTGCATAGATATCGATGTCCTTAAGTAGTAATTCATTTGTCAACAAGCAAGTTCTGTGAGATTGTAAAACCCTTTAAAATAGATTTAATATCTCGATAAAAGAGAAAATGATATAGGCTAATCAATGAAAGTCAATTTCTTTCCTTGCAGTCGGAGCTTGGTTTCATTCATTTGTGTTAGATGCCTTCCATGTAAAACAATTTTTTTAGCCTGTTTAAGTCATCAACAACCGTTGAATCCTCCTGTTTCTCAACTAAAAATTCCAAAATTGTATTTAAGCGCTTATCAAAACGAGCAATACCAAACCCCTTTCGAAATCCAGCAAACATCAGTTTACAATAACTGTTTAACATTTGTTTCACAAAACTGTAGAAAGATTAGCTCATTTTCGGCAATGGCTTATATTTTATTTACAATTTTTATAATTAGATTCAAATAGAAAGGAAATAGCGGACTAAAATAGCCTGTGTATCATAACTCACAAGGTGAATAGTGGATAGATCTGTTCTTTATTCTAAAACCAATGATGGTTCATTATATGTCGTCATAAGCTACATAACTAGACAATTTTGAAATAATATTTCATCATTAACCACAAAAAAAAGTCTTTTTGTGTCACTAATAAGTTTTGAAAAATTTTAGTTTATATCAATTCTCAAACAATATCATAAGACTAAGAGGCCACTAAAACATCCTGCTTTGCCGGGTTTTTTTTTAAAAAATATTTTCTGAATAGTAAATTTTTCATAATTGTTCATGAATATTCTTAAATTATTTTTGGATATTGCTATATGTTCGTGAGGCCGACTTGGATTCATAACCACATCTGAAAATGTCATTCTCTGGCAGGAATCGAACTCTGGGCTATCATGACGATAGTTCGAAAAACATACTACAGTACCAGCGGAGCCATCGATTTATGATGCCACACTACAATAATATACTTTACTCTTTAAGGTTAGGTTTCGTTAATATGAATTTTCTTCCAAGCGTGCCTCCTTATTGTTCTTTGTGAGAATTAAAATCGCTATCAACGGGAAGCTACCTGTGGTAAGATCTTTGTTGTAAAGGAATAGTTGAATTAACTCGCTTGGTACGTTTTCACGTTCATAATACTTAGCCTTGTTTTCTGTGCATTGATCGCCTCTAGAATCTCCCACCAACAGGATGTCAGTGTTTCATAATGTGTGTAATATTAATGAAGTAATAGGCCTATGTTGTGTGTACTGTACATTGACATTGTTAATAAATATTTCCCCCTTAGTTTTTGTTTTTGCAAATAAGGATATTATTGATACTGGTACCTAGGGCCTACTTTGTATTTAGTAGCAGCTATTATGGTGTCATTCGTTTAGTTTCCCAGAAATTAAATGCACGTGTCAACGTATTTGATTTCTTATTACTTTCCAGTCTTTCAGTTTGATAGAAAAGTATTGAGATCTACATTTGATTGCAAAAATTAGTCAGTCTAAGAATCATCTTGTGGGTAGAAGTACATATATAATGTACAACACTTTCTATCTATCTATCTATCTATCTATCTATCTATCTATCTATCTATCTATCTATCTATCTATCTGTCGGTTTCTCTATTACGTTTATCTATGTTTAGTCTAGAAACTATAAAACACATGTACACATTACTTATATGCAGTAGACATTGAAAAAAAAAATAGTACGATTTCATTAAGTGATGACTTGTTTCATTTTCAATCCATAGAAGTTCAAACAATGATGCATTACATACACAATTAGACTTCTGAACAGGTTGATAAAGTCAACTAGAAAGTGACGTTTAGTTCATTCAACTAACTTCCTCATGGATAATAATGTATTTATTCAGAGTAAACACTAGCATTAAAATTAGGTCACATCCTCGCGCTTTGGGAAGTAATTATCATTTTGGTGATAAATGTCTCTAATCGTGATTTTCATTTAACCTGGCAAACAATATTATAAAATTGACCATCTATGTCCACTTGAAATGCTCCTAGTTAGATTACTGGTCACTTGTATTGCACTTGAATACAACTGGTCGTTACCGTCATAGTCTCTTATATGTTCAGCATCCGACTTCTGTTACGTAGTTTCTATGGACTGGCAAAGTGATTTGTTAATTTTATTGATCATCAATAGTCCTCATATATTTATTGTCTCTTTTGAGGACAGTGTAAAATTATTTGACAGTCATTGACTGATTTGGTGAACACCTTTTGGTCAAAGTTTGACCGTAGGCTACCTCTGATCTGATCAACAAAAGACTAATCAACTGATCGCTGGTCTTTCGTAAGACAATCACTTTAAATGTGTCTTTGAACATTCACTGATTACGATCAGTTACATTGAACTACTCTCCATGAAATAACACGGACTTTTCTCAATACATTTCTCACCAGTTTCCGATAAGAAGGGCTCAAGATGGCGTAAACCAGGGGATTCGAGAAGGTGTTAATAACGTAGATATTGGGGCCATACATCACCAAGACAAGGTCGCCCAAAGAGAGTGGGTAACGGAATCCGACGTATAAACCTTTTACCATAGCAGCATAGGGTGCCATCCAGCTCAGGATAAAAATGGCGGTTATCACGAAGAGAAGGGAGGTTACTCGAAGATTCCTCTGCTGACGGAGGAACTTTCTCCTGGTTTGAATTTGATTAAGAACGTCCAGATTTTCTTCATGATCGGCTTCAACAGATGTTGCCAGGGCGGGGTGTATTTCCGTGTTTAGAGCCGGATATATCTGAGGTAACACATTTACTCCACGATTGGGTGATTGGAATCTGACTCTTGGGGCCACAACTGTAAGCTGAATATTGTTTTGTCTACCCTCGACCTCACGAAGTTCACCGTCTTTCGTAGATTGCTGAAAAGAGATTTTAGAAAGACTTGAGATTGTCGTAGTCGAATTTAGGGATCTCGTGTCATTCCGATGAATGAAAAACATTTTTTGATTCAAACATGGATATGTCTTGATAACAAAAGTATTATAAAAATAAAGATAATTAACAGTTCATTGTTGATTAAGCTTTTACATACATATTGCAATGGCATACAATTATTGTGAATAAGTTAATTTTAGCGCCCCCCGAAAGGGAAAAGACGCTAATAGTTTTGTGTGGCCTGTCTGTCCGTTAGTCCGTCCGTCCCGTTTAGATCTCAGAAACTAGAAGAGAAAATGAAAATCGGACATCATGGTATTTTAGATCATTCAAAGTTCTGATGCAACGGCTACGTTTTTCTTTTATGAAAGCGAAAAATCTAATTTTTAAATCAACTATGCAAGCAGTTTTTTCATAAAAAATACACCATTTTTACAACTATTCACTATTAATAATAACAAACATTGGAAGTTTTTTTTTAGTAAGGGAGGTAGCAATGCACACCAATTTTTAAAACACATTTATGCAAATGGTTTTAGAGTTTTACTTAAAAAATATTATTTTTTACAGTTGTATTGCTAAATTTTGTAAGTTCTGTCACACTAAATACTACATTTACAAACAAAAATGTTATCTGTTTTTTTAAAAAAGATAAAACCTATATTCTATTCAAATAAGTTGGACATAATTTAAAACAACAATTAATAAGTAATTTTTCATATTATCGCTTGAGTTGTAGAATGTCCCAACGTCCAATGTACACAGAACATTGTGAATTTCTTTTTTAATTTACGGAAATGTTTTATACTTGAGGCTTTGTATAACAGATTAACGCTTTACAAAACAATTAGATCAATTAGATACTCATTATAAGACATCAGTTAGGCCAGGTTCACATCTAACTTCACATTCACTTTCACCTATCCCTTGGTCTGCTGGACCTTTGGGGCACCACACAGGCTCTGTCAACCCTCTTTCTCCATTCTTCTCTCTCATTTGCCTTAGATAAAATTTCATTCTGATGTTGAAACCTGCCTTTTTACCTGCCTGGGTGGACCACTTCTGATAGAATTTAATACCGATATTCTTCTGCAAATATTGAAACCTGCCTTTTTTTCCCGCCTGGGTGGACCACTTCGGGGGCCGATTTAGAGTTTGTGTTTCCTCACAAACTGTCTTTGTAACCTTGTTAACTCTTTCAATAGATGTGTGTGTGTTTGCAAACAAATCAAATACCTTCTTCGACATATCAGTTTTACACGTAGACTATTAGGCCTATTATTATATTTAACACTTTTTTTTAAAGGCAATTCTTCCTCTATGAAGCTGGTGTCTTTTTGTAAAAGCTTCTAATTTGCCTTTAATAATCCTCCCCCCCCCCCCCCCCGAAAAAAAAACCTGGTTAAGCGCATGTATAAATCTATTCCAAAACTAGACCTATAGATCTAGACTTAGAAGACGGTCAACAGAATGTTCCTGAATGTCTAGTTATTAATTTAACTCTTAATGAATCACGCGGCAGAGCTGGCCGAAGATTATTTGAGGTGAAGGGAATTTGGTGGCCCCAAATGAAATAGAAAAACAAACAAAAAAAAACAGCGAAAACACTAGAACTACGCATTTTATTTAAAAAAAAACAACCAGTGTACTCCAATATGCTAGGACAAATTTTTACTGATGCTCCTTCTTCCCTAGTGCTATTAGGGCATGGAATTGGTGTCCTGAGCTAGCCAGGAAAACCAGTGATCTGGCAGAATTTAGGTCATTGGTTAATATGCATGACTAAATGCATGACGCGTAGGACGTAAACATCTTCTTTTTTGAAGTAACGTCTGTATTATATTATATAAGATAAGATAATAACATCTAAAAAAAAAAGGTGTTTTGAGACCTGTGCGAGGCGTCTACCAATCGGAGGCCCTAGGTGGCTGCCTAGTTTGCCTGTGTCTAAGGCCGGCGCCCTGTTTGAGGGAATACCCGCTGACGTATGTGTGCCACCCCCCCCCCACCCCAAAAAAAAAAAAGGAAATCAAATTCTGATAGTAGGGCCTATCTGTAGCCCTGACTCCCTAGTTTCAACTGAAAGCTCTTTGAGTTCCATAAGGAAGCAGCTTATTTATGTTTATGTTTGTTACTCTCTCTCTCTCTCTCTGTATATATATATATATATATATATATATATATATATATATATATATATATATATATATAAATATATATATATATATATATATATATATGGCCAAATCATTATTTCAAGATTTTTAAACATTTTTAGTCTAATAGCAATAATAAAATTGCTTAAATATTTTATTTAAATTCTAAATTCTAATTATTCCATTATCCTTTGAAAACTTGCCGGGGGGGGGGGGGGGAAACGATATTCGTACAATACGTTATTTTGGAAACTTTACAAATAAAAAAAAACAACGACTAATAACAACAAGGAGAGGGGGGCGTCGACAAAAATATTTTATTTTCAGTGTAACTTATCTGAATATTATTACAAAATTACATGTTTAAAAATTAAAATATATTAAGTAGGAGATGTCGCTTTATCTTCTAATAAGACCTTGTTAAATGAGGATCGCTTTTTGCGAAGTGCGTATGCAACAATATCGGTGAAAACGTTTTGAAGAAAACATTTGAAAACGTCTCCGCTAGTGTGGTTCTTCTGGATTTTTGTCTCAAAATAGTCGAATTTCTTCTGTCTATTGCACTTTATTATAGTGACGACTTTTGTGTGGAAAAAAAATGTCCGCGACAGAGACGTCTTACTTAACAGGAAAAATATTTTTTAGAAGATCACGCCCATTACAGAAGTACGAGCTCAATATGTAGGCCTACCTAGAATGTCCCTCACATAATACTATTGGCCAGGGCTGCCTCTTTATTATAAGATTTAATATGGCCCTCGATTTTTCTTTATTAGGATGAACAGTGCGTTCTGAAAGAAAACTCATCAATATTAGCCTTTTTTTTTTTAAATTCTCTCTTCTTACTAAGAAAAAAAGGTCAAAATACGCTTAGCGCCGAGTCCCGCCCGGAATTAAACCCCTTGCAGACTTGATCGAAAACCTGCCGCATCTTCAATTCTATCTCCATGAAGAAACTTTTAGAACGATTAAAATTTAAGTAGGCAACACCATTTCGGGAAAAAAAATGCCCATTATTTTTGGTGAAATGTCATTTCCTAAAGTTGGATTCTATACATATTTTTAAAAATATAAATGAAAAATAAAACCTAAATATTGTGTTATAATTAAGACTAAGTTTCTTTTCTTTTTCATTACATTCTTTAAAAAAATGCAAAGTTAAAATTGAAAACAAAACATCTTAGACGGCCCATGGGGATGCGACAACGATGCGAATATGAAATAAAAAGGAATCGTCTACAAAAACAGATTTAAATCAAAGAGCGCCTTATGTACAGTGTCAAGCTCAATCTTAACTTTTTCTCTCGGTAATTATTTACCACATTCTGGAGGAATCAACATTGGTATCGTCAGTTCGGCGAGAAAGAGTTAATGATATTTTTTGCTAAAAAAAAAAGGGAAGGGGGCGGCATTTTTAATTTTGCATGCAGGCGTCCACAACCCTCGCGGCGGCCCTGTCTATATATATATATATATATATATATAATATATATATATATATATATATATATATATATATATATATATATATATATATATATATATATATATATATATCAATAAATAGTGCCTATTTCTGCACATTTCCAAGTCAGACCAAGCAGCAAGTGAGCACCGTGAGATACCTGCTGTGGTACGTTGGGGTTTGTGAAATAATCTTCGCCACCATCTTCACTTCTAGTCATAGCTTCACTCTTGGATGTCTCTGGTATAGGTCTAACTCTTCTTGATTGTCTTACCTGAAGACACACAGTTTTTTATTATTCTATAAGTGTTAAAAAGTCAAGACACAGTTTGTCATTGTTTTCTTAGTGTTCATAGAGTCAAGACACAGTTTCTCATTGTTTTCTTACTGTTTATAGAGTCAGGATAAGGTTTCTCATTGTTTTCTTAGTGTTCATAGAGTCAAGGCACAGTTTCTCATTGTTTTCTTAGTGTTCATAGAGTTCATGTTACCTATGTAACATATAATTTTATTTTTTAGATCTAGATCTAGTAATTGAACATCAAAAATAAAAAGTACTCTCGTCTCATAATTATTATTTTGCAATTTTTAGATTCATAATCTTCTTTATTACAAGACTGAATGCAACACTAAATTGTGATCTAATAATTAAATTATATGTTACATAGGTAAGGGTTGAAAAAAATAGCCTTTACTTCTTTTAACTACTTTACAAAACAACGCCTTGATCCAACTTTCTAAAAAATTTTCACGACATTTTTTGCAGTGCTAAAAAGTCTCCATGTCCATTCTAGATATATAGTAGAGTTACTATTGCGGAACAGTTTGCTGCTAATTTTAGTTTTGGATTATTTGCTCCGTAATGGTAAGACATATGGAAAAACTAAAAGTACCTAGGCATTGTCCATCCATTTTCCGATAAAAATAGACGCATTGTTTAGTTTTGCAACACATTTTTAAATTTTAAAATTTAACCCGACTGAGATATGGTCAGTCACAATTACGGAACAGGATTTTTTAAGAAGTCACAATTGCGGAACACGGTAAAAATGTCGGAACAAATTCTATATAAAGTCTTATATAATACTTGAACTCCTTATTCTTTACATTAATTTTTTTTTATTGAAGCTAAAGACATACATTAGATCTAGGACTCACATTTTAGATTCTTTACCTCTTCTTTAATTGTAATTGACGTCATAGTACCCTGATTTTCCTTACAAGGTTTTATTTTCCACTATTCTTGAATTATTTTTTGTTATATTAATATTATATAGGTCTATATGATATTTGATATTATGATTTGTCTACTTTTTTCTGGACGTCTGGTAATCATAAATTCTATATTATATGTAGGCCTAATATTATTCTCTAAATGTTTCAAAATTTATGTATAGGCCTACTAATGCAAACTCATATTTAAATTCCGATAATCTATACCACTATGTAAATATTAAGCTAAATGACAGGTCAAATGAATAACATCTCTAGTGTTCCACAATTGTGACTATCTTTAGAAAGGTAAAAACTGGGTAAACACCTCCCAATTTTTTAAAAATTGAATTCCTGGTAAATAGTAATGAAATTACGTTTTTTCACATCCATTTATTAACCGAAAAATAGGTGTATCATGCAGGTGATGGGTCATTATCATTTTAAAAAAGCCTTAAGCCTTGACCTATGCGGTTCTCCTGGTACGTGAAAAATAATGGACGATTCCACACCTGTCAACTTTAACCTGGAGTCAAAATTAATTTTCTGCTGCGAAAGGAAAACCTGAATATTGGACATGTAGAGAAATGGGCCATGCGCAGTACCATTAGAGTAGTTTAGCAGAAAATTTCAAAATAAAGTAGATTTTAACTAATTTCGACGAGCTGTTCCGCAAACATGCCTGTTCCGCAAAAGTGACTCTACTCTAGTATATATATAAGTCTATGGTTCCACTGTTTTTAGTATCGTAGTTTAAGGATAAAGATATTTTTAAAATGCTCGACTGTCCTACGTCTAAACATTACCCTCAGAATCTTTGTCTAAAATATTTGCCAAGAGGCATATGTCATTTTTAGCGTGGCGATTGGATACATGAAAACTTTTTTTTTTAGCCCCTTGGCTGTTAAGTTCATACGATTTTGAAATTATTGGCTATAATCGCAATAATAACAAACACTTTTTTTTGCCATCCTTTTTTTTTTGTAATTCCTTAATGATTTATTAGTTAATTACAATATGAGTTTTCAGAAATTCAGAGGCGTTTTTTTTTTGGAAGATTAAAAAAGTTTACTTATTAAACAATAAACAATTTTCATTAGTATATTTAGAATTCCATACAGGGACCTGGTAAATTTTTCAAACGACCAGAAGTTCACAAGAACTTCTCCTATCTCCGCCAAAGAAGAACTCAGAATCGCTAGTGCTCATGGTTATGTAACTGGCAGTGACTTCAAATTCCTCCCCCCCCCCCCCCAACAGGGGCCACATTCTCTATTGACCCCTTCAAAGGGCTCACACACGCCTCCACAATCTCTTGAACAAAACTAACAACAGGTCAAGACTGGAGAGACAAATTTAACCTCGTTCGTACATGACAGTCTTTGGATAGCAGATTGAGAGGCTATATTTATCTTATCGAATGCCGCTTCAGTCCTTTTACTCTTTACAAAGGTCATACCAGCTCGAACAATTGGTATCCATGGTGTCGGAAGATTCAGCCCCCGTCTCCTCAGCGTGTCGCTTTCGTGGAAATGTCTAGTAGTGGAACCAGATAGGAAAAGAACGGGAAGCGAACATGGCCCCTCCGGGATACCTTGGGTGAGCTTTTTTTTTTTTTTTTATCTCACTCGGAGTGGGAATGGAACAAACAGCCCATTGACCCAAGTCCAAAAAGTGGCGGTCCCTGCACAGAACTGTGGCTGTTACAATACAGGAATATGATTCCCACTTCCCATTGTTAGCGCTGCCCTCGGTCACTTATATCGAGTAGGTACCAGGAACGAGGCGTGGATCGCTGTGTACGCGGTACGGCCGTTACTCGGTCCATGGCCGTTACTGCTGGGACTCCGATGGGAGCCCTCAGACAGGACTTGGGGTGAGGAGCTCTCGGTCCAGGCCTGATCGTTGGATAAAAGCCTTTCCAACAATCAACGGGATAGGTTAGTATTGGGTCTGGTTCCCTCGGCAAGCTCAGCGTAAAGAATGCCTCTGAAATTCCTTCGTTTTTTTGGCCGGCCTTCCCCGAAAAGGGGGAGGGTGGTCCTATTTTTATGGAGAAATCATAGTTTGTGAACAATATTAGTCGAATATCTATATAATATAAACTACATTTTGATATGACATTGTATATTATGTCGCACTACACTCTAATCTCAAATTTTATGATTATAATATATAAAATGAAAAAGGGTTGTACCAGGTGGGTGGGGCGATACATGCAATCACCTTTCCCCCATTGGACAAACCAATACTTTTTCTTTTTGTATTATAGTTAAGAAATTACAAAAAAAAAAACAACAACCTGTCACTAATATAGTTTATATATGCAATAAATTAAATTCTTATATATTATATCCCCTATTCTTTAATGCCAAATGCATTCATTAGCAGAAATTCTAAAAGAGGAGCGAGGATTAATCATTATTACTCTACCGCCGCTATGTAATTTCACATGAATTTATCATAATTATTTTAAGAAAGACTTTGCTTTGGAAAAGTTATAAATTAAAACGAAATTTTTCAGTATAAGAGTCACGATTGAGATGAGTTCTAAGCCCAGATACGCTTTTCCTAGTTGCCTTTTTCCAACTTTACTTACTGATGTTTTTCTAGTTAAATAAATTTGGGACTATAACTCACAATTTATACTTGAATTTTATTGAATATTATTTATCAACTAATTTATTTTTTTCGGCGGCGATCCTCAAAGCCATAATCTAAGTATGTGGGGTATCATATCTTTTCAAGGAACAAATCGGTTTTATTTGAAATGTATTAAGGGCCTATAAAATCATATAAGCCTATTTTTCAACATTATTCAAAAGGTACTTTATAATAGGATGAATAAGGAGCTTTAGGTCAGGAGAATGCGTTTCTTCAATGAAGAATGCAAGAAAACGCTTTTGGCGTCGGAGCTTCGCCCCAAACCTCATTGATGAATATTAAGCTGAAGATGTCAGGAGAATGCTTTACTGCAGTGAAGAATGTAAGAAAACGCTTTTGGCGTCGGGGCTTCGCCCCGAACCCCACTGATGTATAATGATGTATAATGATCTGTGGATGTCTGAAGAATTTGTTTCTGCAGTGAAGACTGCAAGAAAACGCTTTTGGCGTCGGGACTTCGCCCCAAACCCCAATGAGAAAGCTCACAGCGCACCCCCAGACCCCCCACCCCAAGCTTGCAAGAGAAAGGCCTCAACATGACTGTTTTTTGTTGTTTTTTATCACCGAAAATTAAGAAACACTGATTTTATTCTCATATATATATATATATATATATATATATATATATATATATATATATATATATATATATATATATATATATATATATATATGTATACGTTTACTCATAGGATTAGGGTTTACTGGGTGTTAGGGTTAGGGTTTGGAAAAAAATCACCCCCCCCTTCCAAAGTTCTGGATACGCTAGTGGTATCAAGTGTAATTCGTGAATTTAAGTTTAATGACACTAGCACTATTTACAAAGCTTATATCAACTTACTCTGTCACAAATTGAAACTTTACACAATTATTTATTGTACGGTACCTAACCAAACAGGAATCAATTTAAAAAAATAACTAATTAGTTAATTAATTACTGGTAATTAATTATTTAGTTTGAAACCAACAAGAGAAATAGATCCTTCTGTATTTAGCGATATGGCTAAATATGTGAGGTTTATCTCCTTAAATAATTGTACATGCTATTTCTCCCACAATACATTCTCGGATCAAGTTGAAACAAACTTTCCAGCTATTTATTGTACCTAACAAAACATGATGGAATTTAAAAAAAAAACAAAAACAATTAGTCATTTAACTATTAGCTGTTTTTGTTTTTTTCAAAAAGGAAAATAATTTCTACATTATTGAGATATATAGTTGTAAATATAGAGTTCCTCCCCTTAGATAAGCCCTTTCATAAATTTTGCTTGTTTAGTAAATGTAAATGCAGGATGACACCATTTTTTTTTTACCCTATTCAGACAATTAAACAGTAAAAAAATATCGAATATTCATGTCACAAACGACACGCAGGCAGTCTCTGATAGTACGAAACACAACATAAAGACTGCTTTTAAAGTCCAGACATGACAAACATTTATACACCGGTACTATGGGTCTAGTCAGTCTAGTCAATACATGTTATAAACAAAGCAAGATAATATTTATTAGGACACGTAAATTAAAAAAAAAAAATTCTATCCAGACATACCTTGATCGCTATTCTAACGTAGCAAAATATGACAATAGCCATCATAATCAGAAACAATGTGAACAGGAAGCTGAAAAAAAAGTTTTTGGTTTTTCGTGCATTCTAGGGTACATTTGTTTTAAAATATTGGCATTATAATTTTTACAAATAGATTTATAAATACTATGACAGTACCTTTTCATAACCCTAATGTAAAATAAAAAGTCAGACTTAACGTAATGAAACAAATATTTAATATCATGCACACATGAAACACTATTCTATTTGACATTCAACAGAGCAGAACAGATGCAATAAAGTATCTATTGTCAACGATCAAAAGCGTCACCTGTTGCTATTAACAACGGAAGTTTTTGGTAATATGATAATTTAGCAAGCAATGCACTTTTTGCTTAGCAATCTAAAAAAATGTCCCTACAGATTCTCGTTCTTTTCTAAATCTTCTATAACTTACACATTTCAAACTTGAAATGAAATTTTTTTTTCTACACTCCCAATAGAGGAATTACAAGAGTTAGTGAATTCTGAAACTAATTTAAAAAATATATCTGTTTAGATCACAACATTTCACCATAAAGACAGTTGTAACTTATGCGAAGTTATTTAACTGTTACACTCGGGCATAATGTTCTGGAACTGTGGAATTAGCTTACTAGTTGTTATCCTTGTGAATGCTGTTAAATTATAGCATGTTAGCAAGCCCCGCCGCCAAGCCACTATTTCTGATATTTAGAGCCAACAAAATGAATATTCTGAGGTATCTACAGTGAATTTTCCTGCTATTTAAAAATTTTTATTTCAAAAACCTAATGTGCTATTCTTACTGACTTAGACCCTACCGCGCCGTTCGACGCATTTGCCGTTAAGCTGTTTCCACAAAAATCTGTCACTGGTAATGTCTGAGACCTCTTACCACCTGCTCTAATGACATCCATGAATGTGTGGCGCCAAATTTACTAGGATGTCATCGCAACTCTTCTTATGCCTAATTCATTTTGTCGGAGAACATGTCCCGCAAACCTCATGCGACGCTCTGTCACAATCTTACTAAAGAGTGGACTCCCAGTTCGGCAAAGGATTTCCTTGATTTAGACCCGATCTCTATAACTGACTCCTAAAATTTGTCTTAGCCATCTTTGTTGAGCCACTTTTAGTGTTTTATTCACTGCACTTTATTAATTGAGCCCCGCCACTGGTAGAAATGTGTAACCTCTCTTGAATACGCTCTTGGAATTAAGTGACTGTAGTTTGCTTTAAATTTTATATCGAAAAGTAAAGTTTTATCTTCAAAATCATCTGTTGGGGGTTTTAAACTAAAAAATCTCTGGAGTTATGTTTTTTTTTAAAATTCAAAACCGCATTAAGCTACGGTCATAGAATTTAGTAACTGTAGTTTGCTTTAGAATAATATTGAAGATAGAGGTTTTCCACCTCAAAACGCTCTGTAGGGGGATTCTAAACTCAAAACCATCTGGAGGGGTTTTAAACTTTTAAAAAGCCATCTGTAGGAGAGGGATTTAAACTCAAAACCCCCAATTGTCTTGGCTACGCTAAAATAATTTTAGTGTGTAATTTGCTTTTTGTTATATTGAAGAGGTATTTTTTAGCATCAAACCGCTCTGAAGGGGGGTTTAAACTCAAAACTCCTTTGGCTACGCTTATAGCATTTTGAGTGCGTAATTTGCTATTTTCTTACACTGAAGATGTATTTTTTAGCTTCAAACCCCGCTTGCGGAGGGTTTAAACTCAAAACCCCTTTGGCTACGCTCATAGATTTTTTTTTCTGAGTTTGTAATTTTCTTTTTTTTATGTTGAAGAGGTATTTTTTAGCTTCAAAGTCCACTGGAGGGGAGTTTAAACTCAAAACCCCTTTAAATACACTCATAACATGTTGAGTGTATAATTTGCTTTGTTTTTAATATTAAAGAGGTATTTTTTACTTTCAAATCCCGCTGAAGAGGGGTTTAAACTCAAAACTGAGTCAAAACCTATTTAGCTACGCTCATAACATTTTGAGTGTATAATTTGCATTTTTTTCATATTGAAGAGGTAATTTTTAGCTTCAAACCCCGCTGAAGGGGGGTTTAAATTCAAAACTGAGTCAAAACCCATTTAGCTACGCTCATAAAATTTTGAGTGCGTAATTTGCGTTTTTTTATACCGGGTATTGAAGAGGTATTTTTTAGCTTCAAACCCTACTGAAGAGGGGGTGGGGGTTAACTCAAAACCCCTTTGGCTACGCTCATAGAATTTTGAGTGTGTAATTTTCTTTTTTATATTGAAGAGGGGGTTTATCGTAAATTTTGGAGGCGGTTTAAAAATCAAAATCTTCCTTAACTGTGCGCGTGAAATTTGGGGGATTGTCGTTTGCATTTTTTTTAGTTTTGTGTTATAGACGAGGGGAATTAAACTACGAAAATCCCTGGTTTTAAACTCAAACCCCCCTGGTAGGGGTTTTAAACTCAAAACCCCCCTGATAGGGGTTTTAAACATAAAAACCCCTGGTAGGGGGTTTTAAACTCAAAAACCCCTGGTAGGAGTTTTAAACTCAAAAACCCCTGGTAGGGTTTTTAAACTCAAAACCTCTTTTGCTGTGGTAGGACAAGTGAAAGTTTAATATTAAAATCTCACCTAAAATGAACAAAATCAAAGCAAAAAATCAGTCACTAAATTCCGATCCCCCCCCCCCTAGGGGGGGATTTCATTTCGGGGGGGAGGGGGTTCACCCCCCCCCCCCCACCCTGACTACGCCCATGATGTGGACCCAATTAATGTGAAAATTTAGCAGCAAAGCCTTTTTTTTTAAGTGTGGAAAGTTTAAAGATTTTTAAGCTTCTGGTACCCATAAAACTTCCGTGGAAGAACTGACTTGAATTTCTCTTTCATGTCATAATTTGCTTGATGGTATAGACTCTGGAGCTGAATCAGATTCTGCACCAATGGTGAGCTGAGGGTATTGAAAACTGGTTCCAGATTCTTGACGTCTTAAAATTTGATTTCAAAGTCCACAATCAAGGAATCTAAATAAACTTTGTACTTTCAAACCATTTCACTAGAAATAGTTTCACCATTCAGCAAAGGGAAATGTCAAAACCTGTTACCACTTGCTTGCCTGGAGAAATAGGAAAGCTTTGTTTGAAAAGATTTAACATGCAAATTTTATGTGCAAAGAACCCATTATATTGTATATGATAGCAAATATAAAGCCTGTCTTTGACTCTTCAATAAAAATATTAGTAACAAAGTCACAGCCAGTATCGTTCAAGGAATATAACAATTTCTGCCTTACATATTCTTCTCAGCACATTGTCCATGCTAAGCCATCGAATACTATTGTGGTAACGAACATCAGAATGTTTTGTTTCCAAATCTTCAAGTACTTCTCGGAACTGCTTGTAGTTAAGACCCCTAGCTCTGATAAGTTTGATCACTGACATATTTCGGTCAATAATATACTTAATATTCAATGCAGCTTTGCGCATCTTTCTCGTTTAGAGTTTATGGTTGGGATATTGTTCTTTAATTTATTAAAAAATGTTTTTCTCACTCAAATCAATGACTCCATCAGTTGTTACACTCGCCATCTGACTCCAAGCCAACCCAACACTTCCACACAGTTCTTCTTTGCATTGAATAAGTACCAGCATGAGTTTGTGTCTTTGACTGAATGTTTCGAAATATAACCAAAAAGAATACTCTTCGTTTACTTTAAACTTTTTAGAATGACGTGTAGAGACAATGTTTCTTGCCTCTTCCTCAAGAGTGATAAGAATCAGAAGTCAATAGTTACTACAGATATTTAAAATTATTTATTTTTAATACCTTCGCATTTTTATATGTATAATCTGTGGGAATACCTGATTTCTCTAGGTGTCCGCTGGCGCATAAAACACTCCGGCGGGCCGCATGTGGCCCGCGGGTCGTAATTTGCTCACCCCTGATAACTACAGTATTCTTCTTGAATTTGTATTTATTGAACTTAGTTTTATTGCATCATTAATTAAGGCTATTTATTATTCTAATAAATTCTGTGCAATTAAAGAAGAGCTATTCAAAATAAATTCTAGATTGAAGCTGTGTTTCTGCTGCCAATTCGATCGGACCTGCAACACACAAGTGTGTTTCCCTAGGCTTAGATCAAGCATCAATAAAACTGTAAAAAAAATCATACATCACCAGCGCGCTGTGACGTTTTCCTAACGACTCACTTTTCTACTACCACAGATGCATCATACTGAAATAGTTTAGGCACCTCCATTATCCCATCCAAAACCAAGTTCCAATAAACGATAGCAATATAAAAGAAAATTATTAAACCAACAAAACAAACCAACAAAAGCGACTAAAAATAGTCTATCTATAAACCTCGGGAAAACAGAAGTCATGTTCCAGAAGTCACCCAATAAAACAGACTCAGCCCCAAGGATCACGTAAACGAACAGTCCCTTAACGTGGTAGACCACTTCACATATCTAGGTAGTATAGTGTCAAACGACGCCTCACTTTCAAGGGAAGTTGATAACCGTCTGGCCAGGGCCAGTAGCGCTTTTAGACGCCTTCAGGCGAGAGTTTGGTAGAACAAATCGCTCCGCCTGCCTACACAAATCAATATCTACCATGCGGTGGTTCTTTTAACCCTTCTATATGGATCTGAGACATGGACACTATACAGAAAGCAACTAAGACTTGAGCGATTTCACCAAAGATGCTTGCTCTCCATCATGGACATAAGGTGGCAAGACCGCACTACAAACAGTGATGTCCTTGCGAACGCCGGTATGGACAGTATAGACTAGTATAGAGGGACTTCTTATGGTCCGACAGTTTGCTGGGCAGGACACGTATCCTGTATGGGAGACGAACGTATGCCAAAGGCAGTCTTTTTTGGTGAGCTAAAAGGTGGTCGACGTAACAGAGGCGCCCCACGGAAACGCTTCAAAGACCAGCTTAGGCGTCAACTTTCCTTGGCTGACATAGAAGAGAGCACCTGGTTGCATGAGGCCTCAGAACGAGACGGCTGGAGGTCACTTACGAAGGCCGCGGGATACACATTTGAGACCCAAAGAAAATCCGCTACCGAGGACAAACGCAGACGACGAAAAGAAAATCTAATTTGACCACGTGCGGACAATGGTTATGCTTGCCCTGGATGTGGCAAAATATGTAGGTCACAGCTGGGGCTGCGCAGCCACGGGAAATACTGCATTCCTCACTAATCTTTGGACTCGAAGACAAGCCTTATTATTATTAGGCCTATATAAACTTTCATCACTTTTATGACACTTTTATTAAATTACTAGTTGATATACCCGTTTAAATCATGGATGTAAAATTAATTAAGTAAATGCAAAATAAATAAATAAATAAATAATAATAATAATAATAATGAAATAACAAGATATGCTTTACATCTTAGAAAAATTGATGATACCCGTGTACTGCCGGCTATTCGCTTGTTATTTATTTCTCTCATAGGCTTTTTTTTTTTTTTTGTTATTCTAACAGGATGATTTTGTTACACTCGTCTTTTGCCGGTAATTCTTTTAAACTTATTTCTATAGTTCCATTTTTTGTACACCAAAGAAACAAAAGAATCAAAATGTTGTTGCATAGCATGAAAGCTTAGTTAAACTCTTTTAGCTCTGTCAATTTTCATTAGTAACAGATATTTTAAAACTTTTTTTTTTTTTTTTTTTTTTTAGATTTAACATTCAATGTACTTTACATTGCAGGATAGTTTCACAGATTATATCTAGAATTGTTCTAAAACAAGACTTTAGAGACTGGGTCACACACTCTGATGTACCCGGTGCTGGACGAGGCTGCTTTAACGTTGTGGTTGATTGAACTGTTAACTTAAATAGAATCGATACGCAGGGCGCAAGTCTTAGTGTTTCATGGAGCATTTTTATAGCCTCGTAACTCCTCGTCTAAAAGGCAAACTGTTTGTTTATGACAGAACTAAAAACAACAAATGCATTTTTACGCTTCAAGTATCCCTGCCCAAAGATGCTTTTTTTCCCTTTATTTTTTAAAACAAAGACTAAAATGTATTATATAAATTCTTTGCGTTCTATGAAGAGAGAGAAGAGAGAGAGAGAGAGAGAAAGAAAGATAGATAGATAGATAGACAGATAGATAGATAGATAGATGATAGACAGAAAAAAATCCTTATTACGCCCATGTTCATGCCTATCAACACCGAGAATCATCGAGTGTCCTGTACTAGAACTCCCCTCCCCCCCCCCCCCACACACACACATTACCCTGTAATATTGGTCCACTCATTCGTGATATGCAGTTCTAAAGTACAGTAAACTTTTTCTGGTGTATTTAAAAGACAATGTTTTTACATCATCTTAACAGAGTTAAACGACTTAAAAGTGTTTCAAATGAACAAACAAATGTTCTTCCTAAGTTCTAATGTGGGCCCCAACTGGCCATGAGTCATGGGCCCAAACGTAATGATCTCCTTCACGCCATGGTTGCTACGCCACAGCTGTGGGCCCCTATTGGTCGTGGGCCCGGGTTCATTGAACCCCTTCGCGCCATGGATGCTACGCCACTGGGTATCCTGGTCTGTTGCTACCATACATTCAATTTCCTTAAGACACTATTATATGCAGTCCTAACTGAATCAAACGTTATGACATTATTACTTATTTAAACAAATGTACGATCTCTACATGGGAATGTCTTTACATTTAGATTACTATTTTGTCTCACACTAAATTTGTCTTATTGGTTGGAGGGGGTCCCACCAAGATGTTCTTGAACCCGGGCCCACGGATACCATAACATACATATTATAGACAAAAGCTTCTATCTACCTATAATAAGCAGTGATCAGGCTCGTTTTCATGCTCTCTTGTACCTGGCACACCCCTCGAGAGTTGTTGTCAAATATCACCAGGCATGGAGCCGCCAGGGCTGCGTTTACCAAAGTCAGAACCAAAGTGACATTCCTGGACGCTGCTGGAGTGATGGATGCACTGGCAGTGTGACACAGCTTCATGTATCTAGGTCAAATAGACAGAAAAAATGAGATTGCTGCTCCTACAGATAAATACCAATAGGAATGTAAAGGACTTTTGTTTTAAATGTGAAGCATCTTTGTGTCTTTTGATTATATTTTGCTTATTATAATGTTATTGATTTTGTACACCCGATGTATGATTATTTAATAGAGAATTGTATTAACTCTTTTCATACCGAGCAAGCATTCGCATATGCAAGGGAAGGGGAGAGTATAAACCAGAAATTGATTTCCATTGTCTATTCAGTCCCTCGCCTTTGTTTCGCATTCCTATATTCGTCTTTGGTGTTAATTAATTAAGTTCAATGTCCACGCCATAGAATGCTGAGCTCAAAATAGAACACCATGATGTGGCCTCCTTACTTCAACAAAGCCACTAAGGGTGTTGTTGATATCAGTGGAGGAAAGAACGAGATTACAATGTGACAGGACAGTGGGAGACGAGGAACCGGCGAAACAATTGGCCTTTCTTTCCAAACATCATCTCCTGGACAGTTGACTTTAAAAAATTGTTTCTTATCTTATCTTATATAATACAGACGTTACTTCAAAAAAGAAGATGATTACGTCCTACGCGTCATGCATTTAGTCATGCATATTAACCAATGACTTAAATTCAGCCAAGTCACTGGTTTTCCTGGCTAGCTCAGGCAACCCATTCCATGCTCTAATAGCATTAGGGAAGAAGGAGTATTTGTACAAATTTGTCCTAGCATATGGGACGAGTAATATGCCTTTATCTTTGTGTCTTTCAGAGTATTTTATTAAATTTTGTTTTTGTATTTGAAGATTATGGTTCAGTGTTTTATGCATGATTGCTACTTTACTTTTGAGCCTTCTGTCCTGAAGGCTTTCTAAATTTAGTGATTTTACTAAAGGTGTTACTCTAGTCAAATGTGAATATTCGTTTGTTATGAATCTCACTGCTCTATTTTGTGTCTGTTCCAGTTTCTTAATGTTTTCTTGAGTTGAGGGGTCCCAAACGGAGGATGCATATTCTATTATTGGCCTAACCAAAGTTAAATAACATTTTAGTTTTATGTTCTTATTTGATTTACAGAAATTTCTTTTAATAAATCATAATGCTTTGTTTGATTTTTTTAAAAATTTCATCAATATGTGTATTCCATGACAGTTTTTCATTTATTATAACACCTAGGTATTTTGCGTTTTTAGTCTGTGTTACTGGTTTGCCATGAATAAGATAAGTGGAATTTATTTGTTTTAGTTTTTTTGTTACTCTTAACAACTGACATTTTTCTGGGTGGAAAGACATGCTCCAATTTGATTCCCATTTCTGTAATTCATCTAATTCTCTTTGTAAAATATCTGTGTCTTGTGTTGTTTTTATTGTTCTATATATTATGCAATCGTCTGCAAACAATCAGACTTTTGTTCCTGAAGTAATGCAATTTGGTAAATCATTTATGTAAATTAAAAATAGTAGTGGACCCAAGACTGTTCCTTGAGGTACACCTGAGTTTACTGTTATCGGTGTTGATTTAGAGCCATTTATTATTACAGTTTGTTCTCTCCCTATCAGAAAATCTTTAATCCACTGATGCAGTGGACCATTAATGCCGAAATATTTCAATTTTTTAAGCAAACTATGGTGGTGAACTTTGTCAAAAGCCTTAGAAAAATCTAGTAAGATAGCATCTATTTGTTCACTATTATCTAAACCTTTTGAAAAATCATCAATTAGTCCTATTAGTTGTGTTTCACATGATCTATATTTCCTAAAGCCATGTTGGTATGGTGTGAGGACATTATGTTTGTCTAAAGTCTAAGTGGTTTATGATTTTGCTACATATTGTTACGATTCTCTCTCCTAATCAGGCCTTCTGTAAACTCTGCCCAACACAACACAGAACCTGACAACAAGAGCTCCACAATATCGGGTACTTTAATAATGAGTGAATAAGTAGATAACAGCCAGTACTAGACAATTGGCATCAAACACATCAACAACTAAAATGTCACTCTGTACATCACCGTACAAAACTCTACTGTCTCTCTTTCTGGACTTGTACATCAACACATGAGGACTCAACCAGGACCGACTTCATGGCCAGACTAACAATCCCGGTCTCCTCCGTGTCCTGTCTTGAACTGGCTCTTTCCTACACACTGTGTCACTCGTACACGCAGGCTTTCGATCACATGACCATAACATTGGTCATATTAGCGTGTAATCGTGTAATCGTAGTACTGTCCCTTGTCCATGGCCCCGCTGACCTGAGTGATTCACGTGTGTGTCAGCTGAGCCTATAGTTAACCCTTTTGCGCCGCCAATAGGGTCATAACAATATTATGTGTTCTAGGATTTTACATGTGATGCTGGTAAGTGATACTGGTCTGTAGTTTCCTGGGTCAGATTTTTCTCCTTTTTTAAATAGGGGGGGGGGGTGACATTAGCTTCTTTCCAGTCCTTTGGTACTCTGCCCTGGTTAAGTGAAGCCTGAAAGAGTATTTTAAACACTGGGGCTAGCTCATTGCTTAGTTCTTTGAGTAATCTAGCTGGAATACCATCAGGTCCAGAAGCTTTATTTGGTTTGGTGTTGGCTAATAGTTTTTGAATTCCATTTTCTTGTACTACTATATCTTCTATGTTGTCTACTTGATTCAAATTCAGTAATATGTCTTTGTCTCCTGGGGATGAGAATGCTGATGCAAAGTATTTGTTTAGGATGTTTGCTTTAGTTTCATTATCATTATGTATTATGTTATGTTCATCTTTTAATGGCGCTATGCCTGTTGTTTCCATTTTCATAGACTTAATGTATGACCATAGGTTTTTGTTGTTATCTTTAGATATTACATTGTTTATGTATTCACTCTGCAGCTGTCTGCTTACTTTTGGGGTTAAGTGTTTAATTTTTATATACTTTTGTAAACTCTTTCTGCATTAGTTTCTTTAAATTTTCTATATAGGTTTTCCTTCTGTTTACAAAGCTTCTTTAGTCTATTATTAAACCAGCATTTATTTATTTTGTTTGATATGTATTTAGTTGGTATATGATTTTCTATAATGCTTTTAAGATGGTTTTTAATGAAATTCCAGAGATCATCGACTGGTTGGTTAATGTCTTTTTCTAATAAGAATGTTTGTTGAAAGTTTAATGCAGCTTGGTGTAGTTGTGTTAGGTTACATTTATTCCAGAGTAAGATTTTTCTTTTGGGTTTTGTATTGGCTACTGCTTTTATGTGACTGTGTATTTTTATGATCTCATGGTCTGATAGACCAGGGATAATTTCATAATCAACTACTAATCCAGGTCTGTTGGTTAAGAAGAGATCTAATGTGTTGTTTAATCTAGTTGGCTTTTTAATGATTTGATCTAAACTTAGGTTGTGTAAAGTTTCTATGAAAAGCTCATTTATGTCCTTAAGGTTTATAGCTATGTAGACAACTTTTTAAAAACATTGCTCTAGATTAAGATATCAGTTACTGAAAATTGTTGGAAAATTTATTTATTTATTTATTTATTGCACAAAGTAATTTATTGTGTACAAAAAAAATATTAGAAAATCTAATCATCCAGGGGAGACTATTTCGTATTATTGAAGATGTATAGATTTCCTTAAGTTTACAAGTTAATTTAATTGGAAATACAAGTGTTTCCATATTTGTTTCATAACGTTTCAGAAAAGCTTCGGATTGAACAATTTGTTGTATTGAATATCATGTAATCATGAAATAAATACCAAAACATGACACTATATTTTGTTTATTCCAGTATACAAGTATGTTCTATATTTCTAGTACCGGAAACGGGGAGAGGAGGGTACGAAAAGAAATGAGTTCCATCTCTGAAATACGATAAAAAAAATTTTTTTTTCAGAAAACGCTGGATGATAATATGATACTGATCTATCAAGACAAAGAAAAGACAGGACAAAGACGTATGAAACTTGCCCAAAGGGCTGTCATAGCAACCAGAACGATAATAAGCAGACAGTACGTTACTAGCATATCACAGCACACATCAGGGGCGTAGCTAGGATTTTCCATCGTTTGGGGGCACGGGGATAAGCAGACAGTACGTTACTAGCATATCACAGCACACATCAGGGGCGTAGTTAGGAATTTTCCATCGTTTGGGTGCGGGGGGGGGGCTTGACCTCTATGGTGGCCCCTGCATTTTGCGTATTATTTAATTTTTAATGTAAAAAACACACATTTGGGGGCCCTTCTCTAATGAGGGCCCGGGGGGATTTTCAAATTCTCCTCACCCACCATAGCTACACCATTGGCACACGTTCAAAGTTGAGACACAGACTTGATTTTTATGATACTGACCTGTCTATGGCTATCAGAGCAAACAAGAAGATGGAGACACAGACCATGCTTTGACTTATCCACGCCGTGAACTTGCAGTAGTTGGAGTTTGTGTACGACGCCCAGACACTTAGGTACTCCATCAAGTAAGAGGTGTTCTTGAAGGTGCAGGAGACTAAGTCTATGAGCGCCACGAACAGGATGTACCAGTCACAGTTGGTCTTCAGCTACATTGGCACCATGCGTACAAATGAACCCCAAAAAAATGAAAACAATGCAAAATGTGAGGAAAAAAAAATCTACCGTATTCTATCGAAACTAAGCCGTGCTTCATCTAAGTCACACTTGATAGTTAGGTGTTGCAGATCCGATTCAAGATTAAGACATGGCTCGAAGCCGAGGCTAGTCCGTCGCATGTTAGCACTAGACAATTCTTTCATCCTTCACACGGTATCCATCCCAGCGTGAAAGAGCGCGGAACCAATATAAAGCTGAGATAAGCAACTGACCGACTTTACCCATGTCTCGTATGCGGCCGGCCTTTTAAAGCGAGGATTGGACAGTCATCTTCATGTTCATTGCGAATATGATCACGAAGGAGGATATATATATAAATTTAAATATATATATATAGTGCTTTTTTATTGTAAAAAAAAATTGGTGCCGGTAGTACTCAGTGATTAGGTGCCGGTACTCAGTGATGGATTGTTTAACTTTTAACTACTAATAAATTAATAATAAACGTTAAAATACAAGAAAAGTAATAATTTTTTCCCCACATTGAAAAAGGTGTCGTTACGCCTTACCAGTGCGTACCGCCACAAAAAAGCCATATACGTATATATACATATATATGTATATACACAGTCTACATATTGGTTACCATTGGTATAGCCGGTCCTCATATCATGAAAAAGGCAATGACTGAACTAGTTTTTAAAAAACATATACTGAAACTCAACAAAGCCATTCACTTCTCTTGCTCGACTATAGACTTAATAAAAAAAAAACAGAGACAGACAGACAAGTTTTTGTTTTTAAACCTGTGACCTGATTGATTCCCCAGTCGAGCATAGGGCTGCAACAGTACCTGGACATCGGACACTGTCCTAGGCAGTTCTGTACATGTCCAGCCTGTCATATTTGTTTCTTGGTTTATTAAACGTGTAATGCAGCGGTTCTCAACCTTTTTAGCTCCTCGACCCCCTAATATAATTTTTCACTAGGTAGCGACCCCCAACCACCAATTTACTTTTCATTCATAGGCCTAGGTAAATGTGATTTAGCTAATGCTATACAATCGTTATCAAAATGTATATATCTGATCTCCACGTTGTTAATTCTATTGTTAGAAACTGAACAAAAGCTTGATTTAGTGTCAAATAATTTGTGCTTAAATTACAAAAAAAATAGTCTATATTTTATAACTGATATACATTGCGTGTTTACAGTATTCATGTTGCACACATAACTGACAATTTAAAAATATAATGCTAAACATGGAAAAAGTACAGTGTTTGATACAGTAAACTACATTGCTACAAAATATTTGCAACAGTATTTTCAAACACGCCAACGTTAGGGCGAAGGTTGAGGGCGAAGGTTGAGCTTGTTCTCTGTTTCCCTACATTAGAAGTTCACGGGGCAGTCTTTGTAAGAACACATCGTCTGCGTCAAGTTTTGTTCTGTACTAAGACTTGAAAATTTAGCAGAAAAAAAACAAGTGTCGCAAAGATATGTTCTTGGAAATGGAAGAGGAAGTCGTGAAACAAATCTCAAATAGAACAGAATGACTGCCAACAATTGACCCAACATTGTGTATTAACTGACATTGAAGAGAAATCATATTTAGCTGCATTGTAATGCTTTTGGCAGTGTCTTCGTGGCTAATACATGACGATGAATCAAGCAGTGAATTTAGGTGACTATCTTGTACCAAACATTGAAATCCAAAAATTAACAAACTTTGTCAATTACATCAAGTGCTGTAGAGTTGTTTCAAGAGGTCTGTAAGAAACTAATCTTTGAAATCGTTATTACGTATATCTCTTATTCGTATGTAAACCACTAACTGTGAGCAATTTATAACGTCTGTGGATTTACCAAGCTAGATGCTTAATATAGGAGAAGGAGCAGACATAATTTCCTGAATTACCTGATTGATAATTATCACAAGATATGTCAACTATTCTCCTGTGAACAGTGCCTTTAGATATGAAAATCGCACTAAATTTATCAACGAATTCGGCTCCAATCATAGATCTAGCAATTCCTCGGCAATGGTGTGAGGTTTCATAGCTCTGGCAAATTTGAGTCACCAATAATGAAGGATTTCGGACCGCTATGTTTGAATTGTGGTACTTGCCAAGTCAGAATTTTTGACTCCATCAGCCTTTAAAACTATTATACAGGATGTCCTAATCGGCAAATCTCAGACGTTTGTTTGGCTTCATAGGTCTACAATTGGCAGAGAGAGCTTCATTACAAATGACACATCGGGGGTATTTCAAATCATGTTTTAATAGTGAAGTAAAACCATACTGCAAAAAATTGTCATTTTCTAAAATGTTCTTTTATTCGAAGTCCATGTTCATGAGTTGTTCCATAATAAATTTATTTCCTTCAATAAACTGCTTCTCGACGTTATTAGATCTTCAAGATGTTTGTTTTTGCAATGGTGTTACGACGCACTCGACGGACAGTCATTTCAATTGTTGACAACTTTATTCTGCAATAACGAGATATGGTCTGCACTATCTTTTTGCGAATATCTCTACACCAATAAAACATGCATACCTTTAAACTACGATGTTACATTCACTAAGTGCCCTCTGTATCCTCCGTGTTCTTAGATCTGTAGTGGTCACCCCCATTTTTTATTTTATTTTATTTATGATCGTTTCATGCCTTTCTATAGATGTACTTGTTACAACACGTTTAAAAAATTCTATGATAATTAGCCGAAAAAAATAAAATTTTCCAGTGGTCTTAGGCGACCCCCAAAGGCGTCGCGATCCACAGGTTGAGAACCCCTGGTGTAATGAATTAATTTTTTTTTTTTTACAAATATTTAGGTTTAAAAACCCAAAGAAGATTTCTCATGATGCATTCTATAAGTAATACCAGTATCACGAAAGGCTAGAGTAGTGCGCTTTACCGAACGATCTCTTCCATTAATCGCAACTGCACAAGTGTTGTTTTTTTTTTTTTGTTGATAAAAACATCTGTTGCACAGATTCTAAGACACCTTAGGAACGTTCAGAACTAACATAAAAACAATATACACACACGCACACACACGCGCGCACATACGCAAGAATGAAAATCAATATTGTATAACATTAACGAACAAGCAATTATGTCTCTTTAAAGTTAATGTCTGCTCGATTTGTCCAGACTAATTTTAATTATCGTATTTCATTGGTTTTCTTTTATACAAGAAAACGGAGTTGGAATTAAAGTGCTAAAAAATTGTTCTGACATTCGATATTTTTATGGCAATAAAATAAGAGCATTAAAATAATATTAAACAAGAGAATTGTTCACAGATTTAAAAAAAAAAGGAGATTGCTATTAAATTATTTGAAACTGCAGCGTTTCTCAAACTTTATCTTTCTCCCAGTCACTAGTTGTTGTGACTACTATATGGCATGTGTGGCCAACCGTGACACACGGTCAAGAGAGTGTACCTGGTCAGTAGAGGGCTGGAGACCGTGAAGGTGTGTTGTAAACAAAAGCGAAGGCAACAACATCGAGTGGAGTTGCTTGTATAGAAATGTTAGCCTGTACATATGTTACTATTAAATTCTTTACAATTAAAGGCAGTTTACAATTAAAGGAAGTTATTTCACCACACTAGTTTTGTATTACAGGGTTCGGATGTTTCTTCAGAATTCAAGTTTATTACATCGTAGTCCAAACCTTCTATAGGACGACTGGGATGGCAGGGTTTGAACTATAGACTACCGAGACGACAGCTCAGAGCTCATACCACACGACAAGGTAGCTATTCCAGTAAATTTAAAAAAAAAAAAGTAAAGTTCCCCCTTCATACCTTGCGATCTATAGGGCAGATGATGTAAAGATCATATAACGTCTGCTGATCAGTTCAATCATCCCTTACCATTTCATGTCTCCTGAAATCTGTGTGTCTCGTGTGGTTTGATTGGTCCATTCCTTGTTATTGCTTTTTACTTTTGCCTACTTTTGAAAAAAACAACAACACAACTTCTACCGGTATCAGCTTACATTCTATTCACGGGTTCAGAAACTTAGAAGGACAATTTATAATATTTCGAGAAAATTCTAACCATTTTCCAAACAGTGAAAACTTTGGTCTGACCGTAATTATTTTTCTGAAATATTTAGTCTTCAGACTTGGCTTAAGTTTTACAAAGCCTAGGCCTATATCAACTCACTGGATCTGTGTATTAGTCTGGTAAAAAATTTGTGCACATTATTTCTCCAACACCCAGTTTTGGATCAAGTTGAAATTTTATACAATTATTTCTGGTACCTGACAAAACAAGAATCAATTAAAAAATTAAACAACTAATTATTGGCAATTTTTTTTTGGTTTGTATCAAACAAGGGAAAGAATTTTACTTGACAGATTGACAGATGTGGTGGTTTAAGTTGAATTAGTCCCTTACAGGTTTTCCCTTATATGTTTGAAAAAAGAATAGACAGCAATAACACCTTTTATATTCATAAGCACTTCGCTGGCATAGTGGTTAGTGTATGTTAGGCTTGAGCCCTCGAGTTCGAATTTAAGTCACAACTTTTTCGAAAATACACTTAAAGAAATTTCACGATAACCTTCATACAGATAACCAACCCCTTTTAAACCCCCTCCCCCCGCTTTCCCAACTCGCCCATACAAGTGATAAGATCATAGAGCAATGAAAAAGCTAAAACCATGAAATTGAGAAACAAAACCATTGGTAAAAATATTTCTAATCGCACATATTTATTTTTGTTAATCTAGATCTATTAAAAATTTAATTACATGACTGATCCAAACTAATTGATACAACAACGCTAAATATAAGCTTTGTTTAAAAATTTTTTTTTTATTTTTCTTGTTTTCAATGAAATGCGTTTATTTGTACCTCTTTACGTCGCACGACTTCAGACGGAATTACCTTATTATACTCAATGACAAACTGAACATAGTTCAGTGTTTGTCGCAATAATAAAGCATTGCAAGAAACAAATAGACTGACAAATGAAAGACCATCATCAGCTTTGTTCAATATGAATTGATTTTAAAAAATCGTTTTTTAAAAAATTACTTCTATACCTTAGAAAAAAAAAACCTTTGATTTTAAATCGTGATCTGAGAGGGAATGATATGTTCTCAAAGATGAAATAAGGAATTCGTGTTGCCAGAAAAGGACAGATTCTGGACATTCAAATGTATTAAATTCTAATATTTGTCTTAATCCGTTGTTTCTATGATTCAAGTTTTGTAGAAGCCTAGCAACGGCCTTCACCAGATGAACCAGGAATGGGAGGCTATGTGTATACAAACGTTCTGATGGCATTTTTTAGCGTCACTTAATATAACATATATATTCGTTGGATTGGAGATTTTCACGATAAACTGCACATTTCAAGGACGCTAAATTGAACTTCAAAATTGGCAACTAAATAAAAAAAAAAACGCAATAGCATCAACTTTTTTCCCCTGCAATTCTGAAACGTACTAAAAAAAAAAAACAACAACATAGGCGTAACAACATTCCATTTAGTTTGTATACCGGATCATGGGCGTAGCCAGAATTTTTTTCGGGGGGGGGGGGGGGCTTTTGGTTTTTTTTTTCCCTCCCCGCCATATGTTTGTGTTTGTGTGTGTTTAATTAATCTTTATTACATTCTGACTTTTCATTCTTTCGGAAGAATTTATTGTACACTAGAATAGGTTCTTTCTGGAGTTAGTGGAAAAATTGTAGACTTCACGTCCTTGCCAGCAATGAGATCTGGGTTAGCGCTGTGAGCTCCCCCATCGCTGGGCGAAGCCCCACCGCCAAGCACTATTTCCGGTTTTGAAATCCTAGAAAATGCATATTCTGAGGTATCTATAGAGCATTACTCTGCTATTAAAAAGTTTTATTTCAAAACCTAATATGCTATTCTTACTGACTTAGATCCTCCTGCGCCGTTTGGCTCATTGGACGGCAAGCTGTTTCCACAAAAATCTGTCACTGGCAATGTCTGAATTCCCACCTGCTCTTATGACCTCTATGAAAGTGTGGCGTAAAGTTGTACTAGGATGTTCCCGTTTGCGATTTCCTCGTAAGGCATCCATGTCATTGCAACTCTTATTATGTGTAATTCATTTTGTCCCGTAAACCCCACATTTAGTCTTTTTCAATTTCGGTAGATGACTATCAACTGCACTTTATTAATGGAGTCCAGCCACTGGTACAAATTTTGTAACCTCTCTTGGCTACGCTCTCGGAATTAGGTAACTGTAGTTTGCTTTCTATTTTATATAAAAAAAAAAGGGAAGTTTTATCGTCAAAATCATTTGTTGTGGGGTTTTTAAACTAAAAAAATCTCTGGAGTTTTTTTTTTTTAAATTCAAAACCCCATTTAGCTACGCTCATAGAATTTGGGGAGTGTAACTTGCTTTAGAATAATATTGAAAAGAGGTTTTCGATCTCAAAACTCTCTGTATGGGGATTTTAAACTCAAAACCATCTGAATTGGTTTTAAACTAAAAAAAAGCTATCTGGAGGTGGAGGTTTTAAACTCAAAACCCCCCTTTGGCTTGGCTAGGCTCAAAGAATTTTAGTGTGTAATTAATTTTTTTTTTATAGTAAGAGGTATTTTTTAGCATCAAACCTTGATGAAGGGGGTTTAAACTCAAAACCCTCTTTGGCTACTCTCATAGCATTTTGGTGTGTAATTTGCTTTTTTTTTTTTTCTATAGAAGAGGTATTTTTTTAGCTTCATTCCCCGCTGAAGGTGAGTTTAAACTTAAAACCCCTTTGGTTACGCTCATAGAATTTGGAGTGTGTAATTTTTCTTTTTTTTTTATATTGACGAGTTATTTTTTAGTTTTAAACCCCGCTGAAGGGGGGTTTAAACTCAAAATCCCTTTCGCTACGCTCATTTTTAGTGTGTAATTTGCTTTTTATATTGAAGAGGGGCTTTTATAGTAAATTTCGGAGGGGTTTTAAAATCAAAATCTTTCTTAGCTATGTTCTTGGAATTTGGGAATTGTCGTTTTCATTTGTTTTGTTTTGTTTTGTTTTATAGAAGAGGGGAATTTAACTGCAAATCCCCCTGGTAGGGGTTTTCAATTCAAAATACCCTTGGCTGCGCTGGGGTAAGTAATGGTTTAGTATTAAAATCTCACCTAAAATAATTAAAATCAAAGCAAAAAATCAGTTTTTCAAGTCCGTTTCCGGGGAGGGGAGTTTCATTTCGGGAGGGGGGGGGGAAGTTTGAACCCCCAACCCCCCCTGGCTACGCCCATGCGCCGGATACACCAAAAAAACTTGCTATTTATTGTCTTTTTCCACCATTAAAATCTCTATTACTTTTGGACTTTCCGTCAGAAATAAATATTTCGGCCCAGTCCAAAACTCCAACAGAACGGCTGAGAATAGAAGCGGACGGGGATCATCTTAGCGACAATCCGAAGCTTATTCTATAAAAAATCCTAAAATCTTAAAATCACATTTTCAGCTTGTCTACGATGAAATTTTTTTATTTTTTTTTTTGCTAGCTCTGGAGAAAATTGTGTTCCACGCTCAATATTGATCGTTGATATCAAGTTCCTTTAGAGTAACAATCGTAAGTTTATATTATCATTAAGTTCTGTAACCGGATCAATTTTATTGAAAGTGGTTCTCTTGAGTCCTCCTCTCTGACCTATTTGTTAGTGAAGAATCCATTAAATAAGGCTCACATTACAGAACTTTATTTGCTAGCGGGCCCCTTAGGGAAAACGTCGCTAATGTTCTGGAGATGCACGTCTGACACTGTTTAAAGGTCAAAAAATAAAAGTGATCTTAAAATATCCATTTACCAGCGCCAGTGTATCGAGCTCTTGTCAGACATGGGGAGTAGGACGACTAGGGTTCATTTATTGGAGATTTCAATCCATGGTGGAATAACTCTAAATAGCGAACATTCTGGTGAATCCGGTGTACAGCATAAAGAAACAAGTGGATACTCTAGGTTGTTGTTGTTGTAGTTGTATAAAGGTGTAGGGTAAACATTGTGTGTACTTGTTAGCATTGCGGAATGAAATATTCGAAACTCTCTCTCTCTCCATTTGTAGCATAAAATAATTTGATTGTAGAAGAATTAAAAGTTCCTTCTAACACAACATTGTTTGAGCTTGACATGAACTAGCCAGGAAACATGCAGTACACTTTTTATGTATTGTGTTTATAGTGTTTGGGAATTATGGGGAAAAAAGCCTCGCTTTGATAGTGGACCACATGGTCAAAAGTCAGTAATTTTCATGGTCTTGGAAGAGAATAGGCGTAGGAGTTATTGTTGCTAAAAAGTCATTACTGATATCTAACATATTATGTATTTGATATATTATATTGGATTCTATAAGTACGTTTTTGAAGTATGATATGTGATTCCTTATGGCTGGACTTGCCAGTGAATTGTTATTTTATATTCAATAACTATGATGTCTGCTACAATTGAGTTTATTTATGAATCTAAATGTTTGTTGCTATAGTACTCAGTAGTAGCCATACGCGACAGTAATGCAAGTAAAGTGAAGACCAGTCAGCTAGTGCACAGTAGACACTCTGAAGTTAAATAAATATAAAGTCACACATAACGTAACTTTACACCTTCTATGGATTGAAACAACAAATGCTCACCTAACTAGCGGTAATAAAGGAGATTTGATATGCACACAAACTTCCACAAATTGTTCACAGTATTTAGGAATTCTATTTTATTTTGCTGAGTAAAAGGAAGTTCCTTTTGATGCTCTTGGCATTACTTAATTTATTGTTTATTATTTTAGCTTCCAATAAACTGATCACATTTCAACAGTCCGCTCACTTTCTCACTCTTTCTGTATCTCCTTCTCTCTATTTTTCTCACTCTGCCTTTCCTTATCTCTCTTCTCTTTTCCTCTCTCTTTCTCTTGACCCTCTTCTCGTTGCACCCTGCGCATCAAAATTTAACTTTTGACGTTAAACTAGAACGTTCCTGTATTACTCTCTTTCTCTTTCTTTTGTTCTCCTTATCTTTTTCACTTTTCTCCTCTCTTTCCCTCTCTCCTTCTCTAGCTCTCTACATCTCTTTTTTTTTCTGTTTTACATGTTTTGGATGTTCCTTCAAAGTTAAAGATCTCTTCTATACACACAGGCTGTCACGTGACAGTTTTTTTTCGTTGTTTTATTTAATATTATCACCTGGCTAAATGTTGTTTGTTTACGATTGGTGAATGAGGTCCAGAACAGATATCGTGCTTGTACTTCAATGTCGGAGGCGCGGTGGCTGAGTGGTAAAGCGTTTAAGTTCCAAACCGGGGGTTCCGGGTTCAAATTCTGGTGAAGAATGGGATTTTAAATTTCCGGCGCCTCTGAGTCCACCCAGATCTAATGGGTACCTGATATTAGTTGGGGAAAAGTAAAGGCCGTTGGTCGTTGTGCTAGCCACATGACACCCTCGTTACCCGTAGGCCACTGAAACAGATGACCTTTACATCACCTGCCCTATAGACCACAAGGTCTGAAAGAGAAACTTTACTTTTTACTTTTACTTCAATGTCTCAGCACAGTTAACAACAGAGCTAGTGGCATTTTCATTTAAATGGAACTAGAATTATGATGTAGGCTAGATCTACCTAATTTAAACTTCTGATTTAGTACTCTTAAGATCTATATTTACTAGATATAGATCAAAACATATGGATTTGGAATAATTTGGATGTAATTTAGTCTTTAGATTATATTTATGTAAAAACAAACAAGATAATTTATCAATAGACTGAATGCAACATTAAATTTAAAAATAGTAGATTAGTTTTAGTATATTATAACATTGCAATATTGATCTAGACGTTTGGAAATAAAAATATAGGCCTACAATTGAAATCTAGAAATAGAAATTCTATATCTTGATCTAGTCTATATCATTCTAAACTAGACCTACAAATTCTAGATATAGAATCCACAATGATTTTAATTAGAATATAATTATAGATCTAGTTTTAAAAAATCTAGATATACTGTAAAAAATCTAGATATAATGTAAAAAATCTAGATCTAGTTTAAAAAATGTAGATAAGATCTAAATCTAACTATTGTCTTTTTTAAATACGAGTCAGATAGGTTTAATAAACATTACTATGCCGAGTTGTTTTAGCATTTCATTTGAAGAATTTATTCCATATGACGTCAAAGGAAAGAAATCCACTACGTCACACGGCCAAGTTAGACTAAAAAATGTCATTAATATCTTATATAATACAGACGTTACTTCAAAAAAGAAGATGATTACGTCCTACGCGTCATGCATTTAGTCATGAATATTAACCAATGACTTAAATTCTGCCAAGTCACTGGTTTCCTGGCTAGCTCAGGCAACCCATTCCATGCTCTAATAGCACTAGGGAAGAAGGAGTATTTATACAAATTTGTCCTAGCATATTGGAAAAGGAATGTGCAGCTTGTTGAGGGTTGATAGGCATTGGTGCACCGAGTGAGTTCTTTTAGCATTTCATTTAAAGAATTAATTCCATATGACGTCAAAGGAAAAAAATCCACTACATCATACGGTCTAGTTAGGCTAACAAAAAATGTCTTCATCAATACGACCAAGTTTTCGAGGGCTCATAGACATTGGTGCACCGAGTTTTTTTTAAGCCTTTAAAGAATTCATTCATATGACGTCAAAGGAAACAACATTCATTACGTCACTATGGGCTAGTACCAAAAAATGTCTCTATTAACAAGAGAGATTTAACGATGGTTCATAGACATTTGTGCACTGAGTTCAAATAGAATTCATTTAAAGAAGATTAAAGCCGCATTTTTTGTGCGTTTCGTCTGTCAGTCTGTCCGTCCGTCATCTTAATATGAAAAAAAAAGCTATTGAAAATTTGATTCACCTTTAATTTTCCTTCCAAAATATCGCAATACTTTTAAGTATGTAGGCCTATAATAGATTGTTCCGGATGTTTGTATATATATATAGTGAGAGAAAAAGAGAATTCTAAATAAACCTAATACCGTTAATTAAATTTTTGGGATAATCTCGTATAAAAATTAAATGTACATAGCCTTGTAGAAAGATTTTCATTCCATACTTAGGTGTTAGGAAGTTGTTTTCCTTAAAAATCGGAACATAATTTTAACGATAATTAGATTTTGTAACGTTTTAGCTAGACAATTAAATGTAATGTAAGAGAGAAGTGAGATTTTACATAAATATAGTTAAAATATTTTTCATAAAAAATCTGAAACACATTTTCGTAAATGAGAAGAAGGTTTTTTGTTTTATTTATTAGAAGAGGGACTTCAAACAGTTATTTGGCGTTAGTAGATTTTTCATATAAATTCGGAAATATTTTTCGACTGTTTGTAAGAAGATTAAAGTAATGTAGGTGGATTTCTTTTTCAAAACAAAATCCGGAATATTCTTTAACTATTAAACTTTTGTTATGTTTCAGCAAGAAAATTAAATGTAAAGTAAATCTAAAAAGTTATTTTCAATAATCGTTTCTAGTAAGTTACATTCTTATTTTATAATCCTGAACAACCTAATGTCGATATTAAAAAAAAAAGTCATTTGACATAAATATGTGTTAAGATGAAAATACGGAACAAGTTGATATCGATAATAGAACTATAGTGGCATATTGTCAAAGAATATACGTGTATATAAGCCACTTATGCGATTTGAAAAAAATCATTTGACATAATTTATTTTTGATAAAACAATATCCGGAACAAATTTATAGTTAATAAAATATAAGTCAGCATAGATATTTTTATTTGGCATTTATATGCTATTTACATTAAAAAAACGGAACAATATAATATTGATCATGTGTTTTTGCTACGTTTAAGCATGGAAATTAAATGTAATATAAGTTAGAAGAGCAAACAAATATTCGTTGGCATTGCTTTGTTTTTCACAAAAACACCCAGAACAATCTATTATAGATACTTAAAACTATTGAGATATTTCGGAAGGAACATAAAAGGTTAAATTCTAGTTTTCGAGATCTGAGTGGGACAGACGGACAGACGGACATTTTGCACAAACCTAATAGCGGCTTTTCCCCTTACGGGGGGGCGCTAAAAATGCTCACCAAAACACTCACACACTTGTCATAGGCCGTTAATAGTTGTTATCTTGAAAAAAAAATTGCTTGTATAAGTTTTTAAATTGTCTACCAAGGCGAGATACACACTAAAGGAATTATTGTTTTCATTTTTTTAATACACTTTGTATACACGTATTCACCCAGCTATTTCTTTTTTTAGAAAAAACAAAAACAAAATATTTTAGAGATATTTTGTTATTAAAGATTCCTATATATACTACTAGCAATACACACCCGGCTACGCCCTATGAGTCGCTTCGTAGGCTTTATATTGTTTTTTTTGGCCGAAAAATCCCTCCATTTTTTTATTTCATGAACGGGCCACACTATAAAGATCTCCCTTACCAATATACTTTTTAAAATTAGTGTATCTGTTACAATTTAATGACCCGCTATCTTTCATTCTGCCTCTCTCTCTCTCTCTCTCTTTCTACCTATCTCTCTCTCTCTCTCTCTCTCTGCACATCGTAATTTCTCCGACATACATTTGATTAATAACGCCCTCCCCAGGGACTAATACGCCCATGCTTTTGAACCGTAATATCTAGTGTTGCTTTTTCTTATCGGCCCAACCCCTAATTCTCGGATCAATCTGAAACTTAGCACAGTTGTTCATTGACATAGGCAAAATATGAATTAATAAAAAAAGTAACCAATGAGACAATTAATTACTGGTAATTCACTCCTTTGTTTGATACCAACAAGGGAAATAAATACTTCAGTATTCACAGATATTGTTAACGCTATTACTTTTTACGGCACTGACATATGGAATAACTTGTTGGCAAGGCAACGCTTCGTCTAAACTGGTGGCCATCTAGAAACCATCATAAAGAGGGCATCAAAAAGTACACTCACAACATTACCACATTTAAAGGAACTTGTTGAACAAGTTGACCAAGAAAACTCGAAAAAATCTTGGAAGATAAAGGTCGTCATCTGCTTCAGTAGAATGTCAGGTCCTCGCGAAGTGGGCGACTGCTGTCAATCAAAACAAGAATAGAGCGGTAAAAAAACTCATTCGTACTTCACTCGGTCAGACTATATCAACGCCACTCATTGATCAGGAAACATGAAAAGGACCAAGATGCTTGTGTGTAGTCGCTGAATGAACTTTTTATGTTGTGTCTGTTGTATTTATGTGGAAATACTGAAAATAAAATACAAAGGTTTAATAGAAAACTGTTTTTTGCTAATTTCGGTGGTCAGGTTCAAAACTAGTTCTTAGCACGCGCCTAGGAGAAAAAGAAACCTGTGTGCAAAAACTCATGCGAGTCGTACAATAGTTCAGATCTTTTGATCGATGAGTCAGTGGTCACTTATAAATGAACACTATATATATATATAAATAAATAAATAAATAAATAAATAAGTAAATATATATATATATATATATATATATATATATATATATATATATATATATATATGAAGCGGGTTTTAAGCTAAAAAAATACCTCTTCAATATAAAAAAAAGCGAATTACGCACTCAAAATAATATGAGCGTAAAAAAACAAGGTTGATTTTGAGTTTAAACCCTCTTTTTCCATAGGGCTTTTTTAAAAGTTTAAAACCCCTCCAGATGGTTTTAGTTTAAATACCCGCATACAGAGAGTTTTGGGGTTGAAAACCTCTCTCTTCAATTTTATTCTTAAGCAAACTACAGTCACCAAATTCTATGAACGTAGCTAAGGGGGTTTTGAATTTGTTAAAAAAAAAACCTCCAGAGATTTTTCAGTTTAAGGCCCCCAACAAATGATTTTGACGATAAAACTTCCCTTTTCAATATAAAATCTAAAGCAAATTACTGTCACCTAATTCCAAGAGCGTAGCCAAGAGAGGTTACAAATTTCTACTAGTGGCTGGGCTCATTAAATAAAGTGCAGTGAATGGTCGTCTGCCGAAAAAGAAAACGACTAAATGTGGCGCAACAAAGATGGCTAACACGGATTTTTTGAAAGTAAGTTACAGAGATTGGGTCTCAATAAAAGAAATCCTATGCCAAACTGGGAGTTGACACCTTAGTAAGGTTATGACAGAGCGTCGCACGAGGTTTGCGGGACATGTTCTCCGACAAAATGAATTTCGCAAAGAGTTGCAATAACATGGAGGCCATTACGAGAAAAGCGCAAACAGGGACATCCTAGTACAACTTGGCGCCACACTTTCTTGTAGGTCCTCAGAGCAGGGAGGAAGAGGCTTCAGACATTGCCAGTGACAGATTTTTGTGGAAGAAGCGTGCAGCCCAATACGACGAACGACGATCTATGGCAATAAGCATAGCACATAAGGTTTTTTAAATAAAACTTTTAATATATAGTTCGTCCATCGTGGTTCGATGATGACCACTTTGTCATCCAGGGGGCTGAGGGGTTTGCAGGATAATGCACTGTAGATACCCCAAAATAAGTATTTTGTTGGCTTTCAATACCAGAAATAGTGTTTGGCGGCGGGACTCCGCCCGCGTTAGGGGAGCTCACAGCGCCCCCAGGATAATGCACTGTAGATAACTCAGAATAGGCATTTTGTTGGCTTTCAATACCGGAAATAGTGTTTGGCGGAGGGGCTCCGCCCCACACTAGGGGAGCTCACAGCGCTCCCTTAACCCCCTTGCTGGCAATGGCTGGGAGTCTACAATTTTTTCACTAACTCCAAGAAGAACCTATTGTAGGGTACAGTAAACGTTTACGAAAGAATGAAGGGTCAGAATGTAATAAAGATTAATTATGTATACACACACACACACATATATATTTGCCGGGGGGGGGGGGGAGAGAAGAAAATCCCCTTCAACACACCCACCACGAAAAAAAATCCTGGCTACGCCCATGATATATATATATATATTGTTACAAATGAACAGTGACAAGTAGAGGTCAAAGTGTGACCCCAGCGAGATGACACAGCAGCCAGTGTTCTCTGGAATCTACGCGTATAAACAAAGACAGGATGTGACGTGTCTTCACGTGTTGTTCCAGAGGACGAACTGATCTACGAAGGGGGCAGTGTTACAAATGAACAGTGACAGTTAGAGGTCACTACGTGTGACCTCGGCGAGATGACACTGCAGCAGGTGTTCTCTGGAATCGACATGTATAAACAACGACTGGATGTGATGTTTCCTCCCGTGTTGTTCCAGAGGATACTAGCAGAGGTTTTGCAATATTGGACAAGAGATTAGGGACTCTATATAAGTCAGAGAGTTGATGTGAAAGTCAGTCGTGAGTGAGTCGTCGGTACTGTTGTCTACTGTGCGAGACAGTAGAAGAGAGATGTGTACGACTCGATGCAAGTTAACTAGGGTAGAGTTAACTGGAGTGGACTACTGTCGTTAAGGTCTATACAGCGAACTACAGTGGACTTGAGCCGTTACAGTCGATACAGTCGATGTAAGAGGTGTACGGCTCTGATTCGGTAGACTTGAGTACGACTTGGTTCAGTTTTGGGAGACCTGGAGCGACACTGGGAAGTGTGTCGTTGGTCTGTTCTGTGGAAAACGGCTCGATGCAAGTTGAGAAGAGATGAATTGCAACGAAGTGAAGAGATGAATTGCAACGAAGTATAGCTAACTGTAAACTGACAGATATTGTACAGTCTTCTACGCTACATGTTACAGTAACGAATTGTTAGAGTTAATAGTCATTAAAGTTATATGAAACTGAAAGTTTAGTCGTCAAGTTCTTTGCAGTGTTTTTATTTGTGTGCCTACTAGTACATTTAGCCAGAAGATTCAGAAATACGTAACAATATATATATATATATATATATATATATATATATGGGGAGGTTGGGGTTCAACCCCCCCCCCTCCCGAAATAAAATCCTTCCCCAAACCTCCCCCCCCCCGATAAAATTCCTGGCTACGCCCATGATATATATATATATATATATTCTAAATGTAGAATGCGGCTTTTTAGGAAAATACCGTAAATAAAATACAAAGATTTAATAGAAAGGTTGCTGCTTTTTGTTAATTGCAAGTAAGAGACCCAAATCTGTCAAAACCTTTTCTTTGCGAGCAGAAGAGATGGTAAAATGAGCCTGTGTACGTAATTTCACGAGAATCCATACGGCAGTTGAGATTTCTTAATACATACATAAATTAATGAATGAATCAGTGAGTGGTATTTGGAAATATATATATATATATATATATATATATATATATATATATATATATATATATAATATATATTGTGTGTAACAATTAATATTTATAAATTGTTTTGTACTAACACTACCCATTGAATATTTGTATGTAACTACTGTAATTCGACCGTACTAAATGTCTATAAAGGTCTGTGAATATACCTTAATATTAGCATAAGCTGCAGCGGTGAGGGTGTTTCCGGGAATTCCCAAGAAGATGGACATGCACAAAAGAGCACCGTACAACCAGGATATCCACTGCGGGATGACCGGAAGAGCAAAAGTGAAAGTTTTATTTGTTGGCGTGGTCACGTTCCACGGTTCAAAAGGCCAGCTGTACGTGACGTTGTCTAGATGCATCACTTCTGATGTTATATATGTCACATTCTCAAGAGTGGTAGACTCTATCATGCTTCAAGGCTACGACCTCTAATGTAGATTAAACTGATACAGCATTGTGAACTGTAATTTAAAAAAAAAATCGAATATTTATTGAGCACAAAATAAACAAAATCAAACAAAAAATATGACGAACAAATAGGCCTAACACAAAAAAAGCTTTTTAAAAATTCATCAAACACTTACACTTACACACAAAAAGACTTTTAAAACAAGGTTACAAAAGACAGTTTGTGTGGAAACACAAACTCAAAATCGGCCCCCGAAGTGGTCCACCCAGGCAGGCTTCCGAATGAAATTATATCAAAGACAAATGAGAGATAAGAATGGATAATGAAGGTTAACAGATCTTGTGTAGTGCCCCAACGATCCCGCAGATCAAAGGATAGGTGAAAGTGAATGTAAAATTAGATGTGAACCTGGCCTAACTAGTTCCCTTTTCAGACCTTGTGGTCTATAGGGCAGATGATGTAAAGTTATTCTGTTTTTGTGGCCTACAGTTATCGAGGGTGTCATGTAGCCATCACAACGACCAACCGCCTATACTTTTCCTCAACTAATGTCAGGTACCCATTAGAGCTGAGTGACTCAGAGGCGCCCAAAGATTCCAAAGTTGAAAATCAGAGTCTTCACCAGGATTCGAACCCGGGACCCCGGGCTTTACCGCTCAGCCACCGCGCCTCCCCTGGACTAACTGATGTCTAATTGTTTTGAAAAGGCTCAATCTCTTACTCGAATCCTTAAAAAAAATAAAAAATTCCGCAATAAAAAAAATGTTCAGAAAAATGAAGTTTATAAGATTACTATTCTTTTTAAATTAGGTCTAACTTATAATGCATACTAATTAGCTTTTTCTCTTTAAAAAACTGCTTGCATAACTGATTTTAAAAATTAGATTTTTGGCTTTCAGAAAAAAAAATGTAGCCGTTGCATCAGAACTTTGAATGGTCTAAAATATTGTGATTTCGGATTTTCAATATCTTTTCTAATTTACGAGATCTAAACGGGACGGACGGACAGACATTTCGCACAAATATAATAGCGTCTTTTCCCCTTTCGGGGACGCTAAAAAGGGCAAAAATATAAATTGCATTCATGCAGCCATTAACCATCATGGGTCTGTGCGGGTAGGGGTGAAGCATGTAAATGGGCTATGTTGGACTAGTCCGTTTCGTTTCTTTGAATAAAAAGTTGAATCACAAATTGGGCCGGAAGTTTCTTTTTTTCTTATATATCTTTGCATTATTCAGTTCTCTTTTTAAATTAAACTGACATTATTATGCTATAATTTTAAGTGTGATTGATAGAGAAAAAAATTCTGCACAAAAATACGGGTAGTTGAGATATAACCCGATAGAGGCTATAAAAATAAAAGACCTGAAACTAGCTCGTGAAACTACACATTTACAGTACTTTATTTGATGAGTATTTTACCCAAGATCTGTGTTGTTTTTTTAGGACTAGCTTATTTCAAGTACCCGGCATTTTCAGATACACAATTTCATACAGAAAATAATTGTTGAAAAAAAAATTGTAATTATTTTAATCTTTAAATGATTACTTAAAAAGGTGTTACTCTAATCAATGTCGGGAAAAATTATTACTTTTCTTGTATTTCAACGTTATTTGTTAATTTATTAGTAGTTGAAAGTTAGGCAATCTATCACTAAGTACATCATCTATTTTTTTAAAATCACTTTATATGTGCATACTTTGTATACAGCTTACTTTCAGCCGACATGCCATATTATTAATAACACCTATATGTGAAAGTCTCAATCATTTAGAGTCTTAGACAGTCATTATTTTAGATTAGATTTAAATAGAATCTAGACCTAGATTTAGTAGGCCTATTGCTATAAAAATAAAAATAATAAGTCACTAGACATATCATTAGCAATTTTATTATTAGGTCTAGGCATTGAAAAGTAAATCTATTAATAAACTATAATAGATCTAAGTCTAATTACCAACTTATTAAATAAGTAGAAGTATTATAATGAATAGTGTATAGATCTATATTGACTAGATTATAAATAGATCTATAGATAGATCTCTAGTCTAGTAGATTAAGTATAGAGCATAGTAAATGTATTACAGTATTATTAGATCTATGTCCTATGTCTATATCTAATAATCTAATATAATTAATAAACTTTAGTCTTTAGTAATATCTAGACTTTATTCTAATAAAAACTGACTATATGCATAGCATAGGCTAGACTCGGCAATTTAGTCTCAAGATAGAATCTATACTATTACTAGATCTATTCGATTTTTATATATAGATCTAGTCATCTAGACTAGAATTAGATTATAGATCTAAATATACTAATAGAGATGATACGCGATGTTAGCTAATAGCGTTGCACAAGAATCGAACGTAGGTTTTTCTAAACTCTAATACTTGGTATGTAATGGAGAAATGCTTTTGTAATTTCTTTTATTGAAAAATTGGGCTATTCGCGTCTGACATATAAAATTTTTATGCTCAGCAACAAAGCCCATTCTATTTCCTGACTTCACTACAAAATTTACATTAATGGGCTTTGTTGCTGCACATACAAATTATATGTGTGTCAGACGCGAATAGCCCAATTTTTCAGTAAAAGAAATTATAAAAGTCATTTCTCTATAGAAGAAATTACGAAGGTTATATAATATAAAACCACAGACCTATATATACTACAATAAATATAGGTATTTGCTCTCTATTTACAATTTATTTAGGTAGGTGCTGTTTTACTATTACACACCAAGTATCATAGTTTAGAAAAACCCAGGTTCGTTTTTTTTTTGTGTAACGCTATTTGCTAACAACGTATAGAGCAAAATTACAACTCTTTATTAGTAATATAAACCTATATATTGAATTCTGTATGACTGCATTGGTAAAATAGTAGATCTAGAGCTACTTATTATAAATGACATTAGTAGATTTATGTTAATAAATTAAGTGGAATAGATCTATTGTTCTAGAAATGTAGAATATACATGTTTTTAGGCATCTAGGACAGCACAGCAGACACTTTTACAAAAGCCGTCATGTCACAATAGATTCTGCGTATATGTATACAGTTCACGCCATTCACGTTCTGCGTATACTGTAGGCGTAGTCGTATCACCACATGGGCACATGTGATTCGTAAAACAAAAGCACTATTGGCTCTGGCCAGACGGTTATCAACTTCCTTGAAAGCGAGGTGACATTCGATACTAGGCTTCCTAGATATGTGAAGTGGTCTACCACGTTAAGGGGACTTCCATTTATGGTGATCTTTAAGGCTGAGTAGGTTTTATTGGGTCACTTCTGGAACATTACTTCTGCTTTCTCAAGGTTTATAGATAAACTGAAATAGGCGGAATCGTACGTGAATTCGTTGACCGCCGTCTGGAGATCATGTTCATTGTAGGCTAGCAGGGCGCAATCATCGGCATAGAGAAGCTCTGTTATGACCTTTTCTTTTGAAGATTACCGTCAGAACGAAACATGATGTCGATGCCTTCTTGCAATCGCTGCCTCATTTGACCTAGCATTACGCCAAAGAAGATAGCGAATAGAGTAGGAGCAAGTACACAGCTTGCTTCACGCCATGTTCTATTGGGAAATGATCGACAGGTCACCATTATGTTTAATCTTGCCTTTTTGTCCCACATGAAACTGCTTGAGAATGGATATGAGCGTAGTTGGGCATCGGAGCCTGGACAAAATTCTCAACTAACCATTGACCGTGAGGAAAGCCTTGGTGAGGTCCACGAAGGCAGCGTATATATAGGTTTATATAGTGTACTAGACTTAAATCTAGTCTAAAATCAAGACTGTCTAAGACCCTAGATCAAGACTGCCTAGAGTACCAGCAAATTCTGATTCTTAGATTCTGTTTCAACTATATTTATAACCTAGATATATATTCTAGAAGTAGATCTATACTGATTCTATAGTTACAATTGGAATTCAACGTGAATATTTATGATTATATAGATACAGATTATAACTAGATTTGATAGATCTATGACTATTATTGTGTGAAATCAATTTTACAAAGCAACTATGATTAATGGACTTGATCTAAAACAAGTTCATTCATATATTCATATGCGTTTTTTTTTATATTTATAAGCTTAGTATTATTTTGGACCAATGTCTCACAACGACTGATAAGAGAAATCAGGTATAAACATCAGGAGAAAACACGACCCCTTAACTCAAGAAAACATTAAGAAATTAAAACAAACACAAAATAGACAGTGAAATTCATAACAAACGAATATTCACAATTGGTTACAGTAACACCTTTTTAAAAACACCTTTTAAAAAATCATTAAAAGTTTTAAAATCACAATTTTTATTTTTACTATTATTTTTGTTTGTGGAATTGTGCATCAAAATGTCAGATACTTGAAGTAAGCTAGTCCTAAAAAAAAAAATACACAAATCTTGGGTAAAAGACTCATCAAATAAGGTACTGTAAATGCGTAGTTTCACGCGCTAGTTTATCCCAACTACCCGAATTTCTGTGCATAATTTTTTTCTCTATCAGGCACACTTAAAATTATAGCATAATAATGTCAGTTTAATTTAAAAAGAGAACTGAAAAATGCACTTCCGAACCAATTTATAATTCTACTTTTTAATCAAAGAAACGAAACGCATTAGTCCAACATGGCCAATTCTAGTTAAAAAAAAAAATAAGAATAAAAGTAGCAAGAAAAAATAATTTGTTACAAGACTTGCTATTACAAAAGAACAAACAAAACTAACCGAATCCACAAATCAGCACAAAGTAATCAAATTGTCTTTAGTTGGAATACGTAACTTTATATTAACTCCACAGACAGTTTTTTAAAAATCTTTTAAACTTAGAAATACATATGACTTATAGGAAGACACATATCCACAGAGTAATCGAAATCGATGCCATTCCCACCATACTAGGACATAGACATATTTTAACACCATCATCACTGACACATATACATTGTGAGTGCAAGACTATAGTTAAGTCTATGAAATCCATATAGAAATCACTGGGCAGGTTCTACATCATCACCGACACATATACATTCTGAGAGCAAGACTATAGTTAGTCTATGAAATCCATATAGAAATCACTGGACATGCTCTACTCTTAAAGACAATGTGTGCTTCTGTAGATCAGTGCGTGATCTGTGGGTCTGGGGGAGTGCCGGTGTCAATGAGTATAGAAGCGCGAGGGAGATAAAAGAGATGAGTGTGAAACGAGAGAAATAGAGAACTGAAATATTTATGTGTTATAAAGAGAGAGAGAGGGGGGGGGGAGGGCGCGGAGAAAACAGAGAGAGAAAGAGAGACAGAGAGAAAGATAGAATGAGAGCACGCTCTTCACTGGTGCCGTTAGAGAATGGAATAGGTTGCCTGAATCAGCCAGGGAAACCAACGACTTAGCAGAGTTTAGGTCACCGATTAACATGCATGACTAGATTAACACAAGAGAATCGTAATTATCTTTTCTTTTGAAGTACGGCATGTAATCTATAAAAGATAAGAGATAGAGAAACACAGAGAAATAAAGAGAGAGGGACAGGTGTAGAGGTTGAGAAAGACAGAACAAGACAGAGAGACACTTATTGAGTTTGAGAAAGACAGGACAGAGAGAGAAAGAGAGAGAGAAAGAGAGAGAGAGAGACAAAAAGATATAAAATCAATAAAAGAATTTGTTGGTTTTTAAATATTATTTTATACGTAACGCGTTGCTGTAATTAAAAGCAAGAAAGAAATCAGATCATTTAATGATAAAAGTTTATTTATTACCGTAGGCTGTATAGATTTAGACAGTTCTTTATTTTTCATTCAAGCCCAAGTCTTGTTTCTTCTTTGAAATAACACTAGAACACGTGATCTTGGTCTGATGTCGTAATTTGAATATCGTCTAATTGGTTGCTTGGTGACGATACTCTCTACTCTATGACATTCTTAATGATACTCTCTAATGGAATGTTTTTCCCCCTGCGTTCCTAATGACTGTATTCAATACCTGGTTAGATAAATCCATAGAGTGGGTGGGATTTCAAATTAGACTAATGCTTAAACTAGAAAATAGACATTACGATGATGATAATCACTTTAGTTTTCTCAATAAAACTTTAAATCCTACGAAGGACGGCTAGCGGACAGATACAATATCTTATGGAAAAAAATCAAAAAAATAAATCTACATAAAAACAAGAAAAATATTTTTTTTTAAATATGGAAATAAAAAATCTTTATTGATTAGTTTGGATCAGTCAGGTAATTATATTTGTATGAGATCTAGACCAAAAAAAAATCTGTGCGATTAGAAATATTTTTACAAAGTGTTTTTGTTTAACTCAATTTCATGCTTTTAGCTTTGTCAATGGCACTGATCCTATCACTCAACTGGACCAGTTGGGAATTTTAACGTAATTTCTTTACTTTAAAGCGGCGACCTATAAAGGGGACTAATTCAGCATCAACAACCACTTCAACCAAGTACAACTTCTTGTTACAGATACGAAACAAAATAATAAAATACCAATATTTAATGAACTAATTGGTCAACTTTAAAAAAAAATGATTTATGTGATGTTAGGTGTAATATACTAAGTCAATTCATAACCTTAGAAACAAGGCTTTATTTCAATAAAACACGACTGATACACACAATAACATAGTACAGACTGGTCACGATTCACAGACTACGATAATGCGAACACGATTACAAATACTAGCACGATTACAAGCACGGCTAACACACAAGTTCATTTAACGATCACTCCATTCACCCCTCCTTCATTTCTTTCTGGGTCTTAGGTTATAGCCATGCGTATGAAGGGAAGGATCCGGAGGTATCTCTGGCGTAGACTTTTCTCCTTGCAAGTCGTAACTGTCCTGTACGGGACTCGAGTCAATATTGGCCTCTGGCATTGGGTGGCTCCCCTGTGAGTCACTGATGACTTCTGGCTGGTTGTACATCATTGGGGTGGGACTCTGTGAATTACTGATAGTTTCAGGCACGTAGCGACTCCCTGGTGAGAGATCCAAAGAGTCACCGACCTCTTGAGGCAGAATACCGTTCTCTGGTTCGAAATAGTCGTTCGTGGAACTTTCCTTCGGCGCCAGCTGCCTAAGCGACACTGTCTCCTCCCGGCCATTTGGAAATCGTATATGGGCGTACTGTGGGTTGCAGCTAATAAGTTCAACCTCTTGTACCAATGGGTCAAATTTTGAAGATCTTACAGGTGATTTTAGTAATACTTTGCCTGGGTTTTGTAGCCAAGTAGGCAAGGATGTTCCCGTTGGCGATCTTCTGTTGAATTTGAAGATCCGTTCGTGTGGAGTTTCATTAGTAGAAGTACACAGTAATGATCGAATGGAGTGAAGTGCCTGGGGCAACACAGATTCCCACTGTGATAGTTCCAACTTCCCTGAGTCCAATGCTAATAAAATAGCCTGCCACAATGTTTTATTCAGCTTTTCTATTTGACCATTTCCTTTTGCGTTATAGGGCGTTGTCCTGCTAGTGGCTATGCCCTTAGAATGTAGATATTCTGTAGTTTCTGTGGACATAAATGATGAGCCACGATCAGAGTGGATGTAATTGGGTGTTCCAAAGAGGAAAAATAACTGGTCGAAGCACTTTATTACTGTCTTAGATGTCATATCAGGACAGGGAAAAGCGAATGGAAACCGCGAATATTCGTCAATCATTGTTAACAAGTACTTGTTGCGAGTAGCTGATGGCAAAGGACCTTTAAAGTCAACACTTATTCTTTCAAACGGCTGTGTGGCCTTGATGAGCGTACCTGCAAATTCCTTATAGAATTGCGGTTTAATTCTATTGCAGGTTCTGCATTGTTGAATGGTCTGCCTGACCTCTTCAACCGAGAAGGGTAAGTTCTTTGACCTGACATAATGTAGTAGTCTAGTGACACCTGGATGACACAGGTAGTCATGGTACGTCTTTAGGCTACTTTGTTTCGTCATGGTTGCACAGTGCCCTCTAGACAAGGTGTCTGCTGCTGTGTTGGCGTTCCCAGGTCTATACTGTATATCAAACTTGAAGCTTGCCAGTTCCAATTTCCACCTTTGTATTTTATCGTTTTTAATTTTCTTGTCATGAGTGTCTTTAAATATGTATGAAATAGACCGCTGGTCCGTAATAAGGGTAAAATAATTGCCACACAAATAATGCTTCCATTTGCGTATAGCTTCAATTATTGCAGTAGCTTCTTTCTCTATGGCAGATTGATGCCTTTCACTAGGTGAAAGAGTTCTAGAGAAGAATGCAATAGGTCTTCCGTCCTGATTTAAAGTGGCAGCTACTGCGATGTCAGAAGCGTCAGTTTCCACAATTAGAGGATGGTCATACTTTATGGTGAAAATTGCTGCTTTCTGCAATTCTTCTTTCAAGTCTTCCAACGCTGTTTTTACTTCTGTAGGTACAGGAAAAATTTGATTTTTCATTATAGGATACAATTTGTCGGAGAAATTTTGTATCCAGTGAGCATAATATGCCAAAAGTCCTACAATCCTTTTCTGAGACTTCAGATCTTTTGGAGGTGGCAAATCTCGCAGAGCTTGAAATCTATCAGGGTCCGGCTTTAAATGTCCTTTGGATATTTCATATCCAAGCAGCTTTACCTTCTTAGTAGCAAATACACTTTTACTTTCGTTGAAAGTTATTCCGTATTCCTGAGCTACCTTCTGAAAATGCAACAGATTTTTGTTATGGGAGTCTACATCTGTACCACATATTGTTACATTGTCGACATAGGCAAACGTGTCAGACAACTTTTCTTTTTCTATAATAGTGTCTATGGTTTTCTGGAAGCAAGCTACACCGTTAGTGACCCCAAAGGGTATTCTGCAAAACTGGTAGAGTTTACCACAAGCTTCGAAGGCTGTGTATTTCTTTTCGCTCTGTTGGATAGGTATTTGGTGATAAGCACTCTCCAGATCCAATGTGCTAAAGATTTCATACCTGGAAATTTTCTCCACCATTTCATCCACTCTAGGCATGGGGTAAGCGTCCAGGTAAGTAAATCTATTTATAGTTTGGCTATAATCAACGACCATTCGCTTTTTGTGCCGCTCATTGGTCGTGACAAGGACTTGAGCTCTCCAAGGTGATTTGGAAGGTTCAATGATACCGTTTCGTATCAATTTCTCAACTTCAGCTTTAATAAATTGTGTGTCTTGGAAGGAGTAACGACGAGATTTAGTAGCAATAGGTCTGCAATCAGGGGATAAATTTGCAAACAATTGTGGTGCCTCTACCTTCACAGCATTGAGCGAGCAAACATGAAATGCAGGTCGACCACCTTTGAATGGAATTATCAGTTCTTTGTGCAATGCGAGGAAATCTAACCCAAGCACTACATCAGTGCAAAGTTCATCTAGTAACGAAAGTTTGAATTGATTGTAAACTTCCCCTTTGTATTTTAGCGATGCAAACATGTGGCCTCTTGTGACGCTTGACAGTTGAGATGACGCCATAGAAATTTTGTGCTTTGAACGTGTCACTGACCAATCGTATTCTCTTGGTATGTTTGAAGAAATGTAGCTTTCCCCGCTACCAGTATCAATTAGGGCTTTTAGGTTCACGCCATTTACAGAGATGTGTACTGTTGATTTAGTTAAACCAGATACAGACGAAGTAGCAATTAGTGATGTTAGATGTGTAGAGTCCTTAATGCAGCTACAATCTTTACAAGATTGTCTTTTAATCTCGTGGCTAGGAGATGTTTTGACTTTTGTTTTGGTTATAGGAGTGTTGCGAGACCTGCAAACCTTCGAAAAATGTCCATTTTTCCCGCACGAATGACACATGCAGTCTTTGGCAGGGCATTTCGCTCTGAGATGCCGACTACCTCCGCAAAAGAAACATTTAGTACTCACTGTTGCGATTGTTTCTGAGTCCACCATTTCTTCGGTTGAGATTGCCGATGACGAAAAAGTTGACTCTACCAATTGAGAAGGAGTACTAAACGAACTGGATTCTTTTTGGGCCATGTCGAGTGTCTTGGCAATATCTAAAGCCATTTTCAAGTCAAGGGATCTTTTCTCAAGTAGCCTCTGTCTAATTACACTCGAACGCATGCCGCTAACAAAGGCATCGCGAATGGCGTCCTCTTCATTTTTGTCAGCACTGACAGCTCGGAACTGACAATCTCTGGCCATCACTCTCAGCTTGTGTACAAATTGATCAAGACTTTGATCGACTTCTTGTTTGCAAGTTGCAAGCAAATGTCTGGCCAATGTTTCATTAGGGGCCTTCACAAATAAATTCTCAAGAATAGATTTTGCTTCTGAGTATTTAGAACAGGTAGAAATATACTGATATAAGGATGGAGACACAAAGTTGCATAGCAGGTCAAACTGTTCGCTTTCACTAGCCCCTACCTTCGTTGCGAATCTGTCAAAACAAGAAATCCAATGTTTCCATGTAACTGAAGCATTAGTTGAACTAGGATCAGCATCCAGTCTATTGGGACGCAAAAACTTGTCCATTTAAGAATGGTTTTATTGAAATAAATTGTAATATACTAAGTCAATTCATAACCTTAGAAACAAGGCTTTATTTCAATAAAACACGACTGATACACACAATAACACAGTACAGACTGGTCACGATTCACAGACTACGATAATGCGAACACGATTACAAATACTAGCACGATTAAAAGCACGGCTAACACACAAGTTCATTTAACGATCACTCCATTAGGTAAAAGAAAAAATTGTGCCAAATTTTAGCTGGATCCGAGATCGGGTGTAGGAGAAATAACGTGTACAATTATTTATTTGTTTACCTCACAGCCAGACAGAATGAGTTGATATAAGCTTTGTAAAAACAAACAAACCTTACGATAAGAAGTTTCGTAGATTTAAATTATGTACATACTGGGGTTAAAAAAAAGTTTACGAATGGTTGATTTAATAGATTTTCACATTCTGGGATAACAGCTTGATCCAGTTGTGACACACAACACAAAACATTCTCAAGCAATATGTCACGAGTCGAGTCTGTGACCTTTTTCGACCAGTTTCTAGAAGCGAGGTCAAACCAGTGCAAGTGTCCAGCGTAAACAAGTTAATTTTAGGTATCCTATCAAAGAAAGAGGTTAAGGGAAAAAAAATAGCACACGTCAGCTTCTAGAAAGTCAAAGTTACTAAAATAATTAGGGGAGAAGTTTCCATGATTCTGGAATGTACGATTAAGAAAGGTATAAATTAAGGGAAAGTCAGCTTAGTCCTCGATTAGTAATGGTTATAAGTTTTGTGATATTAGCGGGTCCATTAATTAAAGTTTTATTAGTTGAAGTTGAAATTATACTAATTGAATTTTTCATGTATCTTTAAGTTTTATTTATGAAGTATCAAGTCAAGTTGTTGTTAAATTGAGAAGTTAATTTTATGTGAAAGTTGAAGAAGTATTATTAAAGAAGTTTTGAAGAAAATACAGAGAGATGTTTCTTCACTTCATTGAGTTATCAAGTTTGAAAATATAATCCCCGGCAAGTGTGATGGTCACACAATAGAATCTAGTTCCAAGCCAACACTCTAGATCTGAAATGTCATCTGGGATCTACGTTACTTAGTAAATAATGCTGAGAATGTTGAATCCAACAAACATCAAGTCTACTTCTTGACTTCCAGTAAGATGATAAGATGGTCATGTAAAGAGCGTCTAGAGACCAAGAATAGGTCAAGAGAATGGTCGAGGTATGGTAAATGTCAGCTTTGTCTTTATTTTTATTCATGTCAGTTATAGAGCTTATAAGGTTTAGCAAATGACAATAACACAGAACTTGCCTTGAAAAATCTATATATCAGTTTTGCCCAACTACGGCCAGCGGGTCATATCCAACCCGTCACGAGGTGCTATCAGACCCTTTGAAACTTTTACTTATTGTGCCTAAAAAAGCCTCAGAAGCTTGGTTTCAATGTAAAGGATAGTTTTCTAAGGTATGAGTTTGTAGCATGAGTATTGTGAAAATGTATGGCACTCAACTTGAAAATGGTCAGCCAAAACTGCTACAGATAATTAATTAATTAATTAAATATGTACTACAGGCTTTGCAAAGCCCCGGACCATAGCCTCCCAATATCGACACTCTCATCATGGCTTCACACAACATAAAACAACGCTATGGCACCCCTGTAATAATGCAGTGGGTACCGAGTCACATGGGTGTGACTGGCAACACTGTTGCAGACTCCTTGGCCCACCAGGGAGGGCAAATTTTACCCACTGAACAGGCTGTAAGTTTTCATCATGCCCTGGCTATAATTAAAAAAAACAGAATGGAAAAGTGGTTTGAGTGCTGGGACAATTCCCAAAAAGCTCTGGAGTCTGGGAACGCATGAGGCGCCCTGACCTCACTCCCCCGTGGTGGAGGCTGTCCAGGCCTGAGCAAGCTATTATAGCATAGTGTCCTGTTGGCTCATATTTCTCACGGCTATGGCCAAATTTCGATTCACGGTGCCCCTGCTGCTGGGAGGAAGAGGAATCCGTGCCTTATATTCTGTTTGATTGCCCTAGACTTGCTGATCTCCGTCTCGACAGGTCTGGGAAACCAAAAATTCTCGACCTGTATGGCGACATTTATGCACTACGCAAGACAGCAGGGTTTGCAAGAGAGGAATTGAGCCTCTCAAGCCCTCACTCAAATGGAGTTTGATGACGATGATGATAGTTAATTAGAAGCATCAAGGGTTAGGATGAAATGAGAAGACACCAGAGAACAAAACAAACAAGATATAGAGAGCAAAGTTGGAAAAGAGTCAGCAGAAATTCCTCCCCATCCCAGCCCTTCACACACACGACGTTACGATAAAAAAAAATCAAACAACGGACGGGCATACGGATAGTCTGAATTAGTTAGTACTTATATATATAGATTAATTAGATAGATACATTATAATATTGTTATAACACTGCCATGCACACCACCATCCAAGATAGTGCAGAAAGAAGGTGCGCACTATCAGTGACAAGACTAAGTCGGATGTTGACATTATGAGAGAGAGAACGATGTCCGCCCAAGTGAGAGCTGATGTAAAGATGCTGTGCTCAAGTCATGTTGTTCTACGTGTATTTGTGATGTCCTGTAAATAAACATCTATGTCTCGTTTAGTTGCCTCCCTTCAGTTATTACAGTATATTAGACAGACAAATAGATAGATAGATAAAAAATGAAAAAAAAAATGTCACGTGACAGCCTGTGTATATTAAACTAAATGCTATCTTAGACTGACGTCGGTACTAAGCCAAACCTTTATTCCTAAACTAGACGCTACCATAGACATGACGTCAGTACTACGAGCCTAACCTATGCCTAGCCTTAATTCCTAAACTAGACGCTACCATAGACCTGACGTCGGTACTAGACGTTACCATAGACCTAATGCCGGCACTAACCTATGCCTTGCTTTTATTCCTTAACTAATATTAATTTGCCTTTTTTTTTTACTAAACCAAACGTTAATTTGCCTAGCTTTTTTTTCCTAAACTAAACGTTAATTTAGACATGAATCCGGCACTAACTTATGCCTACCTTTTTTTCCTAAACTAAATGTTAATTTGCCTAGCTTTTTTTCCTAAAGTAAACGATAATATAGACCTGACCCGGCACTAAAAGCCTAACCTATGTCTAGCTTTTTTCCTACACTAACAGCTAATTTAGACCTGACGCCAGCACTAAAAGTTCAACCTATGCCTAGCTTTTTTTCCTAAACTAAACGTTAATTTGCATAGCTTTTGTTTTCCTACACTAACCGTTAATTTAGACCTGATGCCGGCACTAAAATTTAAAACTATATCTAAGTTTTTTCCTACCTTAAACTTAATTTAGATCTGATGCCGGAAGTAAAATTTTTAATTATAGCTAAGTTTTTTCCTACCTTAAAGTTAATTTAGATGTAGTGCCGGCAGTAAAATTTTTAATTATAGCTAAGTTTTTTCCTACCTTAAACTTAATTTAGATCTGATGCCGGCAGTAAAATTTTAAACTATAGCTAAGTTTTTTCCTACCTTAAACTTAATTTAGATCTGATGCCGGCAGTAAAATTTTAAACTATAGCTAAGTTTTTTCCTACATTACACTTAATTTAGATCTGATGCCAGCAGAAAAATTTTAAATTATAGCTAAGTTTTTTTCTACCTTAAACTTAATTTAGATGTAGTGCCGGCAGTAACATTTTAAACTATAGCTAAGTTTTTTCCTACCTTAAACTTAATTTAGATCTGATGCCGGCAGTAAAATTTTAAATTATAGCTAAGTTTTTTCCTACCTTAAACATAATTTAGATCTGATGCCGGCAGTAAAATTTTAAACTATAGCTAAGTTTTTTCCTACCTTAAACTTAATTTAGATCTGATGCCGGCAGTAAAATTTTAAACTATAGCTAAGTTTTTTCCTACCTTAAACATAATTTAGATCTAATGCCGGCAGTAAAATTTTTAACTATAGCTAAGTTTTTTCCTACCTTAAACTTAATTTAGATCTGATGCCGGCAGTAAAATTTTAAACTAATGCTAAGTTTTTTCTTACCTTACACTTAATTTAGATCTGATGCCGGCAGTAGAATTTGAAACTATAGCTAAGTTTTTTCCTACCTTAAACTTAATTTAGATCTGATGCCGGCAGTAAAATTTTAAACTATAGCTAAGTTTTTTCCTACCTTAACTTAATTTAGATATAGTGCCGGCATTAAAATTTGAAACTATAGCTAAGTTTTTTCTTACATTACACTTAATTTAGATCTGATGGCGGCAGTAAAATTTTAAACTATAGCTAAGTTTTTTCCTACCTTAAACTTAATTTAGATCTAATGCCGGTAGTAAAATTTTTAATTATAGCTAAGTTTTTTCCTACCTTAAACTTAATTTAGATGTAGTGCCGGCAGTAAACTTTTTAATTATAGCTAAGTTTTTTCCTACCTTAAACTTAATTTAGATCTAATGCCGGCAGTAAAATTTTTAATTATAGCTAAGTTTTTTCCTACCTTAAACTTAATTTAGATGTAGTGCCGGCAGTAAAATTTGAAACTATAGCTAAATTTTTTCCTACATTACACTTAATTTAGATCTGATGGCGGCAGTAAAATTTTTAATTATAGCTAAGTTTTTTCCTACCTTAAACTTAATTTAGATCTAATGCCGGCAGTAAAATTTTTAATTATAGCTAAGTTTTTTCCTACCTTAAACTTAATTTAGATGTAGTGCCGGCAGTAAAATTTTAAACTATAGCTAAGTTTTTTCCTACATTACACTTAATTTAGATCAGATGCCAGCATTAAAATTTTAAATTATAGCTAAGTTTTTTCCTACCTTAAACATAATTTAGATCTGATGCCGGCAGTAAAATTTTAAACTATAGCTAAGTTTTTTCCTACCTTAAACTTAATTTAGATCTGATGCCGGCAGTAAAATTTTAAACTATAGCTAAGTTTTTTCCTACCTTAACTTAATTTAGATATAGTGCCGGCAGTAAAATTTTTAACTATAGCTAAGTTTTTTCCTACCTTAAACTTAATTTAGATCTGATGCCGGCAGTAAAATTTTTAATTATAGCTAAGTTTTTTCCTACCTTAAACTTAATTTAGATCTAATGCCGGCAGTAAAATTTTTAATTATAGCTAAGTTTTTTCCTACCTTAAACTTAATTTAGATGTAGTGCCGGCAGTAAAATTTGAAACTATAGCTAAATTTTTTCCTACATTACACTTAATTTAGATCTGATGGCGGCAGTAAAATTTTTAATTATAGCTAAGTTTTTTCCTACCTTAAACTTAATTTAGATCTAATGCCGGCAGTAAAATTTTTAATTATAGCTAAGTTTTTTCCTACCTTAAACTTAATTTAGATGTAGTGCCGGCAGTAAAATTTTAAACTATAGCTAAGTTTTTTCCTACATTACACTTAATTTAGATCAGATGCCAGCATTAAAATTTTAAATTATAGCTAAGTTTTTTCCTACCTTAAACATAATTTAGATCTGATGCCGGCAGTAAAATTTTAAACTATAGCTAAGTTTTTTCCTACCTTAAACTTAATTTAGATCTGATGCCGGCAGTAAAATTTTAAACTATAGCTAAGTTTTTTCCTACCTTAACTTAATTTAGATATAGTGCCGGCAGTAAAATTTTTAACTATAGCTAAGTTTTTTCCTACCTTAAACTTAATTTAGATCTGATGCCGGCAGTAAAATTTTAAACTATAGCTAAGTTTTTTCCTACCTTAAACTTAATTTAGATCTAATGCCGGTAGTAAAATTTTTAATTATAGCTAAGTTTTTTCCTACCTTAAACTTAATTTAGATGTAGTGCCGGCAGTAAACTTTTTAATTATAGCTAAGTTTTTTCCTACCTTAAACTTAATTTAGATCTAATGCCGGCAGTAAAATTTTTAATTATAGCTAAGTTTTTTCCTACCTTAAACTTAATTTAGATGTAGTGCCGGCAGTAAAATTTGAAACTATAGCTAAATTTTTTCCTACATTACACTTAATTTAGATCTGATGGCGGCAGTAAAATTTTAAATTATAGCTAAGTTTTTTCCTACCTTAAACTTAATTTAGATCTAATGCCGGCAGTAAAATTTTTAATTATAGCTAAGTTTTTTCCTACCTTAAACTTAATTTAGATGTAGTGCCGGCAGTAAAATTTGAAACTATAGCTAAGTTTTTTCCTACATTACACTTAATTTAGATCTGATGGCGGCAGTAAAATTTTAAATTATAGCTAAGTTTTTTCCTACCTTAAACTTAATTTAGATCTAATGCCGGCAGTAAAATTTTTAATTATAGCTAAGTTTTTTCCTACCTTAAACTTAATTTAGATGTAGTGCCGGCAGTAAAATTTTAAATTATAGCTAAGTTTTTTCCTACCTTACACTTAATTTAGATCTGATGCCGGCAGTAAAATTTTAGACTTTAGCTAAGTTTTTTCCTACCTTAAACTTAATTTAGATCTGATGCCGGCAGTAGAATTTTAAACTATAGCTAAGTTTTTTCCTACCTTAACTTAATTTAGATATAGTGCCGGCAGTAAAATTTGAAACTATAGCTAAGTTTTTTCTTACATTACACTTAATTTAGATCTGATGGCGGCAGTAAAATTTTAAACTATAGCTAAGTTTTTTCCTACCTTAAACTTAATTTAGATCTAATGCCGGTAGTAAAATTTTTAATTATAGCTAAGTTTTTTCCTACCTTACACTTAATTTAGATCTGATGCCGGCAGTAAAATTTTAAAATATAGCTAAGTTTTTTCTACTTTTAACTTAACCTAAACCTTAAAATTTTCATGTGCGCATGCAAGTTTTGTCAGTAGAAAGGAGCTAATGTATGCCTAATGTCATGAACCTAATGAATTGATGAAATGATCTATCGAACCCTAAAATCTACCTAGCTATTTAATTAATGATTTGATGAGTCGAACGATTGATGACGCTTTTAGTTGGATCTAATGTTGTCCTGCAAATTGGGTAAATTTCGTAAAGAAAGCTGGTTCCTAATGGTAGTGTATTGTACTGTGAGCAGGTGTTGCGCTGTTTGTATCTGGATCCTGGTGTGTTGTCCTTGTGAGTTTTATATGTTGTGATGTTTTAGATATAATCTGTAGGTGTGGTTGCATCGTGTCCCCCTTCCCCCCTAGTCATCTGTAGTAGTTGTCTGACTTAAAGGCGTCGCGCGCGAACCTCCGAGTAGTTCATAGTTCTTATCGGTAGGATTTTTAAAAAAAAATCTTAAACTCCCATCTGAATTAGATATAGAGTGTTGATATCCTAGGCCGAACTGGGAGTCGAACACTTAGTGAGGTTGTGACTGAGCGTCGCATGAGGTTTGCGGGACATGTTCTACGTCAAAATGAACTACGCACACCATGGGCGTAGCCAGGATTTTTTTTCGGGGGGGGGGGGGGGGGGTTGGGGGGGTGTGTTTCCATAAAATTGTGGACTCCCCGCCATTAATAGCAAGGGTGTCTGTGGGAGCGCCAGGAGCTCCCCAGCGCGGGGCGAAGCCCCACCGCCAAGCACTATTTCTGGTATTGAAAGCCAACAAAATGCATATTCTGAGGTATCTACTGTCCATTTTAATACTATTAAAAAGTTTTATTTCAAAAACCTAATGTGCTATTCTTACTGACTTAGACCCTCCCACGCCGTTCGGAGCATTTGCCATCAAGCAGTTTCCATAAAAATCTGTCACTGGTAATGTCTGAAGTCTCTTCCCACCTATGCGTAATTCATTTTGTCGGAGAACATGTCCCACAAACCTCATGCGACGCTCTGTCACAATCTTACTAAGGGGTCGACTCCCAGTTCGGCATAGGATTTCCTTGATTTAGATCCGATCTCTATAACTGACTCCTAAAATCTGTCTTAGCCATCTTTGTTGAGCTACATTTAGTGTTTTTCGATTTCGGTAGATGACTATTCACTGAAGTTTATTAATGGAGCCCTGCCACTGGTAAAAATGTGTAACCTCTCTTGAATACGCTCTTGGAATTAAGTGACTGTAGCTTGCTTTAGATTTTATATCCTAAAGAGAAGTTTTATCGTCAAAATCTTCTGTTGGGGGTTTTCCACCTCAAAATGCTCTGTAGGGGGATCTTAGACTCAAAACCATCTAGAGGGGTTTTAAACTTAAAAAAAAAAAAAAGCCATCTGTAGAAGAAACTCAAAACCCCCGATTGGCTTGGCTACACTCAAATAATTTTAGTGTGTAATTTGCTTTTTTTTTTATATTGAAGATGTATTTTTAGCCTCAAACCCCTCTGAATGGGGGTTTAAACTCAAAACCCCTTTCGGCAACGCTCATAGCATTTTGAGTGCGTAATTTGCTTTTTTTCTTACACTGAAGATGGCGGGGGGTTTAAACTCAAAACCCCTTTGACTACGCTCATAGATTTTAGAGTGAGTAATTTTCTTTTATTTATATTGAAGAGGTACTTTTTAGCTTCAAACTCCACTGGAGGGGAGTTTAAACTCAAAACCCCATAGACTACACTCATAACATTTTTAGTGTATAATTTGCTTTTTTTATTATTATTAAAGAGGTATTTTTTACCTTCAAACCCCATGAAGTGGGGTTTAAACTCAAAACTGAGTCAAAACCCATTTAGCTACGCTCATAACATTTTGAGTGCGTAATTAGCTTTTTTTTTATATTAAAGAGGGGTTTATCGTAAATTTTAGACGGGGTTTTAAAATCAAAATCTTCCTTAACTGTGCTCTTGGAATTAGGGGATTTTCGTTTGCATTTTTTGTGTGTTTTGTTTTATAGAAGAGGGGGAGTTAACTGCAAAAACCCCAGGTAGGGGGTTTAAAACTCAAAACCCCTGGTAGAGAGGTTTTAAACTCAAAACCCCTAGTAGGGGTTTTTAAACTCGAACCGCTCTGGTAGGGGTTTTAAACTCGAACCCCCCTGGTAGGGGGTTTTAAACTCGAACCCCCCTGGTAAGGGGTTTTAAACTCGAACCCCTAGTAGGGGTTTTTAAACTCGAACCGCTCTGGTAGGGGTTTTAAACTCGAACCCCCCTGGTAGGGGGTTTTAAACTCGAACCCCCCTGGTAAGGGGTTTTAAACTCGATCCCCCCTGGTAGGGGGTTTTAAACTCAAAACGCCTTTGGTTGTGCTAGGGCAAGTGATGGTTTAGTATTAAAATCTCACCTAAAATAAACAAAATCAAAGCAAAAAATCAGTCACTAAATTCCGACTTCCCCCCCCCCAGGGGGGGGGGATTTCATTTCGGGGGGGTTTGAACCCCAAGAACCCCCCCCCTGGCTACGCCCATGACGCACACCAAGAGTTGCGATAACATGGAAGCCAATACGAGGAAAGCGCAAACAGGGACGTCCTCGTATTACTTGGCGACACACCTTCATGGAGGACCTCAGAGCAGTGGACACCAGGTGGGAGGAGGCTTCAGACATTGCCATTGACAGATCTTTATGGAGACAGCTTGTCGCCCTTTGCGCCAAACGGCGCGGGAGGACCTAAGTCTAAGTCTAAGATTGTTTAAAGTATTGTAATAACTGAAGGGAGGCAACTCAACGAGGACATAGACGTTTATTTACATAGAGACATGACAAACACAAAGGGCATCTGCCTTGAGTACAGCATCTCCATATTGGCTGTCTCCTTGGGCGGAAATCGTTAGTCTCTTATGTCAACATCCGACTTGTCTGGTCACTGATAGTGCGCACCTTCTTTCTGCACTATCTTGGATGGCGGTGCGCATGGCAAAGTCATAACATTGCCCCCGTCTTAGCACTTTTCGTCCCGAAAAGAAACACTGTAGCTTAGGTTTGACAGTTCAGGTGGAGGTCGATCAGTGGGAGCCACAGGCGGCAGGGAGCGTGTTCCCCACGAGGCCATCCACATTGTTTTCCTCCAATGCCGCTTTCTCTTTCTCCAGTTGACCAGGCTGTTGTTGCGATAATGACGTGGCCGTTTGTCACACAAAGAGATAGGGTCGAGCACTGTTTTCTTCAGCACAGCCGTTGATCGGACACGCTGTCTCAGCAGACCTTCCCGACAGCCGCCTCTCAAGGGAGCTGCAGGTTCACATCCAGCCACGTTGCAAACAAAGTCCAATGCACCGCAGTCATCCTCAGACAACAGTCTCACGTCCAGAATACAGGTCTCTTCAGTTTCAAGTGGAAAATGTCTTCCTCTTGACGGCTCAGATTTAGAGTGGTCCGATTGACATTCATCTATGCCAATGTCGATGATGATGGTAGAAGTACATATGCCCTGTTGGTGGTTTTCTTGGCATCTAAATTCTATGTGTGATGCGCCGCACGTACAGTTCATGCTAAGCTTCTGAATGCAGTTGTCAAGCTTCGAATTTCCCTCGTTAGCACCGACAGATAGGCAGAGGTCTTTAAAGTCCACAGCAACAGGCTTGAACGCAGACCCAACGTTGTCTTGATCTGTCCGGCTCATTGAGGTACTGGTAACAGGTACAACAGGAACAAACGCTTCAGGCACATAACAGACTTCAGTTTCTTCATTTGTCTCCTTCCGTTCAACTCGTTACATCCCGTTGAGATCATCACAGCAATCGCCATCACGTTTCTCGTCTTGAAAGTCACAACCACAACACAGACACAGACGGCGCTCAAATCCCCAGCGTCTCCGTCACCACTGTTTGTGCAACCACAGCCTTGACCACGCAACTTCTTGACCAACGAGTCTACAGGCAACTGCTCCTTTACCAACGAGTCTACTCTTTCTTTCAGCTCAGACACCATTTTATCTACCTTGTTCCCCATACTGTTAATTTGTTCACACATTGCATCAATACCTTCATTTATCTTGCCAATAAGCTCATAAATCTCCGGTTCAATTTCAAATAGGTAGGTCTCCGGATCTTCGTCTTCATCAATTAGGGCTTGCCGGAGACGAGCTGTAAGCACCTCCTTGGTACCACCAATTATCTCATATCGGTTACGAAGTTCCTTCCTAAGCTCTCTAACCGAGAGTTGGTCTAATTGTTTCAAAGCTGCCATTGTAAATCCTACCTCCTCTCGTTGAGTTGCCTATGATCCCACTTCTGACAACCAATTGTAATAATTTAAGTGAGGCAACTCAACGAGGACATAGACGTTTATTTACATAGAGACATGACAAACACAAAGGACATCTGCCTTGAGTACAGCATCTCCATATTGGCTGTCTCCTTGGGCGGAAATCGTTAGTCTCTTATGTCAACATCCGACTTGTCTGGTCACTGATAGTGCGCACCTTCTTTCTGCACTATCTTGGATGGCGGTGCGCATGGCAAAGTCATAACAGTATTGTAATAACTGAAGGGAGGCAACTCAACGAGACAAAGACGTTTATTTACACGGAGACAAGACAAACACAAAGGGGCATCTGCCTTGAGCACAGCATCTCCATATTGGCTCTCTCTCTACTTGGGCGGAAATCCTTCTCTCTCTCATGTCAACATCCAACTTGTCTGGTCACAGATAGTGCGCACCTTCTTTCTGCACTATCTTGGATGGCGATGCGCATGGCAAAGTCATAACAGTATTGTTATAACCCTACCTTGCACACCAATTTGGCTCGTGCTCTGTCTAAGACTAGACTTAGAAGGGATGTTGACATTATCTTATCTTACAAGATACAGCGGAGTTTAACCCAAGTCTAAGGAAAGAGAAGAAGCTATGCTAAAGGCTGACTGATCTCCTGATAATAAAGAACTTAACTCTTTATCTCCGTAAGTATTTTCCCTCGTTCTGACAGAAAGGTTCATTGTTCACATTTGTACTTCTACCTTGTAATGAATAAATTCATTTTTGTTTCTAATCAGAAAACATTACTTTTGGAATAGAATTTTGAGAGAATGCGTGTTCTTTTTATATAACATAAATTAAAGTTTATAAAACCAGAAAGTAATTTTATTTAATCCGATCGTATCGCTAATTAGGAGAGAAAGAGTTAAATTTTGCGTTTAGACACTTTTATATCTTCAATAGACATATGTAGGTCATTTTCATTAAATCTATGTTATATTTGTATATTATATTTGTAAGTTACCAACCACTGAGTGATTTATTAATCGAGAAATCCAATAACAAAATAGCACAAGACAAAATAGCGCGGACTTGTATATGATGTGTATACAAGTACCGGATTGTGCTGGGCAGCATTTTCCCATCTTTTTCAACAGTAATCGATCTGAAAGTATGTCATATTTGCAGAGCACAAGAGTACTTTAAATTTTATATTATTCCCCTTTTTCACCAATGTTTAAAATACATAACTTGCTATAAATAGGATTTTGAAATGCGTTGACCCTGTTCAAGCAGTGATGGAATTTCTAAGTGACTTTTTTCTACAATTTAACTTTGTAAAAGTTTGTGTGTGTGTGTGTGTGTGTGTATAAATCGGACAAGTATCTTTGACTGTTTTCAAAGTAAAGTTTTGGAATGTAAAAAAATGTTATATTTTGAAATTATTCATTTTAGTTTATGATAATTTCTACTTAATGTTTGCATATTTATGTTTTAAGATAACTAAAGTGTTTCCTGCAAAATGACTGAAAAATAATGATTACAATAAAACAAAAAAAAATAAATATTGGCTCTATTCATATTTTACGATATCTATAGTATTTCTTTCAAAATGACTGAAATATATTTTTCTGAGCTATTTTGTCGCGCTATTTTGTCCGCGCGATTTTTTCGGGGTACCGATGCGCACAGAAAAGGCGCCGTCTTGTCTCAAAAGGTAGATGGAGCTGAAAGAGTAGTAGCTTACTTTAGTCGGTGCTGGTACAAACCTGAGAGAATTTGTCGTACTGATTTGTGTTAAATTTTGTACACAGGTTCTTTATACTCATATACGCTCATCATTCTGATGTTCTTCCTGAAAATATTGAGACCTACCTTTTTACCTGCCAGGGTGGACCACTTGGGGGGACCGATTTTGAGTTTGTGTTTTCACACAAACTGTCTTTGTAACCTTGTTTATATATATGGCTCCTTTTGTCTCGAAAGGCAATGGATGCGCCCAAGTGAGTCACTGGTTTTGGCTTAATCTTGAGACGGGGCAGAATCTGGTGTGGCTAATCAAGCCAATTCTAGAACGGCAGACTTTGCCACAATTCGTACATTTGTATGCCTCTGATTTAGGGCTAGCAGACAGGGCAGCTTTCTTTTTTTCCCTCTTGATTAAAGCCGCTTCAATTCTTTTGTTCTCAGCAAGGGTTGTCCCAGCACGCACAGTCTGTCTCCATGCACTCCGGTCTTTGGCTATGTTTTCCCACATACTTTCACTGATGCCTGAGGCTCTCATGTCTCGCTTGCAGACATCTCTATATGTTAGTCTTGGGCGGCCCTTGGGTCTGACTCCTTCCACAAGCTCAGCATATAAGATATCTTTCGGGATTCTACCATCTGGCATGCGGGTGACATGTCCGAGCCAGCGTAATCTCCTTTGTGTCAGGAGAGCATACATGCTGTTCATATTGGCCAGTCTCAAAACTTCCTGATTGGAGACATGGTCCCTCCAAGAGATGCCCATTATGCGTCTCAGGCAGCGCAAGTGGAAACTATTCAATCTGTGCTCTTGGTACATGTATGTTGACCAGCTTTCACTGCCATAAAGGAGAGTGCTCACAACACAGGCGTTGTAGACTAGGATTTTGGTCGCTGTGGTCAATTTACCATTTTCCCAGACGCGCTTGGAGAGTTTTGCCAATGCTGTGGTAGCTTTTCCTATCCTTTTTGTCAGCTCGATGTCTAAGTCTAGGTTACTGACAATTGTTGAACCCAGGTAGGTAAATTCCTGCACCACTGAAAGGGTGTGGTTCCCAATTTGTATTATAGGTATTTCTGCAACGTCTTGTGCCAGGATTTCGGTCTTGGAGAGACTTATAGTAAGGCTAAACTCTTGACAAGCAGCTGCTAAGGCGTTCACTAGCTTCTGTAGACCTCCTTGTGAGTGAGATACGAGTGCCGCGTCATCGGCAAACAGCAGCTCCCTTATCAAGATACGACGCCTTTTCGTTTTGGCTTTAAGACGTGCCAGGTTAAAGAGCCTTCCATCGGATCTGCTATGGATGTATATTCCGTCTTCCAGGGATTTAAAAGCACTGGATAGTACGACTGAGAAGAAGATGGCAAAAAGTGTAGGGGCCAGTACACATCCTTGTTTTACACCGCTCTTAATGGAGAATGGCCTGGAGGAAGAACTTTCAAACTGAACGGTGCCCTGCATATTTTCGTGAAAAGCTGACACTAGTTTTCTTAACTTATTTGGACAGCCGATTCTCTCTAGTACAGCAAACAGACCGCTTCTGCTAACAAGGTCAAAGGCCTTGGTCAAATCAATAAAAGCTATGAAGAATCTACAAGAAGGATCCCACCCCAAGCAACTTAATAAGGCTCAGAGCTGCACGTAACAATGCCCAAAGAGTAGCGAGACAATGTGCTAACAAATACTGGCAGGAGCTATGCGAAGATATTCAATCTTGTGCCGACTGTGGTAACATAAGAGGACTATATGAGGGCATGAGAAAAGCCTTTGGACCTCACACCAGCAAGTGTGCTCCACTCAAGTCAAAAGATGGCTCAATCATCAGCGATCGTGCGCTGCAAATGGAACGATGGGTAGAACACTATGCAGAACTCTACCAGATTGAAAACGCCATCTCACCAAATGCTGTTTCCAACTTCCCATCACTTCCAGTTTTGACGGAATTAGACGAAACGCCCTCAGTAAAGGAGCTGAGCATTGCCATTGACATGCTTGCACATGGGAAAACACCCGGAGGAGATGGCATTCCTGCTGAAGTAATTCAGGCTGGAAAACATGCCCTAATCAAACCACTCCATGAACTGCTAAGCTTGTGCTGGGAACAAGGAATGGTCCCCCAGGAATTGAAAGACTCCAACATTGTTACAATTTATAAAAATAAAGGCGACCGCTCTGATTGTAACAATTACAGAGGCATCTCACTGCTTAGCATAGTCGGAAAGGCTTTTGCTAGAGTGTTACTAAAGCGATTACAGATCCTGGCAGATCGTGTTTATCCAGAGTCGCAGTGTGGCTTTAGGGCAGGAAGATCTACAACAGATATGATTTTCTCTCTGCGGCAGCTACAGGAGAAGAGCAGAGAACAAAAGCAGCCCCTCTTCAACCTTGTTTAATATGCTGTTAATGCGCTTATAGTGTTTCCCATACCATTTTGCATTATTGATGAGAAATCTTATAATATATTGTAAATCTGGGTGAGTACTTAGCTATAGCGCTTCTATTGGATGTGGGGGATGTAATATTCTAATATTATCCTGCGCAAGACGTAATGATCAAAGGCCAGGGTGTGGTGGAAGTAGTGAAAATCTTTTTGAGAGATGAGAACAATTAGAATAATTATGACCATACCGCTGATAACTTGTCATCAAAGGCCAAGGTGTGGTGAAAGTAGTGGAATTCATTGAACAGTTCTAACGATGAGGATACTAATGATCATGTCACTGATACCTGATGACGACCATCTTTCACTGTAGTTTATTTTTCAATCGCTCTTTCTTGAAAATGGGCGCGTCATTTTTAGCCTTGAAATAAGGTTTTATTATTTTTTTAAATAAAGGCTGCCTTCAACCATCCACAAGATATTAAGTCTATATACGTTTTGCTTTAATTTTTTTTAAACATTAAAGTTGTAAATTGTGTTATAGGCAAAGAGAATTACAAATATTGTTCAGCAATATGAACTGATCGATCGTCTTCTATACTTACAATAGCCTTTTTATTTTGAATATTAAATTATACACATAAAAACTATTTTAAATGACCTCTATATCTATAAATGTTACATTTTTATAGTTTCTAGTGGAATTTATTTTTATTCTTATCTAATGCGTTACACTTTTTGTTATGTAAATAAAAATAAATATATTAAATATTGCTTATTTCATGATTTTTACAATTACTATTTTTTAGATAAAATGATCAGATGATGAGAAGACAGGGGATGAAATGACCTGGGGATGAAATGACTTAGACTTAGATCCTCCCACGCCTTTCGTGGAGATCAACCCCCCTCCCCTCCACACACACACTTACAAAGAACAATTACTACTAGATACACTGAAACTCCAACAATAGATATCCATTGAAATACGAATAATACTTTAATATTCAATAAGCACATAATGAAATCAACTTCAATAAATATTTAATACACAAAACACGACTATCCAGCATTCCTGGACCGGGAGCAAGACCTCACTAACTTAACACCCTCTCTCGCACAGTCAACGAAGACTTAATCACTCAGTTCATAACACGTGCAACACTTTGCATTCATAACAAGGGGATATAACAATCATACCAAAATATCAAACTAACATTTATTCTCGCCATACCTCCCCCTGACAATAATAAATGAAAAACTGTCATGGAATCCCCATATTGATGAAACTATCAAAAAATCAAACAAAGCATTAGGGTTTATTAAAAGAAATTTCTATCAATCAAATAAGAAAATAAAACTAAAATGTTATTTAACCTTGGTTAGGCCAATAATAGAATATGCATCCTCTGTTTGGGACCCCTCAACTCAAGAAAACATTACGAAAATGAAACAGGCACAAAATAGAGCAGTGAGATTCATAACAAACGAATATTCACATTTGACTAGAGTAACACCTTTAGTAAAATCACTAAATTTAGAAAGCCTTCAGGACAGAAGACTCAAAAGTAAAGTAGCAATTATACATAAAACACTGAACCATAATCTTCAAATACAAAAACAAAATTTAATAAAATACTCTGAAAGATACAAAGATAAAGGCACATTCCTCGACCCATATGCTAGGACAAATTTGTACAAATATTCCTTCTTCCCTAGTGCTATTAGAGCATGGAATGGGCTGCCTGAGCTAGCCAGGAAAAACAGTGACTTGGCAGAATTTAAGTCATTGGTTAATATGCATGACTGAATGCATGACGCGTAGGACGTAATCATCTTCTTTTTTGAAGTAACGTCTGTATTATAAAAGAAGATGTCAAATACATTCATTAGCAATAATTATAAAAGGGAGAGATGAATCATTTTCACTCTGCTGCCCCATCACCTTTCCCGACAAAAATATGACGCTGTTATGTAATTTCGCATGAACCTGTCCTAAGTATTTAAAGAAAAAAAAAATTTCATGAGAAACTTTCAAGTATAAGAGTAAAAACGAAGACGAGTTCGCCTTTTTTTCTTCAAGATTTTATAAAATCTGGGATATTTCTTTTGTATAAATAAATTTGGGATTATTTTTTGTGTTCAGAGTTTTTAATTAAGAAATGAAAGTTCAAAACAAGTGTAGTGTACAAAATGTATCACTTATAAATGAAAGTCTCTTTCAAATAGTATTTTTCGGAAGACATTTTTTTTTTTGGCTACAACCCTCAAAGCCTTTATTTAAATCAACTTTATCAATCTGTGAGGTATCTTTTTGTTTCAAGAAACAAATCGGTTGTATTTGTAATATAGTTAGGACCTATAAATTCATGTTAGAATTTTTAAAAGTAAAAACATTATTTAAGAGGTTCTTAAAAATTAGGCATCATGCGCGCGTCAAAACGGTCAAATATCCAAAAAGCATTTAACCATCATTCCGTTGGCGTCTTATTGTTTGACCAAAACAAGAGATTTTGCTTAACATGAAGATATCATGACGATCAATACGCCTAATAAAGATATACCTACGCTACATATACTCGATTCTCAGTCACACTTCAGTATCGGCCCTTGCCAACACTTTAATTTACTTAATGAGCTTAAGATGTCAGGACAATGCATTTCTGCAGTTAAGAATGCATCTAAACGCTTGCAACTAAACGCTTGGAGCGTGACCTCCGTGACCCCAGGCCGTAAGACTGGTTCGTGACGTAGTAGGTCAGCGACCATTGTTTTTTATGGTAACCATAGCCTGACTCCGTGTTAGCATTAGCGCTTAGGCGAAGTGTTGTAAAATGTAACACAACCAACGTGTAGTTGTTGTCCTCATAACTATAAACAGACGTATTATTAAAGTAGACTAACTACTATGTCTCATAACTATAAACAGACGTCGAAGGCGCCGCTTGGAGTCAGAGCTTACAGCGCTCCCTCAGACCACATAGCTGTCAAGAGAAGGGCCACCAACGTTGTCAACTACTATTTTTCCCGAAGGTTACACTGCTCTAAAAAGACCACATTTTTTCTCTGATTATATATAGGGTTAGGATTTACTGAGCGCTCTCCCCTCAAAAGTTCTGAATCCGATACATATATAAAATAATAAAAGTGTAGATGCTTCTACTTTGAATATGAACTGTATATAGTAATATATTTTTCATTAAACTCAAGAAAAGTAAATCAGCCTGTGTCGCTACATTGATTCTTCAAGGGTTTGAAGTATAATCAAGGCACCTCCAAACCCGCATACGTCAGAAATATATCTCATCAAGAACATCAAGCTAAACAACCTAAGAAGAAACAAACATGACAGCCGGAATCAACAGTCCACCATCTTGTCTCTACTAGTGTTCATCACCTATCTTGAACAGTGCACTTATGCACACCAGCGTAGGAGCAGAGATATAACAATATCATGATATCTGATTTTATCAATTTATTTTCTAGTATTTGTGATCTAAACTGGATGACGAACAAAGGCCATACAAAAATAAATAGCGTCTATTTCCACTTAGCCTATGCAGTATCAACCCCGATCTACATCCATTCTTGTCAAGCTATTAACAAACAGAAGTCTAAAAGATTTAGGTCAGTGGGTATATGTTTCAAGACAACAACAAAAGAATAGGACAATACTTTTTAAATTTTCCTTTATGAGAAAAAGATCAAAACCGTTTACATAAATGTTTTAAAACATACAGAGAAATCCCTTCAATATGAATATCGCCTCACCCCCTTTTTTATTATTTACTTTTAATTGTAAATAGTTGAAAGAAAATTTTTATTTTTATGAAAATCAATTACTATATGAAATAAAAACAATTAAACTGTTCATTTGGAAAGGAGGGGGGGGGGGGAAGCCGTTGCACCAGAACTCTATATAAGATCTCAAATATTGCAACGAATCTAGGTCCAGCACTTACCAAATCCTACAGGCTTCACTATCTTGATCGACTTGTTAAACAGATCATTGTAGGGCTAAACTTTATGAATTCCCATAATTCCATTTCCAGAAATGTGGAAAACGATGTGAGAAATGTAACAAAATAATTGACAAGAAAAATGTTCAGAAAGTTATTTTCGATTAGCTAATGTCAAACTAAACGAGTGTAGCAAGTAGAATAGCGAAATAGAATCTGATATTCATTGGATTTTACAGGTATTTGTTAGACAAAACAGAAGGAAACCGTCCACCAGAAAAAAAAATGTGAACACTTTCCTAATTTCGCTATTACTCTTTAATGCACTCATTTATTTTTTGTACTCATTTGAATACAGGGGTAGTCTTTACGTTAATTAGCCATTTTCGAAAAGAAAAAAAAAACTTGAATACAATAACTTATTTACGTAAAGTGTTTAAAGGAAGGATATCAAAATTCAAGTTATAAAGAATTTCAAGTCCTTTATGTTCAGAGCTGCTTTGGTTTAAACATCTTTGGTTCCATGAAAGACCGTTGTGATAAACGAAGCGTTTTTCTTTCAGATTCACTGCTACAAATTGGCTTTGGTGGTAAATCTGTTTAACTTAAACGGTTCCATGTTGTATGAGAGAGGCTCCTTGAGGACCAGCTCAGTCACGGCCTTGCCTACAGCTGGTGCAAGTTTAAACCCATGACCTGTTGTTAGAGAAAGACAGTCTATGAGACGCAACGAGAACTGTTGTGTAGGAGGGACAGACCATGGGAAGACATACAAACATGGAAACGTAAGCCAAGTGGAGGAGACAATGAAAAATGAAGATAAAGAAGGAGTGCAAGAAAGAGAGAGAGAGAGAGAGAGAGAAATAAGGAAAGAGAGTGAGAGAAAGAAAGAGACAAACAAAGAACAAGTTATTTAAAAAAGGAAACAGGAGAGAGTCAGAGACAAAGACAGAAAGAGAAGTGACTAAAAAATAAACTTTGAGATCTAATAAATAAGTAACTACGTTAGGCTATATACTGACCAGAGAATCCTACTGCAAGAACTATATTTGGATAAGCTGGATGTTTGTCTATGTAAGGATGCTTGTCTGGTGTATCCTGGTGACAACCAAATATAAAGATATACATACATACATACATATAATAAAGCTACTGTTATTAAAAACAAGACATTAGGGGTGTATGGGGTATCTAGGAGGGGTAGCACCTCTAGTGGACAGACAGTCGTACTCTCTTTTTGAGGTTAGCTTGGGCTGCTTGGCTCACTATTGGTCCCCACTCGGTACCCAACTCTCACCTGTGACTCCCAGAAGCTGTAGCATGAGCAGCGGCCACACCCCGGAAACGGCTTTGACTGGCCGGCTAAACCCGGTAGAGGGTATCTGACGTGTCCATGGCACTCAGTACACTGAGGTTCTGTCTAACCTAGCTTGTGAAGTCTGGACTTGGCGGCCTGTGCGTAACGTCACAAAACTAGACAAATCGGACAAAAAGGCAAATACCAGCACAGTGCTGTGGAGCACTCAAGAGCAGGACAAGACACACAGAAAGTCTCTGGTCATCCACTGCATCCAAACTTGTCCCCGGACGTCTTGACCAAATCTTGCTTCAGGAAAAGGATGGGCTTTAGGGCGAGAGAGTGAGGTCGACGTGTTGAGCGAATCCTCCTCACGTTAATCCAAATTCCAGCGCAAGTCACTTGTCATCCCCCCCCCCAAACACAACAAAACCAAAGCCCTGTGGCGACAGGCAAGCAGTGAAGCGGCTCGGGCCACATGGTTGTACACCACTGACACAGAGCAGCAGTGGAGTCCGGCAGCCCCTGGTTGGCTGAGCAGCCCTATTTAGGAGTGCACTGCTCACCTCCATAGCATGAGGACAGGGCTAGAAAACGTGCCCCAAAAATTGCCAGCTCTAAACTACCCTAGCCAGCCTACCGCAGTTGGCGGGAACCCTACACAAGCGGTCGAAATTAAAAGAAAAAGACAGGATAGTTCCTCTTACCATAGGCGCATATAATGTGCGCACACTACTTGACAAGGACACATCTGATAGACCACAAAGACGAACTGCACTAGTAGTCAGGGAGCTCCACAGATACAACATAGACATAGCAGCACTAAGCGAGACTGTCCACGGAAATTCATAACCATGGTGAGATTATTTCATGACGGCATGAAGGCTCGTGTCCAAGAAAGTGGAGAACCATCAGAGCCCTTCGAAGTATCAAACGGGGTAAAACAAGGCTGTGTCCTAGCACCTACACTGTTCAGTATCATGTTCTCTGCTATGCTGACAGATGCATTCACAAATAGAGAAAATGTCGGGATAAATATAACACACAGATTTGATGGTGGCCTATTCAACCCGAGGCGGCTCAAAGCAAAATCAAAAACAAATTCAGCAGTAATCAGGGACTTGCTATTTGCTGACGACTGTGCCCTAAATGCCTGCTCTGAAAATGATCTGCAGAGCATCTTCAGTGACTTCTCAAGAGCATGCTCAGACTTGGCCTTATCATTAACACAAATAAGACCGGGAAAGCCTACTCGGATCCAAGCATCAAGATAAATGGACATGATATAAACGCAGTGAACAGATTCACATATCTTGGCAGCACACTCTCCAGAAACGGAAAAATCAATAATGAAATCGACCAGCGTATCGCCAAGGCCAGTGCATCTTATGGCAGATTGACTAAAAATGTCAAGGCCAAGGTGTTGTGGAAGTAGTGGAAATCATTTAAAAGATGAGAACGATTAGACTACTTATGATCATGCCCCTGATAACTCCTGACGACCATCTTTCACTTTATTTTATTTTTCAATCGCTCTTTCTTGAAAATGGGAGTGTCATTCATTGTTAGCCTTGAAAAAAAAGGTTTTATTTTTTCTAATAAAGGCTGAATTCACCATCCTCAAGATATCATGTCGCCTATATATAAGTTTCGCTTTAGTTCGTATTAAACATTTAAGTTGTAAATTGTGTTATAGGCAAAGAGAATTACAAACATTGTTAAGCAATATGAATCGATGGATCATTTTCTGTCTTTACAATCAATATTCTCCCTATCTAATGGATGTTGATTATTGTAGATCAGGGGTTCTCAACCTGTGGTTCGCGACCCCTTTGGGAGTCGATTGACGATTTGCCAGGGGAAAATATGGATTGTTATTGTCTACTCTTCTATTGCTGTGTGTGTGTAAGGGGGGGGGAGGGGTCGCGGCAAAGTGAGGAATTGTAAAAAGGGGTCGCCGAGCTTAAAAGGTTGAGAACCGCTGTTGTAGATGAACACTAAAACACTTTCTAATGACCTCTATATTTATACATGTACAAATTTTTAGTTTTTAATGGCATATTTTATTCTAACTAATGTGTTACACTTTTTGTCATGTAAATAAAAATAAATATATTAAATATGGCTTATTTCATGATTTTTACGATTTGTTAGATAAAATGATCAGATGATGAAATAACCAGGGGATGAAAAGACCATGGGATGAAATGACCAAGGAACGAAAAGACCAGGGGATGAAATGACCAGGGGGATGAATGACTGGGGATAAAATGACCGGCAACCATTTTTTAGCACTGCGGAATCTAATATTCTAAGCATTCTCCGTTTGAAGAAGAAAATAATTACAATGTGAAAGAAGAATTAGACTCAATGAATTGTAATGTTTAAACAAAAATTGGTCAACTAAGTAGGTGTAATGAGATAGGATAAGACAATCAACTGCCCCGAAAATGAGATATTGTTTACATTATAGCGCCAATTTTATTTGGTTAACTAAAAGGAAATTCCATTTACCTCCCTTGACATTGTTAGGTTTATATTGAAAATCTCCAAAAGTTTACCCCAAAATTCAGAAATTGAAATTTCTCCAATTTTTGGAACAGGAAACCAATTAACTCCCCTTTTTATATACTCTTCAGTGTAGAAACCTGAATCTACAAGAAGCTAATGTAAAAATAGATTTCCTGTTTACACTTTAATCTTGACGTATCAGAAAATAGTTTTTAACAAAATAAAAAAAAAGATCAAAATATTTTACAGAGAAAACAGTCCATCCACCATAACAGCGTTTACAAACAAAAGAAATGAAACAACTCAACTGTACAAATGCAGTACTCTCTGATAGACGGCATGCTGGCCAAGTGCTTGAAGGTCAAGGCAACCTTCTTCTTCACCTCTTCTGTCATGACGCCATCATTCTCCAGTTTGTCCCGATCGTCAGGGTCAATGACAAAGTCACGATTTAAACAAATCTGAAGACAAGAATACAGTGAGAGTTCAATTCTCTAAATGGTCAGGTATTCTGATTCCATATATCAGTGATGCCCAAACTATGGACCGCGGGCCAGATCCGGCCCGCAACATGGTTCCATCCGGCCCACCTAAACATCATCCCCAAATGTCAAAAATCACGTCCCCACATAAAAAATTGGACAAAATCTTTCCCTTCCTCAGGGCTGTCACTATTTCTTTGATGGATTTTGCATGTGGTGCTGATCAAAAGTCAACATGTTTGATTTATACAGGAACTTTAGCTCTTTTGAAAGAACATTACACCCAACATCATAACACTAAAACAAATGAGGCGGATAGATTAGAACATCTACCAAAAAATTACAGCCATAATTAGCTACAGAGATGACCCTATTACCAGGTTAGACCCTCACTGGCAACGGCCTATTTAATGAAGAGGTTTCAAACATCACAAAGGATGCTCCAGCTTGCTGTCTCATTTATGTAGACAGATGATAAGAAGTTGGTTTCGGTTAAACTTCTCATTAATTAATGTAAGTACTAGAGTCACGGGTGTCTAATAAAATGGTTGTTAATTTTTTGTTTCTTTTCTATTTTGGTGATGTGGCCCGTGGCAAGAATGTCGGAAATTAAAATGGCCCGCAGGCCGAATAGAGCTGGGCATCACTGCCTTATACCTAACGTCCATAGATATAAGAAATCATTAACTGACAATTAAGAGTTTGTCAAATTAAAACAAAAAATAATGTACCAAATGTGAAATCTTTTTTTTTCCACTTTTAAATGTTTTAAAAACCAAAACAATAAATCCAATTTCGAAAGGAACATTTTTGTTTCTAAAATAAATTTCATATTTTTAACCTTCATGCCGATTAGTTTATTCATTTGTCAAAACAACAAAACAAGCAAAATAAAAAAAAAAACTTTAAAAAGAACAAAGCTAATATAATGGTAAGAACTACACATTTACACACACACACACACATATATATACATACATACATACATACATACATACATACATACATACATACATATATATATATATATATATATATATATATATATATATCATGGGCGTAGCCAGGATTTTTTTTCGGGGGGAGGGGGGGGGGATCCCCGAGAAAAAAAAATTAATAGTATGTATGTGTGTGTGTGTGTACATGATCTTTATTACATTTTGACCCTTCATTCTTTCTAAAGATGTTTATTATGCCCTACAATGTTTCTTCCTGGAGTTAGTGGAAAAATTGCACACCTCCGCCATTGACAGCAATGGGGTCTGGGGGAGCGCTTGGAGCTCCTCCAGCGCGGGGCGAAGCCCCGCCGCCAAGCACTATTTTTGGTATTGAAAGCCAACAAAATGAATGTTCTGAGGTATCTACAGTAAATTTTCCAGCTATTTAAAAGTTTTATTTCAAAAACCTCAAATGCTATTCTCACTGCCTTACTGGCGCTAAGTTGTACTAGGATGTCATCGCAACCCTTAAGTATGCGTAATTCATTTTGTCGGAGAACATGTCCCACAAACCTCATGCGACGCTCTGTCAAAACCTTACTAATGGGTCGACTCCCAATTCGGCATAGGATTTCCTTGATTTAGACCCGATCTCTATAACTGACTCCTAAAATCTATCTTAGCCATCTTTGTTGAGCCCCATTTAAAGTTTTTAAATTTCGACAGATGACTTTTCAAAGCACTTTATTAATGGAGCCCCGCCACTGGTAGAAATGTGTAACCTCTCTTGAATACGCTCTTGGAATTTTGTGACTGTAGTTTGCTTTAGATTTTATATCGAAAAGGTAAGTTTTATCGTCAAAATCATCTGTTGTGAATTTTAAACTAAAAAAATCTTTGGAGTTGTTTTTTTTTTTAAATTCAAAACCCCATTTAGCTACGGTCATAGTATTTGGTAACTGTAGTTTGCTTTAGAATATTTTTTTTAACTCAAAACCATCTGGAGGGGTTTTTAACTTTTAAGAAAAGCAAACTGTAGGAGAGGGGTTTAAACTTAAAACCCCAAATTGGCTTGGCTACGCTCAAATAATTTTTGTGTGTAATTAGCTTTTTTTATATTAAAGAGGTATTTTTTAAGCATCAAACCCCGCTGAAAGGGGGTTTAAACTCAAAACCCATTTTGGCAACTCTTATAGCATTTTGAGTGCGTTTTTTATATTGAAGAGTTATTTTTTTAGCTTCAAACTCCACTGGAGGGGAGTTTAAACTCAAAACCCCTTTGACTACACTCATAGAATTTTGAGTGTATAATTTGCTTTGTTTTTATTATTAAAGAGGTATTTTTTACCTTCACCCCGCTAAAAGGGGTTTAAACTCAAAACTGAGTCGAAACCCATTTACCTACGCTCATAACATTTTGAGTGCGTAATTTGTATTTTTTTTTTTATTGAAGAGGTATTTTTTTAGCTTCAAACCCTACTGAAGAGGAAGGGGGGGGGGGGTTCAACTCAAAACCCTTAGGCTACAATCATAAAATTTTGAGTGTGTAATTTGCTTTGTTTATATTGAATAGGGGGTTATAAAATCAAAATCTTCCTTAACTGTGCTCTTGGAATTTGGGGATAGTCGTTTCCTTTTTTTTTTGTTTTGTTTTGTTATTAGAAGAGAGGGATTTATCTGCTAAAAAATCCCAGATAGGGGTTTTGAACTCAAACCCCCCTGGTAGGGGTTTTAAACTCAAAACCCCCTGACAGGGGTTTTAAACTCAAAACCCCCTGACAGGGGTTTTAAACTCAAAACCCCCTGACAGGGGTTTTAAACTCAAACCTCCCTGGTAGGGGGTTTTAAACTCAAAACCCCTTGGCTGCGTTGGGTCAAGTGATGGTATAGTATTAAAATGTCACCCAAAATAAACAAAATCAAAGCAAAAAATCAATTACTGAATTCTGATCCCCCCCCTTCGGGGGGGATTTCATTTCGGGTGGGGGGGGGGGTTTGAACCCCAAAACCCCCCCGGCTACGCCCATGATACATATATATATACTGTAAGATTTATTTTCCTTTTTGTACCAGACAGACAGATGGAGTGAGTTGATATTTGGTTTAAAAAAAACAACCTAGATTTTAACAAAAGGATTAATGTTTGTAGTTACACATGAACTTGAACTAACTTGATTTAGCTATCTACAAATACAGAAAAAACAAATACGATTCAGCATCATGTTTCAAAAATTGTGTAATATCTGAATGAATGGCAAAAACCTCTTGGCTCCATATGAAGGAGTTCAAGCTGAGTTGTGTTTGCTGAACACCTAAAGACAGCTCGGAAACCTTCTCCCAAATACCCCACATGTTTACAAAAGAGATTGGACAATCGAGCAATGAAATGCTATAAGTATGAAAGATGCACCATATAAAAGCAAGTTGTTGTTTTTTTAAGTTGAAAAGAGCAGATATGTTTCTAGATTTATTTACATATACAGGGGCGGACTGGGTGTCAAAATCGGCCCAGGCGTTTTTATACAATCGGCCCAAAAATTGTATATCGTGTTGGGCATCTAAACCTAGGTCTACATATCCTCAAAATCACTGCTAAGTTAGATAATTTATCGATAACTGTATGCATGCTCTATACCTTTATTAAGTATATATATATATATATATAGCCTTATGTTGGTTTATAATCACTAAGTTTGTAGGATGAAGCCTACTAGTAGTACGGTCTACGGATGTAGGCTATTACATCATATCGGAAAATGTGTTGATAGAGTAGATTCTGTAAAAGATTTTTTTAATACGATGCTAAGGGAGTCACTTTTATAAAAGGCATATTATAAAACCTTTAAAAATTTCATACATGTCATATTGATATCCATGCTGCCATTTCGTTAGCCCTACCGGCCCATCGGCCTAATGCGCATATAGCCAGTCCGCCCCTGTACATCATTAAAAGACAAGCATTACTGTCTCACACTAACTGTAGAAGAGACTAAATAGTTGTTCTATTGGAATCTTACTTTGACCATGCCAGGATACTCCAGACTTGGAAATCCATACATGTGAACATCGTCGCTGGTTCTAGAGTCTATGAAACAAGGGAAGCTATCCGGATCATACAAATTGATAAACTCTTCATTTACTTTCCAATACAGGACCAGAGAGCGTAGAGGCTGTAATATATTTATACCAATAAAACATAAACTAATTCTGTCTAATTATACATTTATATACATTATAAAGTTATATTTAAATATATAAAAATACATATATTAGGCTATTAGGTAAGTTTTTAAGGTCACTCTTCAGGTTTAAAATTTAATTTCGACACAGCTAAGGAACTCTGAAAAGAATGTAGAGTAGAATCTTCTCAAACAACATTCTAGAATGTCAAAGTACTTGTATCTATGTGCCGTATCTCACAATGACAGAGTACTTTTATCTATGTGCCGTATCTCACACTGACAGATAGAGTACTTTTATCTATGTGCCGTATCTCACACTGACAGAGTACTTTTATCTATGTGCCGTATCTCACACTGACAGAGTACTTTTATCTATGTGCCGTATCTCACACTGACAGAGTACTTTTATCTATGTGTCGTATCTCACACTGACAGAGTACTTTTATCTATGTGTCGAATCTCACACTGACAGAGTACTTTTATCTATGTGCCGTATCTCACACTGACAGAGTACTTTTATCTATGTGCAGTATCTCACACTGACAGAGTACTTTTATCTATGTGCCGTATCTCACACTGACAGATAGAGTACTTCTATGTGCCGTATCTCACACTGACAGATAGAGTACTTCTATGTGCCGTATCTCACACTGACAGATAGAGTACTTCTATGTGCCGTATCTCACACTGACAGATAGAGTACTTCTATGTGCCGTATCTCACACTGACAGATAGAGTACTTCTATGTGCCGTATCTCACACTGACAGATAGAGTACTTCTGTCTATGAATCTTAAAGTGTTCAATGGAGTATTTCTCTTTATGTAACTCAAAGTGATACATAGAGTACCTGTACTTTTTTTTATCAGTGGCTGAGAGTGTCGGATCATGAAGTGTGTAACTGTCAACACATTTCGCGAGTGTGAAATCTTCTAAAGCACGCAACAGACCAGTCCTGTTTGTACCCAGCAAGACTTAGAAAACGCGATCCATTGTTTCTTACATCGAATTACTTTACACAGAAAATAAACAAGCAAAACATAACAAGCAAATTATAACAAGAAAAATATAACAAGAAAAAGTTTTAAAAATACTTTAAAAAAAAAGTTCAGGCGAGTACTAATATTTGTACGAATTGTTTTTGTTTAGCGCTATTTTATGCTTTTAGCTTTCTCAATACACCATGAACCTATCACTTTCTCAATACACCATGAACCTATCACTTCTCAATACACCATGAACCTATCACTTCACAATACACCATGAACCTATCACTTTCTCAATACACCATGAACCTATCACTTTCTCAATGCACCATGAATCTATCACTTTCTCAATACACCATGAACCTATCACTTCTCAATACACCATGAACCTATCACTTTCTCAATACACCATGAACCTATCACTTCTCAATACACCATGAACCTATCACTTCTCAATGCACCATGAACCTATCACTTCTCAATACACCATGAACCTATCACTTCTCAATACACCATGAACCTATCACTTCTCAATACACCATGAACCTATCACTTTCTCAATACACCATGAACCTATCACTTCTCAATACACCATGAACCTATCACTTCTCAATACACCATGAACCTATCACTTCTCAATACACCATGAACCTATCACTTCTCAATACACCATGAACCTATCACTTCTCAATGCACCATGAACCTATCACTTCTCAATACACCATGAACCTATCACTTTCTCAATACACCATGAACCTATCACTTCTCAATACACCATGAACCTATCACTTCTCAATACACCATGAACCTATCACTTCTCAATACACCATGAACCTATCACTTCTCAATACACCATGAACCTATCACTTCTCAATACACCATGAACCTATCACTTTCTCAATGCACCATGAACCTATCACTTCTCAATACACCATGAACCTATCACTTCTCAATACACCATGAACCTATCACTTCTCAATACACCATGAACCTATCACTTCTCAATACACCATGAACCTATCACTTCTCAATACACCATGAACCTATCACTTCTCAATACACCATGAACCTATCACTTCTCAATACACCATGAACCTATCACTTTCTCAATGCACCATGAACCTATCACTTCTCAATACACCATGAACCTATCACTTCTCAATACACCATGAACCTATCACTTCTCAATACACCATGAACCTATCACTTTCTCAATACACCATGAACCTATCACTTCTCAATACACAATGAACCTATCACTTCTCAATACACCATGAACCTATCACTTTCTCAATACACCATGAACCTATCACTTCTCAATACACCATGAACCTATCACTTCTCAATACACCATGAACCTATCACTTCTCAATACACCATGAACCTATCACTTCTCAATACACCATGAACCTATCACTTCTCAATACACCATGAACCTATCACTTCTCAATACACCATGAACCTATCACTTTCTCAATGCACCATGAACCTATCACTTTCTCAATACACCATGAACCTATCACTTCTCAATACACCATGAACCTATCACTTCTCAATACACCATGAACCTATCACTTCTCAATACGCCATGAACCTATCACTTCTCAATACACCATGAACCTATCACTTTCTTAATGCACCATGAACCTATCACTTTCTCAATGCACCATGAACCTATCACTTTCTCAATACACCATGAACCTATCACTTCTCAATACACCATGAACCTATCACTTCTCAATACACCATGAACCTATCACTTTCTCAATACACCATGAACCTATCAATTCTCAATACACCATGAACCTATCACTTTCTCAATGCACCATGAACCTATCACTTTCTCAATACACCATGAACCTATCACTTTCTCAATACACAATGAACCTATCACTTCTCAATACACCATGAACCTATCACTTCTCAATACGCCATGAACCTATCACTTCTCAATACACCATGAACCTATCACTTTCTCAATGCACCATGAACCTATCACTTTCTCAATACACCATGAACCTATCACTTTCTCAATACACCATGAACCTATCACTTCTCAATACACCATGAACCTATCACTTCTCAATACACCATGAACCTATCACTTTCTCAATACACCATGAGCCTATCACTTTCTCAATACACCATGAACCTATCACTTTCTCAATACACCATGAGCCTATCACTTTCTCAATACACCATGAACCTATCACTTTCTCAATACACCATGAACCTATCACTTCTCAATACACCATGAACCTATCACTTCTCAATACACCATGAACCTATCACTTTCTCAATACACCATGAGCCTATCACTTTCTCAATACACCATGAGCCTATCACTTCTCAATACACCATGAACCTATCACTTCTCAATACGCCATGAACCTATCACTTCTCAATACACCATGAACCTATCACTTTCTCAATACACCATGAATCTATCACTTTCTCAATACACCATGAACCTATCACTTTCTCAATACACCATGAATCTATCACTTTCTCAATACACCATGAACCTATCACTTCTCAATACACCATGAACCTATCACTTTCTCAATACACCATGAACCTATCACTTTCTCAATACACCATGAACCTATCACTTTCTCAATACACCATGAATCTATCACTTTCTCAATACACCATGAACCTATCACTTTCTCAATACACTATGAACCTATCACTTCTCAATACACCATGAACCTATCACTTTCTCAATACACCATGAACCTATCACTTCTCAATACACCATGAACCTATCACTTTCTCAATACACCATGAACCTATCACTTCTCAATACACCATGAACCTATCACTTTCTCAACTCAATACACCATGAACCTATCACTTTCTCAATGCACCATGAACCTATCACTTTCTAAATGCACCATGAACCTATCACTTTCTCAATGACTCATGAACCTATCACTTTCTCAATACAACATGAACCTATCACTTTCTCAATACAACATGAACCTATCACTTGTCTATATGATCCTATCACTTTTCTATATGATCCTATCACTTGTCTATATGTTCCCATCACTTGCCTATATGATCCTATCACTTGTCTATATGTTCCCATCACTTGCCTATATGATCCTATCACCTGTCTATATGATCCTATCAACTGTCTATATGTTCCCATCACCTGTCTATATGATCCTATCACGTGTCTATATGATCCTATCACCTGTCTATATGATCCTATCACCTGTCTATATGTTCCCATCACTTGCCTATATGATCCTATCACTTGTCTATATGATCCCATCACCTGTCTATATGATCATATCACTTGTCTATATGATCCTATCACTTGTCTATATGATCCTATGACTTGTCTATATGATCCTATCACTTGTCTATATGATCCTATCACCTGTCTATATGATCCTATCACTTGTCTATATGATCCTATCACCTGTCTATATGATCCTATCACTTGTCTATATGATCCTATGACTTGTCTATATGATCCTATGACTTGTCTATATGATCCCAACACTTGTCTATATGATCCTATCACTTGTCTATATGATCCTATCACATGTCTATATGATCCTATCACTTGTCTATATGATCCTATCACTTGTCTATATGATCCTATCACTTGTCTATATGATCCTATCACTTGTCTATATTGTTACGAATCTCACTATCCAGGCTCTCTGCAAACTGCACCATACACCACCAACTTAAAGAACTTGACAAGTCAGGGCTCCAAAATAACGTAAAGGTTTAATGTCCAAAAATAACAGCCAATACTGTACAATTGGCAGCACGTACACTGTACAAATATCTCTCCGATAACACCGTTCCGCCGTATCAACTCTTGCACTGGCCTCTCCGTCTCGTTCCGGGCTTGCACTGGGTTCAACAGTTCGGGACTGACTTCACACACTTGGGCTCGTTGTGTCGGACTCGATCACAGACCAAGATCAAGACGCCGTTCGTCTCAACTGTACTTGACAGTACTCCGCACTGAACCGCCGTAATGCTCCGTACAGAACCACACCGCTGAACTGTGCTGTAGTCGACCGGACTGTAGTGAACCGGGCTCTGAACCGTCTTGACTGCGACACCTCCGCTCTTTATATAGGGTCCCTACTGGCCTTCTAGAACCGGACAGAACGCCGCTCGACGTTTCTAGGTGGTCAGATGACTACAATTCTCGGGACGCTAATGAGCTCTGTTCACGACGGCGATTCTTCCCGAACCCTCTTGTTGACACTCATCTCGGCCGATCGTCGTAACTCGTCACGGTTGACCGCTCGTCTAGCGCTGGCCTGGGGCGATTTGCGTCGACTGACTACACTCACACCACTACCCCCATCTGTGCCACCACCAGGTTTATAATACTGCCCCCTCCTGAGATCTGTCCGTCCCGGGCAGATTCAACCTCATGACATTGGCTGTGAAATTTCATCGCTGTAGGTGGGGGTCGATCGGTGGCAGTTGGCTTGCGTCTTGAGCTTAATGAGGCCATCCATGTTACAGTCAGCAATGGTCGCTTCCTTCTTCTCCTCCAGTTTGCCTTGACCTGGTTGCCTCGCCGTCGTGCTTTCATCGCCATCCACGTGGAACTCAGAAAACGTTTTCTTCTCCTCCAGTTAGCCTTCATCTGGTTGTATCGACCTCGTGATCGCATGGTCATCCATATTGCACTCAGCAAAAGTCGCCTTCTTCTTCTTCTCCGCCAGTTGGTCTTCATGTGGCTGCAGTTATTTCTTGGTAGAATCACCATGCACTTTGGTCTACGCAAACGCCGCCTTCTTCTTTTCCTCCAGTTGATCGTCCTCTTGTTGCAGTGACGTTGTGGTTGCATCGCTCTCTTGTCGGTCGGTACCGAGGACAGCCACTTGACACATGGAGAGGTATAGGATGTAAGGGCTGGGGATACCAAGATCGTTGGCAAAAGAGGTGGCTTCATAGGGCTTTGCGAAGAAGGACTGGGATGGGCTTCAAATCCACAGGGCGGGGAATTGTGGTACAGGTCATCATCTTCAGCATTGTCTGGAGGGCATGCTCGTGGGGCAGGTTGGTAACACTCCTCGTGCAAAGGTCCCTCGTATTCGGCTTCAGGCTCCATTCGGCTTTCTTCACCACCATCAGCACCTCCTTCTCTCGTCTCAGTATCGGGCCAATCGCCTGTTGGTTTCAGACCTGGTCGATGACTTTCATCTTGCAAATGCCCATCAACTTCAACGTCAGGCTTCCTTGGATTCTCTTGACCACCATCAGGACTTCCCTCTTCAGTCTTGGCAGCTGGATCAACGTCTGTTGGGTGCAGATCTGGCTGGTATATCTCGACTTGCATATGCCTCTCAACGGCTTCGTCAGGTTTCAATGGGTTCTCATGATCACCACCAACGCTCCTCTCACTGGTTTTAGCATCTGAACGAACGTCTGTATTGATGATTCTCTCCTCCACATCAGGTATGCGTTGGTTCATGGCGGCTATCTTGGTGTTCATGGCATCTATCTTGGAATTGATGTTTCCTAGCATTGAGCTCAAGAGCTCCTCCATATCTGGTTCTACGTCAAAAAGATACGTGTCTGGATCTTCCTCTTCTTCCACTATGTCTTCCCGGAGGGGTGCCTGTAATGTTTCTTTAATTCCACTTGTCTTCAGCCCTCGATCGCGTAGCTCTCGCTTCAGTTCTTTCACTTCGAGTTCGTACAGCAGTTTCAGACGAGCCATAGTAGATCCGTTCCTATCCGATACGATCCGATCCCACTTCTGACACCAGTGTTACGAATCTCACTATCCAGGCTCTCTGCAAACTGCACCATACACCACCAACTTAAAGAACTTGACAAGTCAGGGCTCCAAAATAACGTAAAGGTTTAATGTCCATAAATAACAGCCAATACTGTACAATTGGCAGCACGTACACTGTACAAATATCTCTCCGATAACACCATTCTGCCGTATCAACTCTTGCACTGGCCTCTCCGTCTCGTTCCGGGCTTGCACTGGGTTCAACAGTTCGGGACTGACTTCACACACTTGGGCTCGTTGTGTCGGACTCGATCACAGACCAAGATCAAGACGCCGTTCGTCTCAACTGTACTTGACAGTACTCCGCACTGAACCGCCGTAATGCTCCGTACAGAACCACACCGCTGAACTGTGCTGTAGTCGACCGGACTGTAGTGAACCGGGCTCTGAACCGTCTTGACTGCGACACCTCCGCTCTTTATATAGGGTCCCTACTGGCCTTCTAGAACCGGACAGAACGCCGCTCGACGTTTCTAGGTGGTCAGATGACTACAATTCTCGGGACGCTAATGAGCTCTGTTCACGACGGCGATTCTTCCCGAACCCTCTTGTTGACACTCGTCTCGGCCGATCGTCGTAACTCGTCACGGGTGACCGCTCGTCTAGCGCTGGCCTGGGGCGATTTGCGTCGACTGACTACACTCACACCACTACCCCCATCTGTGCCACCACCAGGTTTATAACAATATGATCCTATCACCTGTCTATATGATCCTATCACTTGTCTGGACCAGTTGGGAACATGGGAGGGGGTAGAAAGAAAAGGGAGGTCTGGGTGGGTTTTACCGTAATTGGTTTTTAAAAGCATTTACAAAACAAAACAAAAAAAGAGAACTACCTAATTTGGAACTCGTGGCTTACGCCTCTTCCGGCCTACGAGCTAACCACTCTGCTAGTGCGGTAATGTAACGGTCAAACGAACGTTTCCCCAGCGTGGCCATCCAGCTGGTCATTCTTTTCCCAACGGGATACTTCAACTGTTCTACTTCTAGGGAAATCGTTAGAGCAGTTATGAATGTGTGACTTGTAAACATTTTTCCAACTGCCCACATTTATGATTGTTAGTCTAGATTCTCTATACAAAACCACTCATCCCTCGTAGAAAAGCTCTCTGGGACAAGAAAAACAAAGACCTGGTTAAATCAGCTTCAGAAGACACTAAAAAAAAAAGGGGGGGGGCGTATTATCACCTCAGTATTCTCTGGTTGATTTTCAAGCCAGTCTTCTCTGAATCGATTGCAGGCTTTTTTAATTTCGTTGAGTGTGTTGTAAAACATACTTTTGTAGTTGTTTTTTTTTTTTTTATCTCACTAAGTCAAAGGTCAATTCTGCTCTCGAGCTCAACTTTCAGGAACGACAGCATAAAGCATTAAATTGAAGACTTGAACTTTCGTGGAAGTAGAGTGAAGGATGTGCAAGTCAGAACGATTATCATTTGTTAGTTTTGCATCCTTTTTTTTTTGCGGGGGGGGGGGGGGGGAGGCTCTTTGCTTTGTTTGGATATTTAAATCGAAATTGAAGTCAAATAGCTATTGCTAAATCAGTAAATAGAACTAAAAGAAGCTGTCAATTCATAACATCAATTCACGTATTTAAACAACTTTTAATATACCATAATACTTCATACACTATTTTCAATTTAAGAAAACAAAATCAAACAATTTTATCTAGTATAGTCCCATAGTTTACATGTTTATTATATAAATGTTACTATAAATATAATTATTGTTATTATTATTTTAAAATCTTACACGATAGTATTTAATAAAACGCTGTAGTCATGATTTAAGGGTTATACTTCTTTGATAGACTCCATACTATAGAAATAAGGTATACAACGATTTGTTGTTTCTGCCCTTACGGTGCGCACCTACGCACTATTCAACACTGCAGATGAGAAGGAAGTTGATGTCGGCGTGTAGTGAGATAGGAGATAAAGTAGTTTGAACTGTCTGGGACCAAAGAGGTGCTCTTCGTGGTGCCTAAGAACATCTGCGTCTGCTCCCTCCTCTTTGTTTATGATGCTTCCAACGTAGACAAAGTTGTCGATTTCTACGAGTTGTCTCCTTAGAGCTGTAGTGTGTGTGGGTATAGTGTATTCTCATCACCTCAGTATTCTCTTTGTTGATTTTCAAGCCAGTCTTCTCTGTATCAATTGCAAGCTTGTTTAATTTTGTCTGAGTGTGTTGTATATGTGACAGGAGGCAGATATTATCTGCGATATCCAGAGTCGATTGTATGCCTGTGTTTTCATTAGTTGACATCATGGGCGTAGCCAGGATTTTTTTTCGGGGGGAATTCTTTCTCCCCCACCCCCCGCCAAAAAAGTATGTGTGTGTGTGTGTACATAATTAATCTTTATTACGTTCTGACCCTTTATTCTTTCGGAAGACGTCTATTGTACCCTAGAATAGGTTCTTCCTGGAGTTAGTGGAAAAATTGTAGTCTCCCCACACTTGCCAGCAAGATGGTCTGGAGGAACGCTGTGAACTCCTCCAGAGGGATTCGGGCGGAGCCCCGCCGCCAATCACTATTTCCGGTATTGAAAGCCAATAAAATGCATATTCTGAGGTATCTACAGTGCATTATCCAGCTATTAAAAAGTTTTAATTAAAAAACCTAATCTGCTATTCTTACTTATTTAGGACTAAGATCGGCGCATTGGGCGGAGAGCTGTTTCCACAAAAATCTGTCACTGGCATGTCTGAAGCCTCTTCTCATCTGCTCTGAGGACCTCCATGAAAGTGTGCCGCCAAGTTGTACAAGGATGTCCCTGTTTGCCCTTTCCTCGTAATGGCCTCAATGTCATTGCAACTTTTATTATGCGTAATTCATTTTGTCGGAGAACAAGTCCCGAAAACCTCATGCGGCGCTTTGTCACAACCTTACAAAGGGGTCGACTCCCAGTTTGGCATATGATTTCCTTGATTTAGACCCGATCTCTATAACTGTCTCCTAAAATCTGTCTTAGCCATCTTTGTTGAGACACATTTAATCTTTATCAGATGACTATTCACTGCACTTTAGTAATGGAGCCCAGCCACTGGTAGAAATGTGTAACCTCTCTTAGCTAAGCTCTTGGAATTAGGTGACTTTAGTTATATCGAAAAAGGAAGTTTTATCGTCAAATCATCTGTTGGAGAGTTTTAAACTATAAGGTCTCTGGAGTTTTTTTTTTAAGAAATTCAAAACCCCTTAGCTACGCTCATAGAATTAGGTGACTGTAGTTTGCTTTTGAAAAACATTGAAGAGAGATTTTTTCAACTACAAAACTCTCTGAAGGGGATTTTAAACTCAAAACTACCTAGAGGGGTTTTAAAATGTAAAAAAAAAGTCCTCAGTAGGAGGGGGGTTTAAACTCAAAACCCCTCTTAACTTGGCTACTCTCATAGAAATTTGAGTGTGTAATTTGCTTTTTTTTATATTGAGGAGGTATTTTTGTTTTAGCTTCAAACTCCGTTGAAGAGGGGTTTAAACTCAAAACCCCTTCGGCTACGCTCATAGAATTTTGAGTGTTCAAATTGCTTTTTTATATTGAAGAGGTATTTTTTAGCTTCAAACCCCGCTAGAGGGAAGTCCGATTTCAGTTGATCTGAAAACAACTTTTATTTTCTAGGGTGTACATCTCACTGAAATTTCCATTGTTTTTAGTAACGATGGTAATCTATTTAGTAGGGTAACATTGATCTAACAGATATGATTAAAAAAACAACCCAGAATGTCTCTACGGAAGAACTGAGAGCCAAGCCGCACAGACACAAAAACAAACTTATAAAGGTCATACACAATGATATTCGTAGAGAATAGTTAAAACATGAATTTATTTCCTCTCGCCACCTACCTTCAGAAAAACCTGAAGCTTTAAAGACGTGCACAGCTTCTCTGACCAAGGTCCTGCCGCAATCACTACATTGTGTGCCCGGTAATGTGACTTCGTCGTTGCCACGGTGATGACCTTTCCAGGAGATATATGTGTAACAGGCTCCTCGTCGTGGACAACGCCGCCATGTTGCTGGAATACATCCTGCGGTTGATAATGGCCACTTAATTACCGTTTGAAAAACTGATTCAATAAGATTATTACAAAACATTGGTAGAAAACAAAAATATACGGAAAGTGGAGGAGGAGCCTTGGTTCCATATAAACTACATACACATATAAACTGCATACACATATAAACTACAAACACATATAAACTACATACACATATAAACTACATACACATATAAACTGCATACACATATAAACTACAAACACATATAAACTGCATACACATATAAACTACAAACACATATAAACTACATACACATATAAACTGCATTGAAAACTGTATTTTATATTTGGTATTTCCCCAAAAGGCCGCACTATATATAAAAAGCATAACTTCCGTATTTTTTAAGTTTCTTTCATTTTCCGTAATTCAACTTTTTTTGTTTTCTTACGACATATTGTAGTTTCATTTCCGCTTCAAGACACGTCAAAGCTGGTCGAAGTAAAGAACAACACTTAGAGAACAAAAAGATAGATCTATTTTTTTTTTCGAAATAGCAAATACTATATTTTCCGCGTGTTCGTGTGTAGAGTACAGTATCACTGTATTTTTTCTAGATTTCGAGCTAAATTTCCTTTAGATATGTTATTTTCTTTTTTCCCTCTCGACCTGAAACTGGTTGTCTAAAGAAATGTGTGTGGTGTGAAGTCGTGGGGTGGGGTGCTGGGTCCCAGTCAAATAACAACTTGGGGAATATTTCTATTTTGAATTGAGAAGACGAAGAAAAGTCAGAGATTGTACGTTGGACCAATTTTTTAGTGCTGGGCGGGAGGGCAAAAGTTATACTAGAATTCACAGGTCAAAAGTACGTGTGTGTGTCGAGGGGGGGAGGGAGGTTATGAAACGGGTCTTGCAAAGTAAATCGGCTATGCCAAAGAACATGAGAAGGGGGTGGAAAAAAATGTATGTCTTCCCGATGTTATCTCCCTTTCTGAAGTTGGTAGGGATATTTCTGACAAGTTAATGCTACATCTAGTTCTGACAAGCTAATGCTACATCTAGTTCTGACAAACTAATGCTACATCTAGTTCTGACAAGTTAATGCTACATCTAGTTCTGACAAGTTAATGCTACAACTAGTTCTGACAAGTTAATGCTACATCTAGTTCTGACAAGTTAATGCTACATCTAGTTCTGACAAGCTAATGCTACATCTAGTTCTGATAAGCTAATGCTACATCTAGTTCTGACAAGTTAATGCTACATCTAGTTCTGACAAGTTAATGCTACATCTAGTTCTGACAAGTTAATGCTACATCTAGTTCTGACAAGTTAATGCTACAACTAGTTCTGACAAGTTAATGCTACATCTAGTTCTGACAAGTAAATGCTACATCTAGTTCTGACAAGTAAATGCTACATCTAGTTCTGACAAGTAAATGCTACATCTAGTTCTGACAAGTAAATGCTACATCTAGTTCTGACAAGTAAATGCTACATCTAGTTCTGACAAGGTAATGCTACATCTAGTTCTGACAAGGTAATGCTACATCTAGTTCTGAAAAGTTTATGCTACATCTAGTTCTGAAAAGTTAATGCTACATCTAGTTCTGACAAGTTAATGCTACATCTATTTCTGACAAGTTAATGCTACATCTAGTTCTGACACGATAATGCTACATCTATTTCTGACAAGTTAATGCTACATCTAGTTCTGACAAGTTAATGCTACATCTAGTTCTGACAAGTTAATGCTACATCTAGTTCTGAAAAGTTAATGCTACATCTAGTTCTGACAAGATAATGCTACATCTAGTTCTGACAAGTTCATGCTACATCTAGTTCTGACAAGTTAATGCTACATCTAGTTATGACAAGGTAATGCTACATCTAGTTCTGACAAGTTAATGCTACATCTAGTTCTGACAAGTAAATGCTACATCTAGTTCTGACAAGTTAATGCTACATCTAGTTCTGACAAGTTAATGCTACATCTAGTTCTGACACGATAATGCTACATCTAGTTCTGACAAGTTAATGCTACATCTAGTTCTGACAAGTTAATGCTACATCTAGTTCTGACAAGTTAATGCTACATCTAGTTCTGAAAAGTTAATGCTACATCTAGTACTGAAAAGATAATGCTACATCTAGTTCTGACAAGTTCATGCTACATCTAGTTCTGACAAGTTAATGCTACATCTAGTTATGACAAGGTAATGCTACATCTAGTTCTGACAAGTTAATGCTACATCTAGTTCTGACAAGTTAATGCTACATCTAGTTAAGTTTGGTGAAATAATGTACAGAGAGAAATTGGAAAGTGTAGCAGTTTAAACCGGAAACTATCCTCATAGCATGGCGTGAGAAAGTGAGGCGTACAGAAATAATTTGTATCAATTTGACAATAATTAAAGGTGATAAAATATGGAGAGTTGAATGATGTAATGAGAGAGAGAGAGAGGGAAAAGAGAGTCAGTGAGAGAGAAAGAGAAAGAGAGAGAAGAGAAACGGATAGATAGATAGATAGATAGATAGATAGATAGATAGATAGATAGATAGATAGATAGATAGATAGATAGATAGAACATGTCTAACAAGTGAAACGTAATACCTGAAAAGCCTTAAGACACTTGTCTGCTTTCAAAGCGCCACCCTGCGGGTCCCACAAAGCGCAGTAGTCCTCACCGTTTTTGATCTGCGGGAATCGGCTCTGCACCTCTGTAGATGTTAATACCTGATGAGGGACTTGACATTCTCTTAGCGCGCTGGTCATTCTCTCTAACCCTTCCGACTGGTTGTAATGGAAGTTGAGCAGGCCACAATTGCTGGTCAGCATTGTAAAAGTAAGGAAATTTGCAATTGATAAGATAACAAAAAATACTTCATAACCTTTTTCACAACATGGAGAAATATCCTTCTCAAACAATGAATGTTAGTTTAATTAGCAAATATAGAGCCACGGCAACAATTACTGTGAATTCCAATGGTACAGACAACTGGGCAGACTTAAATAATTGGTTGTCACATGTCAGTCAGGCTCAGACGGTTCCTAGACCAATGGTTTACTCACCAATTGGTTCCCCGACAATTGGTTCACCAGACAAATAGTTAACGACTAATGGCTTACTGACTGTTGGTTCAATGTAAACAAATTAAACACGCGAACTGAATATAAAGACTATGTTACCATTCTGTTAGAGAATTCTCTATGAACCAATTGTCAATACATAAAAAAATCAAACAATTAGTCAATTACTTATTAGTAATTTTGTTTGATACCATAAAGGAAAATTAATCCTTCAGTATTGAGAGATATTGCTAAATATGTGGGGTTTTGTCCCCTTAGATAATTCGTTATTTCTCTCACACCCATTCTCGGAGCAAGTGGAAACTTTACAGTTATTTACTTACCTCATAAAACATCAATCAATTTTTAAAAATTAACCAATTACTCAGCTAATTATTGTTAATTATTTTGTTTGATATCGAAAAGGAAATAAATTCTACATTATTGAGATATGTAGTTGTAAATGTTTAGTTATTCCTCATATATACATTTTTTTAAAGTCCTTTTACATTTGGCTTGTTTATTATTGGTATATTTATTTTTTTAAAAAGACAACACAAACTAGTGACCACTAAGACAATGGAAGAATAAGGTTGGGACAAGAAATCGACGACATTTATTCCTACTTCACCAAAGTCAAGACTTAATGCTTGTATTTCTGTTACTTACACAAATAAACGCGTTTTCGCTTCTTTCTCTAGTTGGGCCCACATTGGAAAGGCGTCGACCATCATGCGAACATAGAAACTCTTTTCATAGGCGTATCTTGTGATTCTGCTTTTGCCGTGGGAGCTTCCACGAGAGTGAGGGAGCGGAAACTGATGAGATAGGAAATAATGACATTTTATTTTGTATGAACTACACAACAGTTTCACTCAAACAGAGACACAAGAATCCAACACATTTATTACAATTCATTGTATATGTTTTGCTTGAAAGATCTGATTCATAGGCACGAAGAAACTGTGGGAAACAAAGAGATTTATTACTTAATACTGCCATTCATGGGCGTAGCCAGGAATAGTTGGGGGCTCAAAATAGCCTCCCGAAATAAAAATCCCCTCCCCCCTGCGAGGGGAGTGGTGGAATTTTGAGTCTAATTATTTTTTTCGCTTTGATTTTGCTTATTTTAGGTGAGATTTTAATGTAAAACCATCACTATCAATTAAAATATTTAAAATATTTTTGCTAGCTTATGGCTGTAAAAGTTGGACACTGAGATTGAAAGAAGAATGTAAACCTTTGAGAGTCAGGAAATCGCTGGGTATCAGATACCAGGAAAAGAAGCCAAACGAGTCTGTAATTCTACAAGTCCTGTGTTTGCTGGCAAAAAAGGTGAAACTCCTCTATACTGGGAAGAGACGAAAGCTGGGCGGGTTCGGTCATGTAAGACACGACTCACGGATAAAAGTCATCCTACAAAGTACAGTGGAGGAAAGACGAAGAAAAAGTCATGCAAAGAAAACTGGATGGACAGCGTGAAAGAATGATATCCTGCTAAGAACAGTTGCTGACCAGACAAAATGGAGGAATTAGGTTACGCGAACTGTCACAGCACCCACTACGACGAACTGTCACAGCCCCCCCCCTACGACGAACTGTCGCAGCCCCTACGACGAACTGTCACAGCACCCCCTACGACGAACTGTCACAGCAGCCCCTACGACGAACTGTCACAGCACCCCCTACGACGAACTGTCACAACACCCCCTACGACGAACTGTCACAACACCCCCTACGACGAACTGTCACAGCACCCCCTACGACGAACTGTCACAGCCCCCCTACGACGAACTGTCACAACACCCCCTACGACGAACTGTCACAGCACCCCCTACGACGAACTGTCACAGCCTCCCCTACGACGAACTGTCACAACACCCCCTACGACGAACTGTCACAACACCACCTACGACGAACTGTCACAGCACCCCCTACGACGAACTGTCACAACACCCCCTACGACGAACTGTCACAGCACCCTCTACGACGAACTGTCACAACACCCCCTACGACGAACTGTCACAGCCCCCCCCCCCCCACGACGAACTGTCACAGCCCCCCTACGACAAACTGTCACAGCCCCCCCTACGAAGAATTTCCTAAATAAAAGACACATGATCTATTTCATTATATTTTTTAAAATTAAATCTATGTTTCAACTACCTGCTCTATAAGAAGGGTTCTCTGTCCTCTTTTGGCTAAGTTGTATGCAATGGAAGACCCTTCGATTCCTGCACCTACAACTATAGCATCGTAAACTGTGCTGCTTAAGTCCATTTTACCCCTTCTCAAAAGTCGACTTAGTTTTAAAAATTGTTTTGTTGTTTTCAGTACTTCAGATGTGTTGCGGTATGTAGAGAAACCCTGGTAGAAAACGAATAAGTAGGTCATTGTTTACATTTTGGTAAGCTGACATTTCTTACAACTAAAAATATAGAATCTAACTAGTCTATAATTATTTTTTTAATTATGTTCAAGATAAAATAAAATGTAATTTTGCTATATGTCTATTTGTCCTACTTACGAAAACAACACTGCTACAAAAGTTGGACATAGTACACATTAATCTAATATAGAGATAAATTGTTGGCCCTAAAAGCTACGGTGTAGCGTAACAATTGGTGGCCATGAAAAAATTTCATTATGAATTTTTTAAGAGGTCTCTAATAACATATTGTTACGTATCTCTCCTACTATCCAGGCTCTCTTCAAACCGCACCACACGACACAACGAACTTAAAGAACCTCACAACTCAGGGCTCCAAAGTATCAGTCAATTTAATTGCAAATACATTACAAACACTGTACAGTTGGCAACAACATCACATTAACTGTCCAAAACCAAGCCTTGCTCCGCCTGACTTCACACACCGTCTGTCTCTAACTTCGCCTCGTACTGGTCACATTGCGAGGTAACATGAAGTCCAGTCCTTCTGACACACTCGCTCTTATATAGTGTCTCTATTGGCCTTCTAGAATCGGATGGAACGTTCTTGACCACTCAGAATGATCACAATCGCCGTGACTTGCGTGCGTAATATTTACACACAGGTCGTTGCCGGACTGGCGTGTACTGTCACTGGTCACAGTTGACCGATCGTCCTGCGCTGGACTGGGGCGATTTGAGTAGGCTAAAAACACACAGCACTACCCCCATCTATGTCTCCACCAGGTTTACAACACTGTCCCCTCCTTAGATCTGTCCGTCCCGGACAGCATCAATCTCATGACATGGGATGTGTTGTTTCATCGCTGCAGGTGGGGGTCGATCGGTGGGGGTGACAGTGGGCTTGCCTCTTGAGTTAGACGAAGCCATCCACGTTGAATTCAGCAACTGTCGCTTTCGTCTTCTCTGCCAGTTGACCTTCACCTGGTTGCACTGACATCGTGGTCGCATCACCATCCTCGAACGCAGCCAACGTCGCTTTCTTCTCCTCCAGTCGATCTTCATCTTGTTGCAATGACGTCGTGGTTGCATCAACATGCACCTTGGGCTCATCAAACGTCGCCTTCTGTCATTCTGTACTGCGGGCAGCCATTTTACACATGGGGAGGGATAGGATGCCAGGGCCGGTGTCACCAAAATCATTGGCCTAACAGGTGGTTTCAAATGGTTTTCTCGAAGAGGACTTTTGGGATGGGTTTCAGGTTCACTGGAGGGGAAATTATGGGACAGGTCATCATCTTCAGACTTGTATGGAGGACATGCTTGTGGGGCAGGTTGGTAACTCTCCACACGCAATGGTCCCTCTTCTTTGGCATCAGGCTTCATTCGACTAGTCTCAGCAGCGGACCAATCGTCTGTTGGGTTGAGACCTTTTCGATTACTTTCTACTTGCATGGGGGTCTCTGCTGCGTCATCAGGTTTCGATGGGTGTTCATAATCATCACCAGGGCTTATCTCGTTGGTCTTAACCTCTAGACAGACATCTGCAGGTTTCAAACCTCGCCGGTAGCTTTCATCATGCGAATGTTCTTTAACAGCTTCATCAGGTTTGTACTCGCTGAGGACATTGCAGCAATCACCACATTTCTTCTCATGGGAGCTACTTTCGTACGGCTTGCTATTAGAGTCACAGGAAGCACCATCTTCACTAGCATGGCCGTCGTACGTGAGTATTTCGTAGCACGGGGTTTCCACCAACTCGTTCAAAGTGTTCAGCTCGGGGCTCGTCACTTCTTTCACTGAAGTGTACATCTGGTCTACTCTGGTACAGGTATCTTTCTGTAAGTCACCCTTCAACACGTTTTGAAAGTCAGCCAGCATCTGTTCTTTAAAGGTGATCAACAGTTGCACTACATCGGGTTCTAACTCGAACAGGTAGGTGTCCGGATCTTCACCTTCTTCAGTTAGTTCATCTCGGAGACGTGCTTGCAAGGTTTCTTTCTTTCCGATTGCCTTCAGCCCTCGATCACGGAGTTCTCGCCTCAGTTCTTTCAATTCCAGTTCGTTCAGCAGTTTCAGACGAGCCATAGTAGATCCGATCCCACTTCTGACACCAGTGTTACGTATCTCTCCTACTATCCAGGCTCTCTTCAAACCGCACCACACGACACAACGAACTTAAAGAACCTCACAACTCAGGGCTCCAAAGTATCAGTCAATTTAATTGCAAATACATTACAAACACTGTACAGTTGGCAACAACATCACATTAACTGTCCAAAACCAAGCCTTGCTCCGCCTGACTTCACACACCGTCTGTCTCTAACTTCGCCTCGTACTGGTCACATTGCGAGGTAACATGAAGTCCAGTCCTTCTGACACACTCGCTCTTATATAGTGTCTCTATTGGCCTTCTAGAATCGGATGGAACGTTCTTGACCACTCAGAATGATCACAATCGCCGTGACTTGCGTGCGTAATATTTACACACAGGTCGTTGCCGGACTGGCGTGTACTGTCACTGGTCACAGTTGACCGATCGTCCTGCGCTGGACTGGGGCGATTTGAGTAGGCTAAAAACACACAGCACTACCCCCATCTATGTCTCCACCAGGTTTACAACACTATCTATCTATGTATTTTTTAGATTTGAAATATAAAACAAAGACAATAAGTTTCCAATAATGATAAGCACAATTATTTAAAACGAAAGCTATGTTTGCTTAAAAACTTCAACGAGGGACTAAAAAGATTTTTTTTTTAAATTTTAACCTTAATAGGTAGGCTACTAATGTGTAATTTTAATATTTTGGAAAGTGCTATATTTCACTCTAAAATAAGATCAAACGTTAAAGTTCGCACCTTGACCGCTTCCATCCTCTATGTCAAATGTTCTCAACAAGTGTCTATAACATACTCTTTTTTTTTTTGCTGACTTTGCGTGTAACCTGCCTGGTCGTGCAGTATGCGCTTGGGGCTGTCGCCACCATTTCCCGAGTTCGATCCCTGCCCGCTGCTATCCCGTGATGCCCTGCAGCAGCGATAGGACCTAATAAGTCTTTAGTTCCGATGCATCTAGTAAAAGAAATATCTTGTGTGAAAAAAAAGTAGTTCCGGATTAAGTAAGTGGAAACCCCACTACACTCTTTAAGCTTTAATATTGTTATAGCCCTATTCGCGACGCAAAAGGGTTATTTGTGTGTGATCAGCTGACATATATGACACAGGTCAGTAATACATTTTGAACATTTCACGTGAATAGCGCCGGTGTTATGGTCATCTGATCATAAGCCTGCGCAGACCAGAGACACAGTGTGTAGGAAAGCGCCAGTTCAAGACCGGAGACCGGGACTGTTAGTCAGCCATGAAGTCGGTCCTGGTGCAGTCCTCCGGTGAAACGTACGAGTCCAGGAAGAGACAGTAGAGTTATGAGTTTAGTACAGTGATATACAGTCTAACGTTGTAGCAGTTGATTGTGTTGTCAATTGTGTCATGTTGGCTGTTTTAATTGACCATTATTAAAGTACCAGAGTATTTGGAGCCTTGTTGTCAAGTTCATGAGGTGTTGTGTTGTGTTTAGCAGTGTTTACAGAAGGCCTGATTAAGAGAGAATCGTAACAATATGAATGCACTAAATAATGACTAAATCTAAAAAAATATATATATTTGTGAAGAACGAAATATATAATACTTGTAAATTTCATTTCTTTATTTTCTTCTATTTAATATTCATGTTTTGTTTAACATTTTCTGCTTAAAACGGGTTTGCCCCGTCGTAAAGCCGGCCTTGTCATGAAGGAGATGATCTCGGATTCCTGTCTCTGTTACACAACATTGAAAAACTCTTTTGCTTGTGGCCCCAATGTAAAACTGTAGCTCTCTTAAATTCAGTGTGTGTCAATTCAGAAAACAGCTTTAGTCTTAATATTTGATTTAATTTACAATAAGCCAGAATTCAAGAGCTAGCCAGGAGAACCCGTGACTTGGCAGAATTTAGGTCATTGGTTAATATGCATGACTGAATGCATGACGCGTAGGACGTAATCATCTTCTTTTTTGAAGTAACGTCTGTATCATATAAGATAAGATATTTGTCTATTTTCACGTATTTAAATAAAGGAGGTCGGAGGGGGAGTCATTCCAAACACAGGTTGATGAAAAAGATTTGTTGTTTCAATTAAGATCATTCAGTTTACCAGATACCCCGAGACACACTATGCTGTCTTGTTCTGATACCCCGAAACACACAATCTAGTCAGGTTCTGTTTGATTTCATAACTGGAAAACCAACGTCTAACTTGCAAAACTAGATTGCCACTTGAAATGCATAGGACCTAATTAGGCATTTCTTCTTTTAATTAACGTCTGTGGCCTAATTTATAAGATAGCTGTATTTTTACAAATGTAAATCACAAACATATTGAAACATAGATATACATACATGTATATATATTTTTATATACCGTGCTTTTTTGCGGTACGGTGTAACGGCACCTTTTTTAATGTTGGGAAAAATCATTACTTTTCTTGTATTTTAAAGTTTATTATTAATTTATTAGTCGTTAAAAGCAAGGCAATGCATCACTGAGTACCGGCACCTTTTTTTTTTTTTAAAGAAAAAAGCAATGTATATATCTATACATATGTTTCTATAATCCTTTCGTGCCCTCCCCCCTCCCCGAGTGTAATTTAACAAAATTAAGATAAATCTTCAAGTGTATAATTTTATTTCATATTTTTAAACAATGCCTTCTTAAACGTCAACAAATAAGGCCAACGCCTAGACCTATGTGCTGTAACAACCAATCAGAGGTTAGCTTTTGGCGAGAATCTGTTCAATTTGAAAGGTTCCATGTTGTAGGTGAAGGTATCATTGAGCACAAGTTCAGACACAGCCTTTCCTACTGCTGGAGCCAGTTTGAATCCATGACCTGGATAATTAAAAAAAAAAATAGTAATATTAAGAATGAGGTATACATTATGATTTGGATAATTAGATATTTAAGAGGGAACTGGTGCACATTATAATGAGCTGGTAAATGAGATATGCCTGTGGGCACTGGTGCACAGAATGGGGTAAAAAAAAAAGTAAAGTTTCCTTCTGACATTGCAATCTCTAGGGCAGATGAAGTTAGGATACTCTGTTTCTTTGGCCAACAGTGCCGGCTTTACGACAGGGCAAATCTTAAAGTTTGCCTCCACGTTACAACTAGAGAACATTGTCAACAAAACATGCATGTTTAATAGAAGAACATAAATGAAATGAACGACCAACTGCCTTTACTTTCCCCAACTAAAGTCAGGTACCCACTAGAGTTGGGCGCCCTAGTAATCCCGAAATTCAAAATCCCAGTCTTCACCGAGGTTCGAACCCAGGACCCAAGGTCCGGAAGCTAAGCGGTTAACCACTCAGACTTCGCTCCCAGTACAATATATATACGTCTGTATCTATGCACAACACGGTGTGGATAATCAGATATGTGCAATTGCAATGGTGTACATTCTAGTATGGATCAAATGAAATATGTATGTGGTCACTGGTGTATTGTATGGTGTGTTAAAGAGGGGGTGGGGGTGGATGGCTTCCAGTGGAAGACCTGGGTTTGCTTTTTTCCTGCACTTAAATGTCCATTCAAACTGTTTCCTTTTTGCACTGACAGCGAAGAAAGTAGGTCACGTTATCTTATTCTGGCCTTGTTTCTAAAATGATTCCACGTCTTGTTTACATGACGATACAATAATACTCAGATTGAGAACAAATGGCAAACGTGAAGTAATCATACCATTCACTTGTTAACTCGCTTCATGGCCAGTTTCCAAAACTATGTTCCGCGAAATAGGTGTTCAACGAACTACTGGAATAATTAACTAGTAGGCCACCACGTGAATTAATCTCTCTTTTAAAAAAAGTGTTCCGCTAAATACTCAGAATGTGCCAACTGTACCGTTATGAGAAAAAAGTTCGGGAAATACAGGTCTAGTCTACTGCGCTAGGATTCTAAAAATAGAGTCCCCTGCTATCACATTCAAATGAACCAATGTAAAGTGAGTTTTTCTTCACATTGTCAACACTATTTGAAACTTGAACTAATTCATACAAATTTAAATCTATTATATTGAATAAAACATGTTACACGCTATCACGACACGATCAACGAATAATTTTTGTGAATCCGATTTCCGAACCGGCCACAATAGAATGAGACAACACATTTAACAGAAGCTGGACATTGGGATTAGTGAAATAATCCGCCGAACATGTCCTCCAAAACCGCATACTTTACCGAACGACCCGAACAAGGCACTTGCTCCAAAAACACCCCTATAGAAGAAATACTGTATCCGAAAAGCGCTGGGCTGCAATTAATCTAGTTATTTGAACCCTCCAACATGATATGAGAACGCAGAAGAATAAGATAAAAGTGTGGCATACAATTTAAAGCTAAAGATCTTTGTTTATTAATGTAATTAAAACATATATACTCACACGATATCAACTCATTAAGATTTGCATTAGAAATTTTTACCTGAAAATCCAGCAGCAATGACTATATTGGGGAAAGTTGAATGACGGTCTATATAAGGATGATGATCAGGCGTGTTCTGTGTGTAAGTACGTTTATGAAATAAAACATAGGGTGCATTAATATTTAAGACCATCAATTAAGCTACAATCAATGAAAGTGATAAATGCCAATTCAAAACAAGCTACTTGTTACGTTGTTTAAAATGAAAGTACCGACTGTCCTAGAAACCATTTTCTAGAAACAATCTGCGAGATGATAACGCAAAATAATCGCAATTCGTCCTACTGAAAGCAGAAACTTTCATTAAGAATAGTACCCTAGGCCTACCATTTTATTGAACTACATATATAGTTAGCTATTACACTTTTAAGTTAATAAAATACAAGTTTGTTTAAATCTTAAAATGCAACAAGTTCGGTATTTGGAATCCGGGAAAACTGGCAATAGACACCCCATACATTATGATTCGAGATGGTCTCGCAACGGTCCCGATATAGCAACCAATGGGTTTTGATGTCGCGCTGCCAGCGCCCTCCAGCGTAGTCAGCTAAAGACTTTGCTGTATACTGAGAACTCACAAATTCAGGTAGACAAGCAGTACTAGATACTGTCGAGAGTAAAATCTAAAGGCCTCCTTCAGCCTCCTAGCGCAGCGTGGTCTCACACTCTGCACATCCAGGATCAGAACGTTTTGTCCACTAGCAGCTGATCATTTGTTCAAAAAGCTCTTACGAGATATTAGAGCTCTTATTTATCGCTGTTTTCTCCTGCCGGTTGCTCTATATAGACTTTCTAACTAGACTTTATATGACCATTAGACTAATAGTTATTGGTACAGACAAAACAAAATGTAGGCCTACATCCAATTTAAATTCACACAAGAATCAGCCAGGGCTGGATTTACCTAAAGGCAACACATGAAATATTTAGCACAAACATAAAATATCTGGACCTATAAAAGGGTCCCGTATATCAAATAACTTAGGGCCTTTTCAAGTCTAAATACGGCACTGGACTCAACACCTAATGTATACATCCAGTATTCTGGTATGGCAATGTGTACACCTATCTTATACATGTATTATTCTGGTGCGGCAACACTTACTGTATACATGCAGTATTCCCGTATGGCCGGTTGGTTCTCCAGGTTATCAAAAGTCAGGGCCAGAATTCTTTTAACTTCTTCCAGAATCCAAGAGTCATTCTCCACTTTGTCCCTCTCGTCTGGATCAGTGATAGCGCCTTGATGTAGACAGATCTGAGACATAGATACATTCAAGTGTCAAGTCAAACCAGAGATTGTCAGCTTGAAGTTCTTCATATTTTAACGACTCAAGAAAATACAATTTTAATGCTTAACATTTCAGTCACTTTTAACTCTACATTTCCAGGGGAAAAAACTGATTAAATTAAAATTTCCGATAATAATCTTTTTTTGACAAACGTGTGTGTTGTTTCTTATGTTGCATTGCAAAATAACCAATCCAAGTTTTAAATAACCAATCCAAGATTTAAATAACCAATCCAAGTTTTAAATAACCAATTCAAGTTTTAAATAATCAAGCCGAATTTTAAATAACCAAGCCAAGTTTTAAATAACCAATCCAAGATTTAAATAACCAATCCAAGTTTTAAATAACCAATCCAAGATTTAAATAACCAATCCAAGTTTTAAATAACTAATTCAAGTTTTAAATAACCAATCCAAGTTTTAAATAACTAATTCAAGTTTTAAATAACCAAGCCAAGTTTTGAGAAACCAAACCTAGTTTAGAGAAACCAAGCCAAGTTTTGAGAAACCAAACCTAGTTTAGAGAAACCAAGCCAAGTTTTGAGAAACCAAACCTAGTTTAGAGAAACCAAGCCAAGTTTTGAGAAACCAAACCTAGTTTAGAGAAACCAAGCCAAGTTTTGAAAAACTAAGCTGATTTTTGAAGAAGCAAGTTTTGAGAAACTAAGCCTAGTTTTATTTAATTTTTTATTTTTTGAGTATTTAAAAAAAAAAGGAAATCTTGTGATTCACTTACTTTCACTAGTCCTGGATACTCCTTGTTAGGAAAGCCGTAGATGGTGAATGTCGCCTCCGTTCTTGAGTCGATGAAACAAGGGAAGGTCGAGTCGCTGTAGTTTTGAATCTTGTCTTTGTCAACTTTCCAGTACATGACAACAGTACGGACTGGCTGTTAGTGCATTCAGAAAGAAATATTTTAACATTATGGACTGGCTGTTAGTGCATTCAGAAAGAAATATTTTAACATTATGGACTGGCTGTTAGTGCATTCAGAAAGAAATATTTTAACATTATGGACTGGCTGTTAGTACATTCAGAAAGAAATATTTTAACATTATGGACTGGCTGTTAGTGCATTTAGAAAGAAATATTTTAACATTACGGACTGGCTGTTAGTGCATTTAGAAAGAAATATTTCAACATTACGGACTGGCTGTTAGTGCATTTAGAAAGAAATATTTTAACATTACGGACTCGCTATAAGTAAAATCAGAAAGAAATACATTTATAGTACAGTTAGTAGCCTACATTCAGAAAAAATAACATTAATAACATTTTAAAAAATAACAACTTTCTATTTAAGGAGGAAAGGGAGTGTGTGTGTGTGTGTGTGGGAACTAATAAGGTCACTTCTGCATTAACATACTTCCCTTGATTGAACTCCACCTCTCTCTTAACACATCAACTAAATCTAGGTGGTTGAGCTTTCAAACCAAAGCCTAAAATGCCAGATTCAGATTTAAACTCAGATCAGTTATTTTGTTTATCATTGACTTAACTGCGCCATGATCTGTTCAATAGCACTCGTGACCCCGTTTCAACGCCTTTGTTTCACGCCCGAAAAGAAAAACATCTTCAAGAAACTTTTCCTGTATCTCACATTTATTTTTCTACACTAAACAATTTAACACAACACCGGCACACGCTGAGATATTGTAACTTAATACAATCAAACCTCACAACGTGAATAGTCGGGCATGTGTATATGTGTAAAGGAAGTGTGTGGAGGGGTAAGGTGACCAGACCTCCCGACTTAGCCGGACAGTCCCGCTTTGAACCGTCTGTCAAAGAAGTGCACATGCAACTTACTATTTTGGATGACCCAAGTTAATTAGATGCAGAAGATGTGTGTGTAGACTAACATTGCGCGTAAATTGTTTGTGTGTGTACAATCTGATTTATTGTATTAACTTCAAAGCTGTTGAAAGCTGCTCGAAAAACATTTAAGTCTGTTCTTTGTAAGTTCAAGATCGACTTGTGTCCCGCTTTCACTCCCAAAATATCTGGTCACCTTAGGAGGGGGGGTACATACAGATATGATCACAGATGTATTTGAATTACATCCTCACTATCTGACCTGTGTTATGATAGACACAAGTTGGATACCTATGTATATACTTAAGTAATTGATCAAGATTTGCAGACCCGGAAGTACTTCGATATGTATATCCTTTTTTTTTTTACTTTGTAATTAACAATTTGACTTTTTTATGTTGGAACTTAGTTTGAAGCCTGCCACAACTGTGTGGATAGATGTCTTGGTTGGTTTTAAAAATCCTGCTGGACATAGTCAAAGCTGCAGGGATTTGCCTGTTAGTTGTGGACACTCACCTGTAGAGGCACATTGAGTCCTAGAGATGAACAAAACCTGCCCGCCCAGGCCCCAGCTGCGATCACCAGGCTATTGGCTTTGTAGAGTGATCTAGGCGTCTCCACCGTAACCACATCTCCTGGTGTGACTTTAGTAACTGGCTCTTCATCTCGTAAGACACCGCCCAGTTTTTGGAAAACAGTCTAATTACCAATAGAGCATGGAACTTTGTTTAAACATTCAACGTTAGAGAAACTATGAAACGAAAATCAACATTTTAAACTAGATGTAGGCCTATATTTTTTGCAGTATAACTGTTTAGAAATTATGAGTAGGTCCCCTATCTACAAACAAAAGTATTAGTTCGACACACAAGGATAACTTCAAATAAAAATGCATTTCCTACTTAAATTTAGTTAGTAGAAATAAAGAATACGTTGGGACACCTAGTTTTGAAGTTTAAGATATTGCAGGAAAGTGTCATTAATATAGAGGAATTTTACCCACTTAGGGTCCTCTTAGATATTGATGTCCTTAGAAGTCGTAACCCACATGCTTTCTAAAAGATGTATGGTCTTAAAAAGGACTAGTTTATATATCAAATTCAAACATCCGAATATTTCAAACATCGATGTTATAGCTTTCCTCCTAGAGACGAATACACAGCGACATCTTTACAATAGACGTGGGTGTATAACGTAAAAAAAATCAAATAAATGTCTTTGGGAAATGCGAGGCGATATGTTGGGATATCTGAAATTTATATTTAGTATAGCCATAAACGGAGGCGCGGTGGCTTAGCGGTAAAGCGCTTGGCTTCCGAACAGAGTTCGAATCCTGGTGAAGATTTTTAATTTCGGGATCTTTTGGGCGCATCTGATTCCATCCAGCTCTAATGGGTACCTGAAATTAGTTGGGGAAAAGTAAAGGCGGTTGGTCGTTGTGCGGGCCACATGACAGCCTCATTAACCGTAGGCTAAAGAAACAGATAACCTTGAAATCATCTGCCATAGAGACCACAAGGTCTGAAAGGGGTACTTTACTTTTACTGGAATAAGCTGGAAAACTTTAAAGATGTATCAAATAAATCACTCAGCAGATGGATTCCTTTAAAAAAAAAAGATTTCCTTTATTGCATTTTTTCCCTGTACCTGAAATGCTTTCAAAGCTCTGTCCGCTCTCAGAAGACCTCCGCTAGGGTCCCATACCCCAGCACAGTTGTCACCGGCTTTGAAGTGAGGGAAACGTCTCTTCAGTTCCCCGGGGCTTATCACCTCGTGAGGAACGTCGTGCGCCTTCAAAGAGCTCGTGACTTTTGTGATGGTCTTGGAGTTGGCCAAGTGAAGATCCAGAAGCCCACAGTTGCTGGGAAATTGATGAAACATGTCAATACTACATTACAGAAACAACCCTCACTAACGTTTGATTCCACCTTCACCTATCCCTTAGTCTGTTGGACCACCACACAACATTTGTCAACCCTCTTTCTCCATTCCTCTCTGTCTTTTTCCTTGAAATGAACCTCTTTCAATGGTAGGCTCCATTCTTTTATGTTGTCTTCCCATGACACTATCGCGTTCTCTGTCTACCTCTTCTTCTTTTTCCTGGTACTGTTCCCTGAAGGAAGGTCTTTGCAAGATCATGTGATATGGTCATAGAGTTTTAGTTTCCGTTTTCCTTCTTTTATTTTTTTAACATTATTACTTTTGATGTTGATTATTATAATGATGGAGCGGTGCGATTATTACATTTGGATTTTCAAAAGCTTCAACTAGTGTATCTGATGACTCGTGTTTCAATGGTAGTCGGAGATATTTGTCTCGGTATTATGACTTTTTAAAGAAATAAAACACTTATATTCGCAGAAATTGTGATAAGATTGAACACATACTATTAACATACTGCATAATTTAATTTCAATACTAAATATACAAAATTATATTAGGTAAAGTTTGAAACTTATCCCAAATAATATTGATTTCATTCTCCAATCTTTTGTCTTGAAATGTGTAAAATAAGCTTGCTGTTTACACTGGAGTGTGGCAACATTGATGCGTACACCACGAACTGGTAGATCCAGGGGGGAGGGGGGCGGTAGGGGCGATCGCCCCCCCCCCCTCCCCGAAGGACCGCTAAAAAGCAGGGATATGGAAACTCGAGGAGGGCCATGTGAAGTCAATAGTGATAGTAGCGGGAAGCATTTGAGACATCGCCACAATTTCAGCCTCACCACCATAAACGACGGAAGTATTCCTGTAGGCAGCGTATTGTCGAGCAGAGTGTATGACTGTGCTTCCGTGAGTAAGAACAACGGACAGGGCGTCGCCATAGCTTACAGCCATCTTGCGAAGTTCGAGAGCAACAGTTTCGTTGATGACATTTTCCCAGAAATATGCGACTGATAGAAATAAACAGTTACCTGATTTCGACTACATTGAAAGACCTGTTGACTCCAGGAAATATATGTGAAGCGGTGGCCATGGTTAGGAAACGAAGGGCGATATGAAGGGACAAAGTCAAAACCTCCCCCTCTTTTTTTTTCTCTGAGCCGTGCTCTCTGTCGCCGCAAAAGTTAAGTGAGGTAACTCTAGTCCAACTTACATAAATAAAAGAGTTATCTTTCCATGACCTTTTCGTGGTGTACCGCATGATTGGGCCACGAAGAGAATTATATATATAGATGTTGTATCGATTCATGCAACAAAACGGAGTTACACTAGGTCATCTTCATTTCCCTTTTTCCTTCTTTCTAGTGTTCAAGTGGGTTACACAAATAGATTTTAAAAAGTGGAGAACAAAACAAAGCCTGACAGCAATACAAAGTTAAATCGACTTATAAATTACATACGCTTTTATCTTATCTCCCATATTTAAACACATACAAGAGAAGACAACTGTTTTGAATGAGAAGAAGATGAAAACAACTGATTATAAAAAGAGCGACAACTCATTAAACGTGAAATCAAGTTTGCGCGACAGGACTTCACTCCCCTATAGCATTACTTAAAATGTATTCTTATTTCTAAAATATAATTTAGTAAAATATAATAGAGAAGCTTTCTATACTAACGTAATGGCAATGTCTTCGATTTCCAAGATTAAGGATGAGTGCAGTGTTTCAAATGACTAGCGAACCCAGTTGCGACCTGCATATTTTTCCCCATCTAGTGCAACCAAAAATTGTTGTCCGCCTGTGTATTTTTCTGTCTTTTGCGCCACTCTTCAATAATGGCTTTGCTTTGGGTATCAAATGTGTGTCCTGCAGTCTTTGTGAGAGCTCTCCAACTGTTTCTTTCAGAGGCCATCTGCTGCCATCTACTTTCCTCTTCGTGTGTGAGTGCGAAATGGTGCCTAAGTTGATCTTTATAGCGCTTACCGGATGTACTTCTGTTAAGCCGTCCTCCTTTAAGCTCGCCAAAGAAGATTGCCTTTGACATGCGGTCGTCTACCTTATAGGATAGGTGTCTGACCTCCCCCCCCCCCGGGGCATGCTACCCTGCCTCATAGTGGCGCACAGGTGGAAACAATCGTAAGAGGAAACGACAAAGCCAAAGGGAAGCCAAATAAGACTCCCGTGGGTTGCCTAAAGGGCTGCGAGAGCATCTTCATTGCATAGGCGGGGTGGTAAAAGAGTCCCAACAATCTTTTCGACAATTAACGCGCAGTTCTTCAATGGGCCGTTGCATAAATGGCGTGTCCCGCACGGTTAGCCTGGTATAGAATAGGAAACTGGCGGAGGTTCCCAGTGTACGCGAGTCCGGAGTAAGCGTGTCACTGGAAACGAGAGCGTCAAAATAGACACGAATAGAACATACTGACAGAACATACTGACAGAACATACTGACAGAACATACTGACAGAACATACTGACAGAACATACTGTTCAATGAGGCCGGTGAGAGGGAGCCTCTGTTCGCTTTTGTTGGTCTAGAGTTTCTAGCTGACAGTTTCAAATTGGTGTCTGACCCAGCGCAGCTGTCAAATGGTAATTAGTGCTTCTATACTGTTAACAATGGCCTTCAGCAGAACATAGTTTTTTGTAATGTAATCTTGCCAGCGTATGACCATTATGGAGTGCAACTTGAAGCTCTCGTTCGGTGTGTGCAAGAAGGGCGCAATCGTCCGCATAGAGCAGCTCAGTAGCAGTCATCTCTAGTTTTTTAAAGGTAGAGCGGGGTCGTGTGTTAAATATGCTGCTAAGGTTAAGAACGTCTTATTTCTACCACTGACAGGACACTAAAGAGGCCACAATTTTTTTTTTTAAATTCAAGATCTTTCTAACGATGCTGTCCACGGTTTTATGGTTGTAAAAAGTACTATTCATTTTAATTAACCCCGAATCATTCAATCATTTGTTTTCTATTGATGTTTCTGAATGATGATATTTAGATTTTACTGGCTAAACTTGTCTGTTGTTTATAAAGCAAATAAAAATAAATTGCACTAGGAAAGCGAGGAGTTGAGCTTACACAAAGAAATTTTCCCCAGACTCTCTCTCCAGCTCCGCCCACATTGGAAAGGCGTCGACCATCATGCGGACGTAGAACTCATCGGCATAGGCATATCTCGTGATGCGGCTTTGGCCATGGGAGCTTCCTCTTGAATGGGGTAGAGGGAACTGAAACACAAAATCCAGTCATTTGTTCCTCCACAAACAAAACTTAATTCATTAATAATTCATAGCCAAACAACTAGAAAAAAGACACAAGAGGCAAATAGAAGCCTGCTTGAAAAAAAAAAGATCTCGTGACTAAAATTACCTGCTCAAGCAGAAGAACTTTTTTCCCCCTTTTGGCCAAATTGTAAGCGCTAGAAGAGCCTTCAATGCCTGCACCAATAACAATGACGTCATAGATGGCTTTACTCATGTTTTGTTTGGATCACAGTCTACTCTCCGTTCTGTCTGGTGTAAGAAGTGCAACCATTATTGTTGGTCATAAACATAGACACATAGTACATGGACTGGCTAACGACAAACCAGACCAATGGACATTGTGAAGTATGTGAATTCGCTTTTCCCATCTTCTCGCTTGGCTTCCGAACCGGGGATCCCGGGTTTGAATCTCGGTGAAGACTTGGATTTTGAACTTCGGTATGTTTAGGGCGCCTCTGAGTCCACCCAGCTCTAATGGGTAACTGACCTTTTTCTTGGGGAAAAGTTAAGTCGATTGGTGGTTGTACTGGCTAGTTAACGTCGGCCAAAGAAGGTGATGATCTTTACATCATCTGCCCCATAGATCACAAGGTCTGAAATGGGAACTTTTTATACTCTCGACAACTTGTTTTTGGCAGAAGATTTCAGCAATTTTTATAAAGCTTATACCAACTCACTCTGTCTGTCTGGTAACAAAGTTTGTACACGTTATTTCTCCGGATCAAGCTGAAATTTTGCACAATTATTTCTTTTACTTGACAAAACAAGAATTAAAAAAAATAAAAAATTTGTTAATTAACTAATTAATTATTTTGTTTGATATCTCGAACAAGGGAAAGAAATTGTTATTGACTGATTTGGTTGTATAGGTTGAATAAACCCCCTTTATACTTTGTTGGTCGCTGCTTTAAAATTTGAAGTTTGCAATAGATAACAATAAAACCTTCTATTTTCATAAGCGATTCGCTGGCAGAGTGATCAGTGAGTAGGCTAATGAGACTTTAGTTCTCGAGTTGGAATTCAGGTTGTTAATCTTTTTTAATAAATGTATTTAACAAGCGATCACCCAGATACCCCCTTCATTCTCCCCCAACCCTTTCCAACTGGTCCAGACAAGTGATAGAATCATAGCTTATTGAGAAAGCTAAAAGCATAAAACTGCGCTAAACAAAAACAATCGGTAAAAGTATTTGTAATCTTTACTTATATAATACAGACGTTACTTCAAAAAAGAAGATGATTACGTCCTACGCGTCATGCATTCAGTTATGCATATTAACCAATGACTTAAATTCTTCCAAGTCACTGGTTTTACTGGCTAACTCAGGCAACCCATTCCATGCTCTAATAGCACTAGGGAAGAAGGAGTATTTGTACAAATTTGCCCTAGCGTAGGAGGAATGTGCCTTTATCTTTGTGTCTTTCTGAGAATTTTATTAAATTTTGTTTTTGTATTTGAAGATTATGGTTCAGTGCTTTACGTATAATTGCTACTTTACTTTTAAGTCTTCTATCCTGTAGGGTTTCTAAATTTAGTGTCTTTACTAAAGGTGTTACTCTAGTCACCTGCGGACAATGGTTATGCTTGCCCTGGGTGTGGCAAAATATGTAGGTCACAGCTGGGGCTGTGCACCCACGGGAAATACTGCATTGCTCACTAATCTTCGGACTCGAAGGTAGGCCTTATTATTATTATTTTTACTCTAGTCAAGTGTGAATATTCGTTTGTCATGAATCGCGCAGATCTATTAATGTTAGTCTATTACAAATGGAAATACATGACTGATCCAAACTATTTGATACAACTACGCTGAATATAAGCTTTTTTTTGTTGTTGTTGTAACAAGTATTTTCTATATTTCTCTCTTTTTTTTTTCCTGCTACTCATTTACACTTCCTTTTTCAATTCTATTTGCACTTTGACCCCCTTCCATTTTGTGATCTCATCACCGTTGTTCCACTTTGTAATATAATAATTGTAATTGTATTATGTGAATGACTTTCTAGAGGAGAAATTTTGAGATCACCAAATTACATGGGCGTAGCAGGGAGGGGGATGTTGAACCAAAAAAAAAAAAATCTTCACACATTGATCTTTTTTCTTACCAGTCGCTGGGTTCCATTAATAAAGTTCAGTGAATAGCAAATTTGATTTTTAAAAAAAATTGGTTACAAGAATAACAGGATATATATATTGTTATGTAAATACCTCAGAAAGTACATTTGAAAAGGCAAGAACACAATATGTGTTTGTATGTTTTTAAACATAACTTTAGCATATTTGTCTAAAACCGAGACTTGGATGTAGGCCTATCTTGGTCTAAAAAAAAAAACTATATTTAAAAAAAAAAGGGTATAATGTATGAAGTACATCAGTGACATGTAGATCTATTTTTAGAATGGGTCAGAGGTCTTAGTGGGGTTAGATGCCCTGTTCTACAAAAAAGCACGCAACAAGTGGTAAGGTTAGAACAATACTAATTATACAAAGGCATAAATCTAGCTGGAATTTAAACTTGCAACAAACTAAATATATAGATATAGAAATATATTTTGAAACGATTGCGTTTAGCCAGATAATTATTAAGCACTTCCTAAATCTAGTATGTCACCGAAGTTTAGCAGTCCTTGCCAATAAGATTTTTTAAAATAATCATTGATTATTGATGTAATCAAGACTAATACCGGTATTTAACGAGTAACATAACTTTTTCATAAATACATATGATCTACTATCATCTAGACTCTATCATCTAGGTGTAACACAAAGACCCCTCATAATAGGCGATGATTAAAATAAACATCGCTTATGAGTTGCAATATGTCTAGGCTATAGCATAAAGAATAAGTTAATACTATCAGTAATCCTTACTTATAACAGAAACAGGCTTTAGTGCATTGTCAGTGCCTGATATTAATTTAACAATCTAGATCTAGACTATAGACATTCTGTCTTACTAAGTTGTATACAATAAATGCAGGCAAGTTTTGTACCATTTCGGTAAGTAGGTTAAATTTTAAACGGTGTAAACTAAAAAAAAGTCTACCTAAGGAAATGGCCTCCTTCCGTCGCGAAGCGACTATGGATCATCTAATAGAAATGAGATGAATGTTTGGACCCTATTAACATATGTCTATGGCCTGGACATTATCTATGGTTAGAATATGGCTAAATATGAATTTGGTGGCCCCACATGAAAAATACAGACACACACAGACACACAAATAAATAAACAGCAAAAAAATAAAGTTACGCAATTTATATAAAACCTAGTTAGGCTACTGAATCTCAACAATAGCATTGATCAACAGTTTCGCTATTTCTTCTCTTTCAAAAATTGTTTTGATACCTGTGCGAGGCCCCTATCAATCGGAGGCCCTAGTTTGCTTATGCTTAACGCAGGCCCTTGTTAGAAATGATGGAAACAAATAGACTCATAAATTAAAGATCCTATGGTAAACCTGCTTGGTCGAGATGAACATCACAAAAAAGAAATAAACACAAAACTCTTACAAGTAAAAGGGGTGTCCTGGATTTAGATCTAGAAAGAATCGGTGACTACATTACCCATTACTATGGTTTCAATAGCATGTGTGGCTACTATTTTTCACAGCTTTCGGTGTTCGTCCACTTCCCAGAACATCTAGCACCTGAAAAAAATTACATTTAAAACATAGATCTTTATATAGCCACCAACAAAGATGACGTTTTAACCGAAATGTTTAGAATCCCTGTTAATATATTTGTTGTATTTTTGTTGAACTATGATCCAGTTATAAACTTTGGCTTTCTTTCTTTTTATTATGAATTTTTTTTTTATTTTTAGTTTAAACCAGTTGCGTCGCGGGTGTGGAGGGGTAGGGGAAACAAGTTTTCCACAATTTACAGTCAAAAGCCAGCCATGTTTAGTGTATCAAGAACTAAACCATTCTTTCACGTCGTCTAGCTAGGAGACCAGTGGCAATGTTTCTCCAACTTTTGCTCCTAGACCAATACATTTAGACTCGCTTAGTCGGATAGAGGGTCTGAGAAAATTTTGAGATAATAGTATGAAGGTTCCTTCTTATAAGATGTAACGAAATCACTCCATCTAATAGTTTAAATTAAACAATTTGGTAATATCATTTCTACTCTCTGTGGCATTTTACTTCTCGAGAGATGATTTTTTTCCTTTGTAACTTCTTGTGTGACTAAAGAGGCCAATCCTTGATACACAGCTGCGCTCACAGGTTGGGCATCTGTAATCACCAGGCGCCGTTGCATTTTCACCCTTCTTTCTACTACTGTTGTGTAGGGCATCTGCAATCCGGGACCCTTACTTTATGCTTGCTCTCCATAAAGGAAGGGTCCCGGATTGCAGATGCCATTTTTAATAGCTATATGTATATCTAGATAAATCTATAATTTTATATAGTGCCTATTTTTTTTAAAAAAGATTCACATATGGATTTATAATGCAACAGATTTTTGGTTCTTGAAAAAAAGGTACGCCTTCATAAACTAGGGATTTGAGAAACGCTGCAATATATCATCTGGTTGCCCTCTACTGTGCCCTGGTCCGGTGTTCAATATATGCTCTGTTCCCAATCGGAGTTCATCTTAGGTGTTCAATATATGCTCTGTTCCCAATCGGAGTTCATCTTAGGTGTTCAATACATGCTCTGTTCCCAATCGGAGCTCATCACAGGTGTTCAATATCTAGTCTCCCACTATTAATGAAAAGATCTGAGGTTCAACAACTTGTAGTTTCTAAACTAACCAATGTCAAGAACGCTAAACTGAGCTTGAAAGTTGCCAAATATAAAAAGTTTATAATGGAAGAACCATAGGAAGAACTTTAAACAAATTCATTGTGTATTGTTAAAATGTACATCAAAATCATGATCTAACTTTTTAAATAGCTCTTCAGTACTTCCTTCATTTTGTACACCAAAAAACTTGCTCATTGAGTTTGTTTTTTTTTTGCAAAGTAAGAAAATCTCTAATAGGAAGTAAAGAAATGACCACGGAAGTGAACAATTTTTTCGTTTCAATGTAGAAGAAATCCCTGCAATATCACTTAATGTCATATAAAGAAGTCCTGCTGGATCACTTAATGTCATGGAAAGACGTCCTGCTGGATCACTTAATGTCATGGAAAGACGTCCTGCTGGATCACTTAATGACATGGAAAGAAGTTCTGCTGGATCACTTAATGACATGGAAAGACGTCCTGCTGGATCACTTAATGTCATGGAAAGAAGTTGCTGGATCACTTAATGACATGGAAAGACGTCCTGCTGGATCACTTAATGTCATGGAAAGACGTCCTGCGGGATCACTTAATGTCATGGAAAGACGTCCTGCGGGATCACTTAATGTCATGGAAAGACGTCCTGCGGGATCACTTAATGTCATGGAAAGACGTCCTGCTGGATCACTTAATGACATGGAAAGAAGTTCTGCTGGATCACTTAATGTCATGGAAAGACGTCCTGCTGGATCACTTAATGACATGGAAAGAAGTTCTGCTGGATCACTTAATGTCATGGAAAGACGTCCTGCTGGATCACTTAATGTCATAGAAATGAAGTTCTGCTGACTCACTTAATGTCATAGAAAGAAGTTCTGCTGTATCACTTAATGTCATGGAAAGACGTCCTGCTGGATCACTTAATGTCATAGAAGGAAGTTCTGCTGGATCACTTAATGTCATAGAAGGAAGTTCTGCTGGATCACTTAATGACATGGAAAGACTGGATCTCTTAATGACATGGAAAGAATGGATCTCTTAATGACATGGAAAGACTTGATCTCTTAATGACATGGAAAGACTGGATCTCTTAATGACATGGAAAGAATGGATCTCTTAATGACATGGAAAGAGGTCCTGCTGGATCACTTAATTTCATAGAAAGATTTCCTGCTGGATATAATGTCATACGAGTTGGACCTCCTTGATCACCTAATGTCATTGAAAAAAGTCCTGATTGATCACTCAACGTCATAGAAAGCCCTGCTGGATCACTTCTTTTTTTCTTCTTTTTTCTCACTTCGGGCAAAGTGTTAACTACCTTATTTTTTAACTCGACATATAAGAAAGAAATGACTTTGGATTGTTTGATTTTTTCATAAGATTTTGGGAAAGATTAAATCGTTTTTGGATCAGGTCTATATTTTACAACGTCTTAACAAGTTGAAGAAAGCTGCAAGAATTCTGGGTATTTTTTTTCAACACATTCATACATTGTCTATAGTTAATGTTTCATATTCTAAATAATCTTAGTACTTTTATGACTGCTAGCAGTTCAATAATGACTTACAAGCACAAATGTGAATGTGTGGTCATAGTTCCCTTAATAGCACAGGCTTACAAGAATTAGAGATAAGAGAAACTAGATCAAGGTTAAAACTACCTGCAACATTTAAGACACTAATATTTAAGTGTGACATACTCATGTCATGCACACTGTGTTATAAATAGTCACGTACTTATATACAGAGGTTCTCAAGTAGTCCTTGAGGCGGCTTCATTTAAAAGCACCACCCCATCCATATTTGTCTTAAAACAATTCAAGACAAATGTTTTCCGCCATATTGAATTCCTTGGTAAATGTTTCAAAAGGTCGATAGTGTCCCTGGTTGACCCGTTCTAAGAATGTCAAATCGTTTTTATCCTTTATCTTCATCTTCACATATCCCTAAGTCTGTTGGGGCACCACACAAGTTCCGTCTTTCTCCATTCCTCTCTGTCTTTAGCCTTGGATAGAATCTCTTTCAATGACATTCTGTTATTTTGTCTTCCCATCCCTCTGCCTTTTCTTCTTTTCCTGGTACTGTTCTCTGAAGGAAGAACTTTGCAAGCCCTGGGGACTTGTGATATGGCCATAGAGTTTTAGTTTGCGTTTCTTGACGGTAGTTAGCAGGTCATAGTGGGGCTTCAATCGCTGTTGAATACTGGTTCTAAACTAATAGATTCGTTTGTAATGCGGTCTAAGCATTTTTGTCCTAGGGGTTAAGAAAAAGAGCTCTCTATTGAATGAGGGAAGTTTAACAGTTGTTGAGGTCAAAAGTTAACGATGTGTTTTGTCGCCATCACAACGCCCAATACCGATTTCAGTTGCGTTTATTAATAGTTGTTACTCATCTCCTACATACGCGGATTTCTCATTCCGATTAATAAAATACTTTTAAAAAAAAAACAAGGCTTATATTGAGTGAAATTGTATCAATTATTTTGAATCAATCATGTCATTAATTTCTAATAGATCTAAGACAATTTAAACATTGCTAGATAATATAATCTAACAGATCTAGACTAACAGTGCTAAATAATTTAATCTAATAGATCTAGACTAACAGTGCTAAATAATTTAATCTAATAGATCTAAGACTAACAGTGCCTAAATAATTTAATCTAATAGATCTAAGACTAACAGTGCTAAATAATTTAATCTAATAGATCTAAGACTAACAGTGCTAAATAATTTAATCTAATAGATCTAAGACTAACAATGCTAAATAATTTAATCTAATAGATCTAAGACTAACAGTGCTAAATAATTTAATCTAATAGATCTAAGACTAACAGTGCTAAATAATTTAATCTAATAGATCTAAGACTAACAGTGCTAAATAATTTAATCTAATAGATCTAAGACTAACAGTACTAAATAATTTAATCTAATAGATCTAAGACTAACAGTACTAAATAATTTAATCTAATAGATCTAAGACTAACAGTACTAAATAATTGATGTGATTGAAAAAAACATTTTGATAAAGTTTCCGCGCTGCTTTTTTAAAATGCTATTTTAGAAAAACATTTGCTCGTGTCTGAGTTTGAACTCAGCGTCTTGAGCCTTTAACTAATTTACATGCGTTAAACTAAATATTTATATTTTAATTTAGCAGAATTTGTCTTAGCGTGGGAGCGCCATCTGCAAAAGGGCTACTAATAATCAGTTGTAACAAAAATACAATATAGACTAATTGTTAGTTTACTTGAGTACCACGGTCTTTAACATAAAATATGCTCAACTAATTCAATAATTAATGAAGTAATCTTTCTGAAATTGCCACGAGGAAAGAATTAATGTGAAAAATTTTTGCTAGATAAAATAATGATAATTTGTCATAATAAATGATTAAAATTTTGCTATTTTTGTTTTACTGATAAAAGCGTGAGTTAACAGTAGAGATTAAAAAAAAACAGCGTTACAGCATTTAAAGTTTCCGTAATCATCGATAGATAAAATTCAAATAAATATTGTTGCACTTTTCAGCACCCCTATCGTATTTCGCTGACACCCAAGTTGGCAGAAGTCCTACTCCTGAGGGAGAGAAATCAACGAATCAGCAGTTTTAAAAGTGCAAACTGATATTTTATCTCAAGTTTATTTGATTCTCTTGGTTATGCAATGGAGTTATCTAACAAACAGAGAGTTGTAGTTAAGACTGTTTTCATTCCGAACCTCGGTGGTGGTGGTGTTATTTGCTTGTAGAAATGGAAAGGTTTCTTTAAAAAAAAAAAGGGTGGGGGAGCTTGTACATTATTTCCCGTAGAAATAAAAATATTTATTGCATATTTTCATGACAAACTAAATATATGCCGAGGACGCTCAACTTCACTGTTGCCAACTAAATACCAAAAAGAGTTGACGATATCCCAATGCGTGGCAGACGACCTTCGTATCAAATTTCCTTCATTAGCATTAGTTATGCGTCCATTTGTTTTAACCTAAGTTTTAATTCAAAGAGTGAAAGTTGAATACTTCGCTCGATCCTCTATACTGAACATCATCTGCCCTATAGATCGCGAGCTATGAAAGGGGAACTTTATTGAAATTTTGTTGTGTTACAAACAGATATGCTTTTAAAAAATTCATTCTGTAGTGCTCAAAATTGCAAAAAATTATTCCGTACCTTTTAAAAACATAGCTTTACACTACTTCCTCTGTATTGTACACCGGATACCCCAAAAAAACCTAACTATTTATAGTTTTTTCCGCCATGTTTCTATAAGTCTTTGATTGAAGTGGCCTACACAACGAAAAGTAGGGAGGGACTACAAGAATAAACAAAGGCGTGGAAACTAAGGGGGGGGATGTTGAGAAGAGGTTATTGAAAAAGAGGCAACTTAATATGTAAAATAGGCGATCAAAACGTTAAGTCTAAGCAGACATCTCCCTACAGTTCTTAGCCTACAATTAGTGAGTGATATATTATTGAAGCAGCTAACAGATGTGTCAATGTATACATAATATACAACATGGCATAAAAATGAATAAAAAGTTGTAATAGAGGCCCTACGAAAAATAAAGTAAAAACAACAACAAACAAACAAACAAACAAAAAAAAAGAAAAGAATTTCTAGGGCTCACTAAACACTTAGCCCAAAAGTTTTGTTAGTGAAAGCTCAAAGCGTTGTGTTTAGTGTGAGTAAAAGTGAAATTCACACACAACGCTTTGATTTGTCTCTAAACAATGTTGAGCTACATGTGTAGGGAGACCTATGGACAAATTATGTTCTACCTTTTAGTGCATTTAATTCTTTCTCTCCGTAATTATTTACCACATTCAGGTGGAATCAACGTTGGTATCGTCTGTTAGGAGAGAAAGAGTGGATATAAGAGGTGTCTAACTTTTTTTTACTATTATTTAATTGAGATTAACTAATTTTTTGTATTGATTTTAATTCATGTGTTGTCATCAAGCAAGAGGTTGTATGCAAAATAAGATGATGATTGGATGAGAAGTGGTTGAAACTTCGGTTGCAAAACCCCGAGCATACCAGAAACAAAGAGAGTGAATCAAAATAAGCGATGTAAACATGTGAATACTTTGTGCAATAGTAGAATAGAAAACTAAAATCAGAGCATTTAAAAATATAAAGAAAGATTAGTATTAAATATTCTTGTATGCACGACTTTATTAAACCTTGGTTTCAAAAAGATTTGGCAAAATAAGATTTGTAAGAATTTAAATAAATACATTCCTCTATTTCTCTCTCTCTCTCTCTCTTTCTCTCTATTTATCTCTAAGCCTATGTCATGCCTCTCTTTTTATCACAAGGCATTACTCATTCTCATGGCCTTTTGTTTTAACGACTTAAAAAAAACACACAATATAGATTCACTGATGTGTGAACAGAGTTCACAAATGGTCATGTTGATAAACGACCACTTCACTTACAATCTTAAGTTACTACAAGATTAGCGCCGCTCGTATGAATGAAATATTTTAGTGTTACTGATCTAGACTGCACGACGTAAGGTCTTCTCAACCCACGAAGTGATCACGCATAATCCGTCTTTTGAACGTGTGAAAGGTACTTTCGACTTTGCTGTTTTCTTGAGTATGTCTGCTATTCCACTTTGTTCATTAGTGTGTGCTTTCTGCTATGGCTATTCACAAACCATTAAACTTACTTTAATATATAATTAATAAGGTAAGATTAAGAATATGACAAAGACTTTGCTAATCTCTACCTTAGACTATTTATAATTGAAATCTATTCACGTTTACTAACTTCGTTGAAGTTATGTTTCTCAGCTCACCTTAAAAATAAAATACTAATTAGATAACTGAAAATGATAATGCGTGTCTTAGAGTCCGAAGATCAAGGAGGAGTGCAGCATTTCACGTGGGAACATATAGTACTAGCTCTGACCTACATATTTTGCCACATCCAGCGCAGACATTACAAGTATTTCTGTATTTCATAAGATAAGATCTTCAAATACAAAAACAAAACCAAATCAAACATAAACATTTTTTTTTTACCGGTGGCCGGTTTGGATTCTCTTTCCGCAGTCCACGCCTGTCCTCAGCTGTAGATTTCTTTTTGGTCTAAAAATGCGCATGTAATAAATATTCAGCTGTCTTGTTTGGAAGCTGCCTGCTGCCAGGGGCTGCCGCTAATCTGGTCTTAAAGCCGGAGGAAAAGCTCTCGTCGCCTCAGAGTGGCGCCTCTGTGGAAACGTCCGTCCGGAGAAGCGGAAAGGTTAAGAACGAGAGCAAACGCAGCCTCCAGTGGGCTACCACAGATATGCTCTTGATATGCTCTAGCGAGTGTACTTGCACGAGGTGAGAATGAAAGAAAGGCTTGCTAACCAGTTCGCATCAATTGCACCGTTCTCCAGCGGGGTCCATTCGAGCGGTGATGCCCCCCCCCACCAAATAGTACATTATAAAAATATGAAATGTCCCCTTGTGGGCTCGATCTCCGGCCTTGCATGGCATGGGGAAGCCCATTGCATTGGCTCAAGGGACTGTGACCCATGAACAAATGGATGTGATTAAATAATCATCTAGTTGATGGTGGCCTTCAGACAGATGGGTCAGTGAAGAGCTAATTCCTCATCTAGGCAACGAGATAAAATCTTTTCCCGGGTCGAAGGTGCATAAAAGGAATTTATCTCGAACCTTTTCGACATCTCAATGAGGTCTTTAAGCTTTTTCGAGGAACACCTCTGTTGCGCTGTTGCGCCGACATCGTTTCTGCTCACCAAATAGCACTGCCTTTGGCACACGGTCGTCCCCCTAAACGAGATACGTGCCCTTCCTAGAGTAGCTATTGAACTATAAGCAGTCCTATACTGTCCATACCGGCATTCGCAAGTACAACGTTGTTTGCAGTACGGTCTTGCCAACGTAGAAAGTCGGGTTTGATTTTTGTACAAAAATATAAATGTTGAGTTTCGTAAAATACTATTATATATAGAGAGAGATGACAATCATGGCATTAAGCAGAATCAATAGGAGCTTGTGAGCTCGTTTATTTATTGAAAACAAAAGTTCAGTTACCGTTGTAGACAAACCAATTCATTTGGATGTCAGGTTGTCTTTTGTTCTTCTTTTTCTTTTCTTTTCTTTTTTTCACTGAAAAAAAATAAAGAATTGTAAAATATTCACTTTCAAAATGTAAGTCTAGCAAGTAGCAGACTTAAACCTTCTATTTTAGCTATCACATCTTAGTGCTAGAAAGAAAATATTTATGACTACTTTCAAACTGTAGGTCTACTTGGCTGATCAAGGCTAACCCATTGAGACTTACTGAACAACAAAGTTTTTATTTGAGCAAGTAATAATCTCAACGTCTTCGATTTCGAGGATTAGGGATGATTGAAGTGTTTCACATAACTACGCAAACCCAGTTGCGATCTGCATATTCTGCCGCATCTCCTGCAGACAAAGCCGTTGTCCAAAGGCGGTCTATTTAAGTTTTCTTTCCGTCTTCTGCACCTGTTTTCAATAATCGTTTTCCTTTGGGTCTCAAATGTGTATCCCGCAGCCATTGTGAGAGCTCTTCAACTGTCTCTTTCAGGGGCCATCTGCTGCCAGCTACTTTCCTTTATGTCAGAGAGGGCGAAATGGCGCCTGAGTTGATCTACATAACGCTTAAGGGGGGCACCTCTGTTACGCCGTCCCAAAGAATATTGCCTTTGATACGCGGTCGTCTCCCACGCGGGATAGGTGTCTGATCCAGTGCAGCTGACGAATGGTAATTAGTGATTCTACACTGTCCACACCGGCCTCCAGCAGAACATAGTTATTTGTCATGTAGTCTTGCCAGCGAATGCCCATTACGGTGTGAAGGCAACTTAGATAGAAGTACCTAGGTCTCTGAGCCATTCAAAATTGTGGTGAGAACCACTGCTTTATAAACATTGATTTTTGTTGCTAGTTAGAGGGACCTATTCCCCCCATACTCTCAGTTTGAGGCGATTAAACAAACTAAAAGCAAATTTAATTAAATTCGTCAAAGTGAACAACCTCCTCCTCTCTAGATTTGGCCTGAGCCGCCTGTGTGCAGGGTTGCAGCTACGGCTTCCAGTGTGCCCACACCTATCGTTTCACTGCTTGCCTGTTGCCACAGGGTTTTGGTTTGTATGGGGGTGGGGGTGGGGGTGGGGATGAGAAGTGACTTGCGCTGAACATTTTAATTAAAGTGAGGAGGATTCGCGCAACACGTCGACCTCACTCTCTGGTCTTAAAGCCCATCCTTTTCCGGAAGCAAAATTTGGTCAAGACGTCCGGGGACGAGTTTGGGTGCAGTGGATGACCAGAGACTTTCTGTGTGTCTTGTCCTGCTCTTGAGTGCTCCACAAAAGTGTGCTGATAGTTGCCTTTCTGCCCGATATGTCTAGTTTTGTGACGTTACGCACAGGCTGCCAAGTCCAGACTTCACATGCTAGGTTTGACAGAACCTCAGTGTACTGAGTGCCATGGACACGTCACGTACCCTCTACCTGGATTAGGCGGCCAGTCAGAGCCTTTTCCGGGGTGTGGCCGCTGCGCATGCTAAAGCTAGTAGCCACAGGTGAGGGTTGGGTACCGAGTGGGGGCCAAGAGTGAGTCAAGCTACCCTAAGTAGAGGGTACGACTGCCTGTCCACTTGAGGTGCTACCCCGCCTAGATACCCCATACACCCCATATTTATGTAAATATAGCCGCATCACTTTCGTGAAAAGATCGCTGCGAAAGATTGCCTAGTGCGAAGAGCAATGCGCTGGGCGAAAGTGTGAACAATCGGTTGTACGTGGTAACCACGTGGGACCCTGTTACTTTCCATCATTATCATAATTACCCAATGACTGAAAAAAAAAACACATATCAACTTAAATACTACGATGCTTCTACCAAAGGTCGTGCGGTTTGGGCGCTGGACTGTCGTTCAGATTTATCTATGGTCCTGGGTTCAACTCTACCCGCTCCCATCCCCCATCGTCCCGCGGGAGGTTTGGACTAGGAAGTAAATTATCTTCAACTCCGAAGGACATCCAAAGAAAAGTTTCCGCCGAAGAAGAGTGTAAGCGACGAAAAAAACAACCATCAATTATTTTTCTCATGTGCTTAGATCAGCGAAACGCCATTATGTCAGGGAAAGCAAAAGGAGAAAAAAAATCAAACAGATCTTGAGGATATTATGATAAACCTAACAGTAAACAGTGTTGTTTTAATGTCTTGAATATAGGCAACAAACACCGGTTGAAAAAAAAAAACAGTCATTTTTTTCTTTATATAGGCCTAAGAGATTTTGTAATTTATATGGCTGACTGATTAATGGATAATATACTATTGAGAAAGGTAAAAAACTGCTCGGCTCTGTCGTATTGCTGACACGAGCCCAAATGTCCTTTTGCGTACGTCTGTGTTACGTAACCCTTAATAACTACATAAAAATCAACTTCTATAACCCTCGATTTCAAATTAACACAGAAGCAACTATTTTATATTTAAATATAGCCTACCATTACTATCGTATAACATACATTATAACCATGATAGCATGCCTGTAGGTATATATTAAGGTTACTCTAGATCTAAATTGTAGGTTAGCTAAAATTAACCCACCACCGGCTTAAAGTGTAAAGTAAAAAAACGACAACGTCACCCGACAAAGAAAACGAATTTTTTTTTTCGATTATTTTCTCCAGAACAAGATAGACTAGTCCAAGAGTTGAGACCCTAGAATGATATGCCAAATAAATCATCTCTAGTCACTATAGACTATAAAAATATTTAAAGATGTCGAGAGAATCCACTCCAAATATTTTGCTGCTAGCAGCTATGGAAGATTGGAACGATCTTGAGAAGGAATATGTGCAACTTGAGGTAACATTTTTATTTTTATTTACAATTTACATTGATTTGATTGTTTTTACATTCTCACTCAGACTCAGACGTCTCACTAGTCTCAGACTCAGATGATTCTGTTCTATTACTCTATTTCTATATTTATATCTATAACTATACTATAGTCTATATTTATATGAGTGAGACTGTATATAAGTATATATCACTATAGATCTAGAGTCTAGACTAGTATTAGTAACTAGAGTCTAGTTAGTAGTTATACTATAGTAATACTATTAAGTCTATTTATTATAGTAATACTAGACTAGTATTAGTATTACTAAGTATTAGACACACGACTGTCGTCGGGGGTCGATTTTTTCCAAACCCTAACTGCCCTATGCATAAACACCCGTACAGCATATATATATATATATATATATATATATATATATATATTTATTTATTTATTTATTTATATTAATATATACATATATTAGAATGTTTTTAAAAAAAAGCAGTGTTTCTCAACCTTCGGCCTAAAAAAAGCACAAAAAAAAAAAGGCATGTTGAGGCCTTTCTCTAGACAGCTAGGAGGTCTGGGGGAGCACTGTAAGCTCCCCCAGTGGGGGTTGGGGCAAAGCCCCGACATCAAAATCGTTTTCTTGCATTCTTCACTGCATAAACGCATTCTCCTGACATCTACAGCTACATCCTATTCAATAAAGGATCTTTTAAATAATGTTTTACTTGAAAAATATTCTAATATGGATTTATAGGTCCTTACTACATTGCAAATACAACCGATTTGTTCCTTGAAAAAATAAGATACCCCACATATTTAGAATGAGGCTTTGCGGAATACACCCCCCCCCCCCCAAAATTATTTGAAAAAAACTAAAACAAAAAAACGGGGGTCCCAACTTTGTTAAGGCCTTTCTCTAGGCTGCTGGGGGAGTGCTGTAAGCTCCCCTAGTTGGGATCGCCAAAACCGTTTTCTAGTATTCTTCACTGCAGAAACGCATTCTCCTGACATCTACAGCTCATTATTCATCCTACTAAGATAGGACCTTTGAATTTATAAGGTTTTACTTCAAAAATATTCTAATATGATTTTACATGCTCTTACTACATTGCAAATACAACCGATTTGTTCTTGAAAAGATAAGATACTTCGCAGATTTAGATTAAAACTTTGAGGAACGCCGCCGAAAAAAACATTTATTCGAAAAAGAATATTTTTAAAAAAAAGCTCATTTGTAAGTTATACATTTTGTTCAATAGGCATGTTTGTAACTTTGTTTTGTTACAGAACTATAATTCAAAGATTTAAAAAATTACATTTCGGAAGTGGGAGGAGAAATTAAGTGAACTTTTTAGATTTTACTCAAATTTTTTTGCATTTTTAGGATTCAAGCATAAATTGTGAGTTATTGTCCCAAATTTTTTTTATACAACAAAAAAATATCAGTATGAGTAAAGGTTGAAAAAGATAACTAGGAAAATAATATGTGTCTTTCTTAAAATAACTAAATAAATTCGTATACCGTTACATAAACTCTGTCGCCATATTTGACTTTCTGTTTTAAAACGTCAACTTTTCTTCTGGAAAGGGGAGGGGGCGGTAGAGTAAAAACTATTAATCCTCACTGCTTTTTATAATTTCTGCTAATGATTGCATTTTGCCATTAAAGAATAGGGGTGGGGGCGACTCAATAAAAGAATTTAATTTATAGTGTCGTATATAAATTGTATTAGTGACATTTTTTTTTAAATTTTGTAATTTCTTACAAAAAGTAAAAAGTATTGGTTTGTCCGATGGGCGGAAGGCGATTGTATGTATTGCCCCTCCCACCTGGTACAACCCTTTTTCAATTTTAAATTTACTAATGATAAAATTTGAGATCAGAGTGTGTATGCGACATAATATACAAATGGGTTAAAACATCAATATATAGCTTATATTATATAGATATTCAACTAATTTTGTTCAAAAACTATGATTTCTCCATAAGAATATAGTTATTGTATTTTAAAAATTATTATTATTTTCAATTTTCTTTTTTATACCAATTTTTTTTTACACCAACTCAAGACACAGGTCAGCGTTATTTTTCCCACTCTCAATTGCTCCTTTCTGTTTATAACAGATGCCACAACCAAGCCATTAGACACAAGCTTTACCTATACTGTAGCCTACCTAGGTCTAGTGACCTAAAAAAATATAAAATAAACTGCATGACCCACTTGTCTAGCCTGCTCACTCTGTTCAGTGACTGTGACCTAATTTGGTACCTGATCAATCAATAATTGTCCCTCCCGCTAGTTTTTTTTTCTGAAACAGATGATACCATGCTTAGTGCATCAATCATTAGGTCACCAAGGAGAGACAGAATGAGTGAGAGGGAGAGCAGGGTTGTGCCTATCACTGTGTTTGTTTGTTTGTTAATTGTTTTTAGCATATTTTTTGCTTTAGTCTTAGTAGCCTATGGAGAGCACTTAAGATTGCCTTTTTCTTTTTAACATTTGTAGCGCATTAGTGATATGTGGCAAAATAGTAATAAAATAGTGTTTAAAAAATGTAGTGCCTCCTCACAAGTCTATTAGCTCAACAGTAAATGGTAATTAAAATAGTATTTGTTAATATCATTGATAGTAATAAACAGATGTTAGTAAGCACCCCCTATTTACACAAAAACTATGATGTGTGTGTTTTCAGGTCTCTTTTGAAGCATTTTTGATAGGTCATGTCTAGCTAATACTTAAATTGTCTATAAAAAATTCCTTAACCCTGGACCTACCCTCATCTGTCCTAGAAGAAAAAAAATGGCTTCTTCATACCAGTGCTCTTTGCACCCATGTAAAACCCTTGTTTTTCAGAGTAAACGAAACCAAATGTGTCTGAACTATAAAGAAATGTAGCATGAACAGAATCAATAGACTAGCTATAGCTGACAAAATGAAGGCTCATTATTCTCTTTTTTTCTTTTTTTTTGGTAGATTCTACATTAAAAGTCCCATTTCATAAACACACAAATTTTAAAGGTCATGGTACCAATCAATCAGAGAAAAATTGAGGGCCCTAACATAGGTAAAGTGATATTTTTCAACCTTGGGGGGGGGGGGGGGGGGTACGCAGATTTGTACACTTTTTGAAGACATTTCGGCGGGCCGTATTTTTGGCTGAGTTATCTCAATAGATCTCTGCTGCCTTTCTTTTTAAAGTAAATTTCTTAAATTTTACAGTATTAACTGAAGATGTATACACATTTCTTTTTCTCTTTAGGAGGAACATAAAAATTATTGTGATTTGCTAGCAAAACTGAGTGCAGCCCAGAAAAAATGTTTAGCCCAAATTGCTCATCACAGATACAGAATGAAATGTATTGGGGACAATATTACCAGGTGAAGGACAAATACAAACTTTTTCTTGAATTAAGTGTTAATGTTTTTTTTAAATAAACCTCATGACTTTTTTTTTTTTCTTAATTTCAGGGCAACTAAAAGTTCAGTGGGAGAAGATGAAAAAAAGCAAGCCAATGATCTGAAACATAAAATGGCAGAGCGCAAGCTTAACTTTCATGAAATGGAAGAAAATCTTCCACACAAAAATGGGTAAAGTTTAAAAAAAGAAACTTCACAAAATGTTATGAATTTAGGTGAATTAGCAGTCTTTGAAACTTGATTAGAGAGCTGTAACTGGTTCACTTTGCTAATTGGTTTATATACATTTCCTTTCATCTAGTTGAAGTTCATGTTTCTATAGGCTAAGTAAATGAAGTTTGGCAGCACAACATGGAAACCCCAACAAATGGTCACCTTCCCAATACAATTTGGCAGACTTAAAAAGACATAAAATCCCTATATCCACCCAGAGTCAATTAAGAGCACCTCAGTTCAGTATCTGTCTGCTCTATGTCCCATAAATGTTTGATATACAAATCAACCTAACCCCCAGAAAACAGTTTTAGAGTAAAAATAAAAGAATTTTGTTTTGTTGTTTATTTACTTTGCAGACATAGCTTTCTACATCATCTTATTCCTCTAATTTGTATGTGTTTGTGTTCGATTCTTTACAGGCTGTACTTGAGAATTATACTTGGACAAGTCAATGTCTCTCTTCTGACAAAAGAAGCCAAGTATGTTAATACCACACACTGTGTTACAAATTACAAACATCACATTCAAAGTATTTATAAACATTACATTGAAAATATTTACAAACATAACATTCAAAACAATTTAGTGTCTGTTGAAAAGCACAAAGACTGGGGTTTGATTTAACACCCTGCACAAATCACTAGATTTTAGAACAAATATGTCATCATTGAACTCAAATACTGTATGTGTTGGGTTTAACTTGAGCAACCTTCTATCTAATTTAGTCCTTCTCAAATCACAAAGCTTTGGTTTCTTAAGCTACCACTTATATTTACTGTGAAAGAAATCTAAATAGTTACAGTGATCTCTATAGCATGTTTAATACATATTGAATTTGTTTCTATGTATCACGTCACTTACTAGTATATCAATAGAATTTTAATAAAATGAAATGTAAATATCATATTAATAGAAACATTTACAGACAAAAAAACAACTAAGAAACATAGCAGTACATATCCTTACTTAGTTTAATTAGGAACTCTATTATTGTTCTTTGCTAAACTAGTGTCACAAAGCTCCAACTGAAATGATGTTCTTCAACAGGTTCATCTATAAAAAGGACTATGAAACTTTCAAGTTAACTGTCAGCTATATCATTTTAGCACTGTCCTTTGTGGCAGCTTTTGTTATTAGTTCAAGGTAGGCCCATGATTTAGTGGCAGGAATATTTCAAAGTTTGTTATAGGAAGAAACTGTTATGATATTTTTGTTATCAGAATTAATGTTTATTTTACATAAAAACTTCAAATCTAATTTTTGTTTAGACATAGCAGTGTCCAGTGCAAGTGTTCTAAGTGAGATTTTAAACCTAGCAGTGTCCAGTGCAAGTGTTCTAAGTGAGATTATAAACCTAGAAGTGTCCATTGCAAGTGTTCTAAGTGAGATTTTAAACCTAGCAGTGTCCAGTGTGAGTGTTCTAAGTGAGATTTTAAACCTAGCAGTGTCCAGTGCAAGTGTTCTAAGTGAGATTTTAAACCTAGCAGTGTCCATTGCAAGTGTTCTAAGTGAGATTTTAAACCTAGCAGTGTCCAGTGCAAGTGTTCTAAGTGAGATGTTAAACCTAGCAGTGTCCATTGCAAGTGTTCTAAGTGAGATTTTAAACCTAGCAGTGTCCAGTGTGAGTGTTCTAAGTGAGATTTTAAACCTAGCAGTGTACAGTGCAAGTGTTCTAAGTGAGATGTGTGACTGAATGATATAAACTACTTGGCTACTCTAACAAGGAGCTGGACTTGAGCTGTTTGATTCTGCTGTGCACCAAATATCTCCTACCCCCATACATTCACAAAGGAAATTGAACCAGTGTACACTGAGCTTTCTATGGCTTGAACCATGCACTATATCATAGTCATTTAACCAAAAAAATTACCCCTCTGTCTGTGACTAACATTAAAAAATTTGAGACCCTTAGTTCAGCAGACAATCATTGTAACCTTCAACTATCACTTCTCATGACCAGTTTAAAAGAAGAATATCTTTTGAGATTAAGGTTTGAAGCTAATGAAAAGGTAGGACATAAGCAAGTACAGAAGATCTATTACATACATAACTATAAACACTTTTGGTTTCAGAGTGAGTGATGCAGTAGTGAACTTCCTCCTGGTCTGGTACTACTGTACATTGACTATCAGAGAAAGTATACTCAGGGTCAATGGGTCAAGGTAATAGTTCATTCATGTTGCTTACAGCTGTGCATGGCCATTAATCATTTTACCTTTTTGATTAAGTTATTTTATAATTAAAGTGTGATTAAAAAATATACATATGTATCATCCTGTTTCTTACAGCTTAAAGAAAATTAACTGGCAATTCTATAATTATAAGAATAATTTACATTGTGTTCAAATACTGTAAGTTCTATGCACAATCAGACAAACTGAATGCAACTAATGTTAGTTACTTGAAAGTACTATACAGTTTGCTTTGTGTATGTTCAATGGGGAGTGTGATTCCTATCTCTTGAACTTGAAGTGAAAGAGTTCATAGAGTGAAGGTATCTTAGAAACATACTGTGATCATGTTACAGAGTCAAGTTACTTGGACTGATTTATTGCACTCAATACCTGCTGAGCATTTAAGACATGTAACTTTGAATGTAAAGACTTATAAAAGGAAACTTAAACTGCACAATTTATATAAACTTCAACATGGTATTCATCATGTTGGATTTTTTTTGCTAAAGAAGTATATTGGCTGTCAAAATTAGATTTTGTTTCTTTGTTAGAAAACTTATATAGTGTTTGAATGGTCTTGACTATTATATTTTTGAATAATGAATGAGAAAAGTAATATTTTAGCATGTAATTGATTTAAAGAAAAGATTTTCTCTACATACACACTGCATCTTTTAAATGCTGTGTTTAAGAATTCTTCTTTACAATGTTTTTTTTTTTTTCAGAATCAAAGGTTGGTGGGTGACTCATCATTTCATATCTACAGTCTGTGCTGCCATCAGTCTTATTTGGTAATTTGATTTCATTTGATTACATTAGCACAACAAATTATACAACAGCATACAAAAATATCCTTGCATCAGAAAGTTAGAATATATTTAATGATTAAATTGTTAGGTGAACGAAAGAGTTATTGAGTTTCTTTGTCTCTTCTTGGAAGACTCTAGTTTGGGGCAGTTATTTTCTCTCTTTCCCTCAACAGTGTTGAGATTTCACTGAGCCATTTTTCTTGTCTGTTGGTCGTCACACATCAACTTCTTCTTTCCTCAACGTGATACTTTCTTTTGTTCACAACTATAGTGAAGTCTTTTATGCATTCATAAATAGATGTAATAATTGTTATTGAACGGGATTTCATAGTTTTGTTGGGAACCAAAGTTTTGCTCTATTTAGCTACTTCTTAAAGGTTCTAAGCATTGAATACACAAACATTTGTAACAAAACTTTACTAAAATCTTCATGGTTGGAAATACAGTTTAAATTTGAATTTCATTGAATGCTAGTTTTTTTTTTAGAGAATTTATTTTGGTTGTTCATTGCTGAGTTCTTTTTTTTTTTTTTTTTTTTTGTTAAGTAGAAAACCTTTAGGTGTTGAATGAAAAATTATGTGTTGATTTAAGGTCCTCCTCATTAATACTGTTGTTTTCAAACTTTCTATTTCAGGCCTGATGGTTATACATATTCACAGTTCCGTTACCAGTACATCCTCTTTGTTATGTACATTAGTAAGTACACTTTTTTTTATCACCACATTTATTCCTCTGAAATTGTGACTTTAATAAAACTATTTTTGTAACCTAATCATTTAAACATCAACTCTTTCTGTATGCAACTATTCCAATAAATACATCTGATTAGCTGGATTTATTTTCAGCTTGTTGAAACTGGTAAGAGGTAGATAGAAAAAAACTTTCACAGTGTCTCTTTAGTATCAAATCAACAAAAAAGTAATAAAATACCTCTCTTATACTTTTATTTTTTTTTCCTTTTTTCTAAAAACTGGAAAGAATGAATATAAAATTGGAAGAAACATCTACTTGGCATAAAGCTTCCAAACAATACAAATATTTAATCCAAATAACAAATGAAATATACTTACTGCATTGAGAAATCTTTGAAATGTGTTAAAAAGTATCTGAAATTATAAAATCTTGAAAAGCCAGATCTAACTGATTTTATTATTGCATTTGTTCACATTCAAACATTTGATTTTTTATAACATCAATTCAAACCAAATGACCTGGTGCTTGTAGAATACAAAAACTAATCCTCTTAATTCTTGTAAGAGTTTTAAAGGCTTGACTCTTTGATTAAATGTGAAACAATATCAATGTTCTCTGTTACTCCACACTTACATGTAGAAATTATTATTAGATCTGCTGTGCATTGCTCAACACTTTCAATCATTTTTCCTACCTTTTCCTACCAAATAGAGCAATAAATGACAATTTCTTTGTTTAGGTTTTGTTTATGTGCTGCAGTATTACTACCAGAGTGGATGTTTGTATCGTCTGAGGTCACTGGGAGAAAGCCATGAAATGGACATTACTGTTGGTAAGGAATTTGTATTATGCTTTACAGAAGAATCTTAAAACAATTTTTTTTTTATTGAGTTTGTAAAAATTTTTTGGATTTATTGAAATAAATTAGTTTTTAGTGTTAAAGATCAAATTCCGAAGTCTTTCCTCTCCAGTGACTCAAATTCCATATTATTTTATTTGGGAAAAGGAAGGCGTGGAGTCTCTCCACTCTCTGATTCACCCAAACCATTGATTGATCATTGAGTAGTTAATGCATTCACAGTTCCATGAAATGTCTTAAAAAGTATCTGAAATGATAAAGTTTTGAAAAGCCAGATCTAACTGATCTTACTGTTGCATTTGTTGATACACCAAACATTTGATAAGTATGAAGCTTGTTATAAGTTCTGAAGAGAAACTGTGGAGAAAGTAATGTTAGGATACATTAACATTCTTCACAAACTTCTTTTACTTTTTCAGAAGGCTTTATGTCTTGGATGTGGAAAGGTCTGACTTTCCTTTTGCCAGTCCTATTTTTTGGTTATGTAAGTGACTGCTACATTTGTCTTGTTGTTTCTGCTACCAAGCTCTTAAACATTAATATACACAAAATGTTTAGTGTTACTCAAAAACTGTTTCTACATTCTTACTTTTTAGTGTTTATATTTTCATTTTATTTTTAGTTTTTCCAAGTGTACAATGCTTACAGCCTACTCATGTTGGCCAGCCACCCTAAGTGTACAGAATGGCAGGTATGTTCATTAGTTTGTTGTACCTGTAATGAGAGTTGGAATTGACCTGCATCCTCAGGGTCTGAATTATCCATGTTTCTGTTAAGTAGCATTCTACTTCAGGGTGTAAAGAACAGGTAAAGGTAATATTGCTGATATACAGCAATGTCACTGGAGTCAGAAAGTTTATCCCTCTGAGATTTAGTCATTGAAAAAGTTCAAGCATTACTTGATGGTGTACCTTCACAAGCTTGTTTCTTGCAACTGTAACTGTAGTACTGGTATGGAAAATGGGGGGGGGGTCTTTTTACAGCTATTATCAGTTCATTTCCTGTACCTAATGATTCAATACTTTATGTTTTAAAACATATTCATTTGAGATTGAATTGAGCATTTTATAACACATTTAGTTTAAGAGAAAAGTAACAAATGTAATGTAATTCTGTTCCAGGTGTTAGCTTTGAGTGCTATACATTTCATCTTATTTGTTGGAAATACCATGACCACCTGCACTGTCCTGTTCAACAAGATTAAATCCGATGGGTTCAGGATCCCCAAGCTGAGGAACAAGTACAAGTTCAGCATTGGCATTGGAAATTTCCTCAGCCAGGGTCACGGCCATGCTGAATAACTGAACACATTTCTATTCAAAGTGATTGGGGAATTAAGATGTTAAGAGGATATTGTGTAGCTCCTTTGTTGTTTCATCAATTTCACTGACACAAGTGTGTGACACACAAATGTGTAATTTTTAACCATTGCTCATGACAAGTATAGTGATGGCCACCTTCATGTTCATACTGTTTCATTGCATCTGTTTCATCACATCTGTATAATTGTTATAGCATTATATTTTCCTGTTATATATTTCATTAAAAAATGTAATGTATAATGCTTTTGTATAATAGTTCAGTGTTGGTAACACTTTAAGTTGTAACTAATGTGCACATGATATTTCAGTGTTGGTAACACTTTAAGTTGTAACTAATGTGCACATGATAGTTCAGTGTTGATAACACTTTAAGTTGTAACTAATGTGCACATGATAGTTCAGTGTTGGTAACACTTTAAGTTGTAACTAATGTGCACATGATAGTTCAGTGTTGGTAACACTTTAAGTTGTAACTAATGTGCACATGATAGTTCAGTGTTGATAACACTTTAAGTTGTAACTAATGTGCACATGATAGTTCAGTGTTGGTAACACTTTAAGTTGTAACTAATGTGCACATGATAGTTGAAGTATTGGCTAAATATTCAGGTTGTAAGGTTTGTCAACCATTATCTTCTTTCTGCAAAGCTTTCATTAGGTCTGGAGTTTAACTCTGGGCATTCTCTCTGTAATCATCACATCCAGGTCTCTTGTGATACTACCACACCGGTTGTGTAAATCATTCTGGCATGTGTTGTAATGGTGCAGGCCTCTGCAGAAGATTGTGAAATCTAATTTTTGTCCAATAACAGATGAACAGGTATGTCTTCTTTAAAACAAAAGACCAGATTGAAAATTGTTTAATTATTTGTTTTAACGGTTATATTAATTGATGGACCATTCATTTTTTTTTCATTTCTCCTTTTCTAGTTGTGCACATGAATTGGCATTTTTTTTAAGTTTTGATTTATTTTGTTCAAAATTTTGTTTGTATTTTTTTGAATGTGTTCACCTCTGATCTTTCTTCAATTATATATTCTTTTAATATATAAATATGAATATGCAAACTACTGAATAACTCAATTTAAAAAACAAAATTTGCAAGTTGAGCTAACATTTACTAAGACAATTGAGTTGATATTCAAACAGTGTCTTGATACATGAGCAGTTAGTTTCATATATCATCATAGGTCAATAATTGACTAGCAACATTATAATATAGCAAACCAATTTTTTTTTTGTGCTAATTATTTCTGTACCTATGTATCTCAAACAACATGTCAAAAACATCAGATGGCACTCAAGTATGCTTACAAAACTCAAAACTTTTTGTAATACACCCAGATATCACTTAAGGACAAACATCTGTCTTGCTTGTAATTGTTATAATAGCCCAAGGAAAAGGTTAAAGCTTTGAACTTTTTTTATTAGAGTATTTCAATTAGACTTGTATCAGATACAAAATGTCTGCCACATTTTATTATTGTTTAAAAAAAAAAAGTGAAACAGAAATAATTTTAAAAGCATTTTTGAATCAACTCAATGTATTGGATTTACATTTTCTCAACTACAAATTCATTTTGTCAACTGCTGCACTGATTAATCAACTGTTACTACTAAATAATAGAAACCTTCTTAGGTAGTTATTAAATATTTCATTCTTACTTATTTTACTCAAGCGCTTGTTGAAGAGAAATGTACATATTCCTTATTAGTACTTTTATGATAATCTGATCTAGGTATGATAGTCTGTCTAGAGAGTGTCTAGAAAGATAATTAGTGGAACGCCAAATAAATATTGCATCAATTTTGTTTTTTTATTTTTAAATTGTGTTAATGACTAGATAAGAGCAATAGCTTTAAAAAATTGTTTTTTTTTTTTCTTTTCTCTTAAATTGTATGGAACCTCAATGCCATACTGGTCCAATGGGTAGACAGATTTAATTTATGGATATAATGTTTTGACATGTGATATGTTCAGAGTAATTTGCTGAATGTTGGTACTTATTTTTGTTGCCATTTCTCTTTAATGAAAACCACATTGAATGAATGCCAAGTTCTATAATTAGGGATTTCATCTCATTATACTTTACAGTCGCAGTCATTGACTTTCTCAAAATGTTTTCATTAAATACAATTTGATCAAACGATCAATGGGAATTGTTTCTTATTGTTGTTGTCTCTGTTTTCACACACATCCATGTTTGAGGTTCAAATAGGAACTCTGATTTTATCTTATTAAAACCTTTTTTTTTTGGTTCAAAAGTAAACATTCAAATGTATTTTATATGAAGTGGTATTATTTATGTTTGTAAGACTGCATTGGAGAAATCAGGTAAATCTTGTCCATTTTATTACATTCATCTCCATATTAGATGCTTTTTGACACTTTTTTTGTCATTCTTTTTTATTTCTTCCCAATTTATCAAAAGTCTGCTAAATTAAACAAGCAAAAAAAAACTATATATATATATTTGCTTGTCCTATTTTTTCTTTATTTACTTTAGATGTAACTAGAAGTTCAGTTCACTTATTTTCTCCAAACTATTGACCAACATGACACAATGATTAGGAGCCAGAATTGTATAGTAATATTTTAATTTTTCTGTTTTTATGTGATGTAAAAAAAACATTGGTGTGTTTGTTAGCTCTGTTTTAAGATGACATTTTAATATTGCTTGCTATTTGTAGGCAAGGAATTTGTTGAAATAGCTGTACTGACCAATGGGAAGAAAATCTTATTTTTTTGAATATTCTAAGATCTCAGTTTCTCTGGAAATGAAGCAGGAGAACAAATTTTAAGCTTCAAAAAATGTTTTTCTAGACCAATTTTGAAAAAGAAATTTCTTTTGAATGGTTGTACCATTTACATTTCTTTTTGAGAAAAACTAAGAAAAAAATATTCATGCAAAAAAATGTATTCCTAATTAAAGTACAAACTGAAGTTAACAAATTCATAATTTTAACAAATCTGTTTCACATTCACCTCATACTCTGTGTGTGTGTTTTTCAACTTTGCCCTAAAGTCTGGTCATCTGTTTCGTTAGTTTTCCTAATAAGTTACTTGATCTTTTATCTTGATATCTTGTGTTATAATTGTTCCTTTAGGAATGAAGATTTGTTTATGTTCTAGCCAAAATCTGCTGGTTGGCAAGAATGGATTTCAGGACTATCATTTTGACAGTTAAAAGGACATACTGAGAGGCAGCCATCTATAGCAACAATCTATCAAAAAAAAAACCTTAGTCAAATAGTTGGGGTTTTTTTTATTGATTTTTACAAACTCACTCTGTCTGTCTGGTAAAATTTTTAACCAATTTGTTAATTGGTTATTGGGTATTAATTATTGGTAATAAATTATTTTGTTTGGTATCTCAAACAAGGGAAAGAAATTGTAATTGACTGAAGTGGTGGTATAAGCTGAATTAGTCCCCTTTATAGGTTGTCATCTGAGTCTTAGTGAACACAAACCTGAAAAATAGGACGAGACTATAGAAACAATAGATAACTATACAATCTTCTTTGTTCATAGGCTCTCCTCTAGCAGAGTGGGTACCATATTGGCTTGATAAGGCTTGAGCCATGAGTTTGAATTAGAATAATTTGTATAAATGCTTTTGTATTATTGTTGGTCTAAATCTATTACAAATTTAATTACTTAACTGATCCAAACTTATTGATACAAGTGCGCTAAATATACGCTTTTTTTTTTTAAACTATTTTTTAAATAACAAGGGTGTCATGTAACAAGCACAAAGACCAACTACTTTCACTTTTCCCCAATTAATACCAGGTACCCATTAGAGTTGGGTGCACTCAGAGGGAGCCCTGAAAATCCCGAAATTCAAAATCCCAGTCTTCACTAGCATTCGTACCCGAGACCACTCAGTTCGGCAAACTAAGCACTTTACCTCTCGACCACTGCGCCACCCATACATTATGAAAGAAATTGGGTATGCTTGTATTTTCATCAAAGAGATGAAATTTGAAACCAATGTTTTGTTGTTACATTTCATTCAAGAGTTCAACAAAAGTTGTATCTGTTTGCCTCCACATCCAGTTGGGAAGCAGCAACCCAGTCAGATGAATAATACTGCATTGTTTATACTTGGCATAGTCATTACAATGGTTCTGATCGCGGGCATAGTCATTGCGATGGTTCTGATCTCGGGCATAGTCATTGCAATGATTCTGATCTCGGGCATAGTCATTGCAATGGTTCTGATATTGTTCTCACAACTGTATGTAGTCAATTCTCTTGGACTTGTCCTATTGTACATGAAAGTTTTCTTTAGGATTTGTTTTGTATACATTTTCAATGTAACATTTTTATAAAGATAAGGACCACATGCGTCATTGCCTCATTAGTGATGTCTATTTAAAAAAAAACAAAAAACTGTAGCCTTGTCAAGTCAACACACACTTGTCAGTGACACAGTCATATGAAATGTGTTTGTTACATGCCACTGATATCATGTATTCTTTTTTTTAGTATAGAAAATCATGAGAGATTTTTATTTCTAGTGTGACTAATGCTATAGTAAAATGAAACTTTTGCTAATTTGTTTACTGGCTAATAATTTATTCGAGCTTTTCTTTCAGGAAATAAAGTTTCACATGTTTGTACTGACAGTTTTGTTGTGGACCTTTCAGTATTGATCCTTCTGAAGACATTCATTTAATACCACTTGTTAGAGTTCTAATCGCTAAATGATTTTACTAGAATACAACTGCACATTAGGATAATTGAAATAAAATAACATTGTAAGATTTTAAATCCAAGTGACTCAATGCAGGGAGAGCTAAAATACACGTGACTCAATGCAGCGATAGCTAAAATATAAGTGACTCAATGCAGGGATAGCTAAATACAAGTGACTCAATGCAAGGAGAGCTAAAATACAAGTAACTCAATGCAGGGACAGCTAAAATACAAGTGACTCAATGCAGGGAGAGCTAAAATACAAGTAAATCAATGCAGAGAGAGGTAAAATAAAAGTGACTCGATGCAGGGAGAGCAAAAATACAAGTGACTCAATGCAGGGAGAGCTAAAATACAAGTGACTCATTGCAGGGAGAGCTAAAATACAAGTAAATCGATGCAGGGAGAGCTAAAATACACCTGACTCAGTGCAGGGAGAGCTAAAATAAAAGTGACTCAATGCAGGGAGAGCTAAAATACACGTGACTCAATGCAGCGATAGCTAAAATACAAGTGACTCAATGCAGAGAGAGTTAAAATACAAGTGACTCAATGCAGGGAGAGCTAAAATACAAGTAACTTAATGCAGGGAGAGCTAAAATACAAGTGACTCAACATGAGTCAAACTGACATGCAAGTAACACTGGAGATACTTAAACATTTGGATAAAACAAGCAACTCAAAATGAGGAGGACGTGGTACAAATATGCCTGAAAACAACAGAGCAGTATCAACGTGACTTCTTTGAAACTCCTATAAACAACAGAGCAGTATCAACGTGACTTCTTTGAAACTCCTATAAACAACAGAGCAGTATCAACGTGACTTCTTTGAAACTCCTATAAACAACAGAGCAGTATCAACGTGACTTCTTTGAAACTCCTATAAACAACAGGGCAGTATCAACGTGACTTCTTTGAAACCCTATAAACAACAGAGCAGTATCAACGTGACTTCTTTGAAACTCCTAGCTATAAACAACAGAGCAGTATCAACGTGACTTCTTTGAAACTCCTAGCTATAAACAACAGAGCAGTATCAACGTGACTTCTTTGAAACTCCTATAAACAACAGAGCAGTATCAACGTGACTTCTTTGAAACTCCTATAAACAACAGAGCAGTATCAACGTGACTTCTTTGAAACTCCTATAAACAACAGAGCAGTATCAACGTGACTTCTTTGAAACTCCTATAAACAACAGAGCAGTATCAACGTGACTTCTTTGAAACTCCTATAAACAACAGAGCAGTATCAACGTGACTTCTTTGAAACTCCTATAAACAACAGGGCAGTATCAACGTGACTTCTTTGAAACTCCTATAAACAACAGAGCAGTATCAACGTGACTTCTTTGAAACTCCTATAAACAACAGAGCAGTATCAACGTGACTTCTTTGAAACTCCTATAAACAACAGAGCAGTATCAACGTGACTTCTTTGAAACTCCTATAAACAACAGGGCAGTATCAACGTGACTTCTTTGAAACTCCTATAAACAACAGAGCAGTATCAACGTGACTTCTTTGAAACTCCTATAAACAACAGAGCAGTATCAACGTGACTTCTTTGAAACCCTATAAACAACAGAGCAGTATCAACGTGACTTCTTTGAAACTCCTAGCTATAAACAACAGAGCAGTATCAACGTGACTTCTTTGAAACTCCTATAAACAACAGGGCAGTATCAACGTGACTTCTTTGAAACCCTATAAACAACAGAGCAGTATCAACGTGACTTCTTTGAAACTCCTAGCTATAAACAACAGAGCAGTATCAACGTGACTTCTTTGAAACTCTTATAAACGCCAGTATTGACAATTAAAAACACTAGTATAGAAAACGTTTACACTTGCCTAGCAATGGGGTTAACAAAAAAAAACGAACACAAGTTCTCGTAGTTTCAATCTTTGTCATTTATTGAGCAGTTAGAAATATAAAGCTCAAACCCAACATCGTTTTAAACTTCATACCAATGTGCCCCTCTGGCATACTCAAGAACTCGCTTATCTTCACGTTCTTACTTTGAGATTCTGATCAATTGTCAACATCAAAAAATATAAAGTCATGTTTGCATTTAATTTAATTATGTGAAAACAAATATAGCTAAAGGGCCGCCCGCACACAAAAAGAAAAAAAAACACATTGGATGCCCTTTATTAATGTGGTCAATTATCATTTAAAGAAAAATAGTTACGTTTGGTATTAATTATGTAAAAAAAAATATCGCTTATGGGTGCATGTGGACGCATGACGTCAGGACAATGTTCTTTCTTTCAAAAACTTCTGGTGAAGTCAAACAAGTGTAGAGTTTGTTTGTGTTCTTCTTAACTAGATCTACGGTACACAGCAAAGACCTATATAAATTACATCTAGACCTGGAAACAGCCGAATTTCGTGTCGGTTCGTTGTACGTAACTACTTGTAATGGCATTCACCATAAGAATTTTGGAAATCGCTCTTCTGCCTCAGAAAATTAATAATCTTTAGTTTTCAAAATTTAGAAATAATACATTGTCATTTTGCGAATTTCAAATAAAATCACGTTAAAGAAGAATGGGATTTTGAGTTATGGGCTCTATCGGACACGTCCAACCAAAGCTTATGGTTGAGGGGAGTAATGATGGAGGAGTCTCGTACTAACCACAGGACACCCTCTTGAACTGTCGGCCATAATATTATTAATAGAAACAAATGATCAATGCATTATCTTCCCCATAGACTTGAAGGACTGAAAGGAAACTTGTATTCAGAACTATATCGATGAACATCTCCAATCCATATCGCTGTTAAGAAACTCTGAGAATAAATCTAAATGTTACAAACATAATAGAAGAGTTCACATATTTAGCCGCCACTTGTATAGAATCACATAGATTGTACAATATTGAAAAATCGTAGAAAATGTTAACAAGTGTATAATATAATAGAGAAAAAGTAAAAAAATGTATTGCAAAATTAATCAAGGTAAACTTTTAACAACTAGGGCTTAATTATTCCTCTTGATTGTGCATGATGGTCCTGGCTCCGCCCACCGCCATATAACCCGTTGTTCTGCGGGAAATTTGAGCTGGGATTGAATTATCTTCGAATCCTGAAAGAACATCGGAAACAAGACTAACATTTGACAACAATGATGTTCAACTTTGAAACACCGTGGTGTGGATCAAATTGTTCAATTCAATGATTCACAGCCGTTTAATACATACTAATCATGAACATATATTTTATATACGAATAATTTTATATACAAATAATATATTTTATATACGAATAATTTTATATACAAATAATATATTTTATATACAAATAATTTTCGGCGCCTTGTAAGTTTTTTTTAACTTTAAAAATAACAATAACATATTTTTGTACATTCTTATGTCGCATTGTCAGTGGCTCTATAGGTGAAGGTTGGCCTACGTAGCACCATAAAATACTGCAGTCTTTTTTTTGGATCAAGGATATTTGTTTTATTATTATTATGCCCCAATCCTTGGGGACAGACGTTTCTAAAGTATCTTTTTTTTGTGCATGTGACTGTATGAGACGTTTTACTTCAGAGTTTACATATTATTTCCAGTACGTCCATAGAGTCGGAAATATGTTGTCTGCTACACAGGCATTAGAGCTAAACAATGAAACTTACAGATGCGATGAATTGTGGTTGAAAGAAATTTCACACTATAAGTCTAAACGGAATCCTTGTTGCATGTAAGCAGGAAGGGTTTCTTGACTTGTAGCCTACTAAATGTATTGTTTTAGATTTACAAGCTGAAGACTGGCAACCTTAGGAGGCAACTATTAGTGCACGGTGCCCAAAAAGAGCATATGCAATACAGTGATGTAATGTTTACTCTTTCAGACCTTCCAATCTATGGATGATCAGCTGTTTCTGTAAACCACGGTTAACGAGGATGTCATGTGGCCAGCACAACGACCAACCACCTTTACTTATACCCAACTAATGTCAGATACCCATTAGAGCTGGGAGTTCTTGGAGGCGCCCCAAAGATCTCGAAATTCAAAATCCCAGTTTTCACCAGGATTCGAACCCGGGACCCTCCGGTTCGGAATTCAAGCGCGTTGCCACTCGGCAATACAAGGCGCCGAGATCTGAATGCAGGTGACAAGTAGATAAGCAAGACGTAGGGTTAATTGAGAGACTCGCCCAGAACAGAGACGCCTAAAGAAAGCTGTTTGGTGGCCTATGCCCCAGACGGGACCACAAGGCAGATAGGAGAATGAGATGAATCCTGGGAACTTTTTGAACCCAATCAAAGTTTACTTCTCAGCAGCAGCAACATCCCCTGTCATCAAGGGCGTCGTCAAGGTTATCCAAGCAGGCTTGAATGGCACGCCCAAATATCACCTTAGACTGGCGGTTTGATCGCGTTCCTTCAAAGGCAGAGAACTCCAGGTAGCATATGGCCCCGATTGTTTTCGCCGTTTTCGCGCCGTCTTTTTTAGAGACAACTTTGGTGCCTCTTTCGCCCCGTGTGTCTCTCTTTGTGCCGACCAGAAGGAATGGTGTATCCCTGCAGAGGTGCCGGATGTCCGTGCGCCAGTTGGCCACAACGTTCTGTCTGGACTCTTCAGAGTCGATGGAGAAGCAGATGATTATGACGTCACTATTCTGGTAGGCCAAGTTGCGCACTCGCGCATCGCCTTCGTCACCGGAAGTGTCGTGAATATAGAGCTTGATCTGTTGAATGATGTTTTAAAACAATAATTAGAACAATAATAACAATAATAACAAATAAACTAGGTATAGACATGAACCTTGGGGAAAGAAGCGCTTATTAAAAAGATGCCCAATTGACATCGTCTATGCAATGAATAAGTCTTGGGCGTTACTTATTTTAAAAAAAATTAAATTAAAAAAATTCAGTGGACAACTAAGACATCATACTGTTTATTGTATTTCTAAATATTCATTCGACATTCTTAACATAAGGATACATTTCACATTCGAAGATTTTGAAGCTTTTAAATCTTATGCCTTCATTTATTTTTATTGAGGTGTCGAAACCTTCCATCAATTAGCCAGCGGCGTGGCATGAGGGGAATGGGGTGCGGGAGGAACTTAAAATGTCCATTAACCCCGACATTTTATTCTGCGATTTTGGGGATGCTCGTAACTTGCATTTACTTAAATGTCAAATGTAAGGAACAAAAAGGTGTTGGACGGAAGAATTGTATGTATTGATTGATTGGATGCTAAACTTTATGGTAGTTCCAGCCCTTTCCTTGATTCCGCGAAATGTTGTCCCCCAGAGACTTCTACCCGTTTTGATATGTCCTCCCCCCCTCCACTCTTTTTCAAGCCGATTCAGAGAAATTGAAATTACAGAAAAAAAAAAGATGTTGCGTCTAACCTTGTCTCGTTTTCGGATGATTTCGACCTCATCAGTGTCAAGGACGCTGGGTGTGTCCTTTTCAGGCAGCTTCCCGCGAGTAAATCTGTAGATGAGGTTGGTCTTGCCGCAGCCAGTGTCGCCAACAACAGCCACATTGAAGTTCTTGGCCTTCTTCTGACGTAACAGTATCTCCTCCTCGGGATCTAGAAGATCAGCAGCGATACTTTTACACAGCGATACTTAAACACAGCGATCTTTTACACAGCGATACGTTTTACACATATATTTCATATTGTTATTTTCTCTTGGGTGGCAATATAAAAACAGACTAGAGAGCTGTCCCCTAAAAGTCCACATGAAGGGTTCACATTTATAATATGAAAAATTAACTAATATGATGTATGAAACCGCAAGAGTTTTAACAAGAATTCGTCTTACATTGTTTCAAATTGGGACTTAAGCTACTTATTCCCAACTTTTGACATTCAATTCTTTTTAAGTTTATTATTGAAAAAAAAGTTGCTCACTAATTAAGATGTAAAAATTGCACCATTCTCTATGCCTGCAATATTAAATTTGGACAGTTTTATTTCGACTAGTCCCTGCAGTAGTCTTATTTTTTTATTTTAAAAATAAGTATTAGAGATTATTAGAAGGCTGAGCGGTAAATCGCTTGGCTTCCAAACCGGGGGTCCCGGGTTTGAATCCTGGTGAAGACTGGGATTTTTTTAATTGTGGGTTCTTTGGGCGTCTCTGAGTCCACCCAGCTCTAATGGGTACCTGACACTAGTTGGGGAAAAGAAAAAGCTGTTAGTCGTTGTGCTGGCCACATGACACCCTCGTTAACCGTAGGCAACAGAAACAGATGATCTTTACATCACCTATAGATAACAAGGTCTTCACTACTCACACTACAAAGCATATTAAAAATATCTAAATCTTTTTCATTTACACTGAAGTCTAGTCCTCTTCGTTCTTATTTCTATGTTGGAATGTTCAAACAAGTAGTCATTTATCTGCACTGACCTGCTCAATGGTTTCCAGATGTGGCAACTCTCCGTATATTTTTGTTCTTTAGAGGGGGGAGGGGTTGGGAGCTGTGTTTTTTTTTGGGCATCTCGAAAGAGTATGCAGTGTCAGTGCTTTTTTTTGTGATGGTACGCACCGGTACGGCGTACCGCACCTTTTTCAAAGTATATATGTGTATTTTAACGTTTATTATTAATTTATTAGTAGTTAAAAGTTAGGCAATATATTAATGAGTACCGGCACCTATATTTTTACAAACAAAAAAGCACCGTGCAGCGTTAATCAAAGGCTAAACTCTGATTCAGGCAACCCATTCCATGCTCTAATAGCTTTAGAAAAGAAAGAGCATTAGGCAACTTACCTATACTGCCTGTACAACAGGACAACCAGCACATCTCAAAATTCAGCGTGGGAGACCCAAATACAAACTACTGGAGTTGGTCGTTGTTGTCCTGTCTAGTTTATCATAACCGCAAGTCGGTAGATTGTAGATATTAATACATCTATGTTTTTACTTGCTGAAGTATATACACTTTTAATAGGCATGTAGGCCTATCACGACACAGTGTCATCGTGTCACAAACCTAGAGATACAAGAAACATTATATTATTATATTAGTATAATATGAAATCAAGCCCCAGAGATGGTTGGTTGGTTTTCATTCAATACGTTTCCTGGATCTAGATCTATTCCAAGCATCTCATCACCTCCAATACAAAGACGACGACTACTTAGTGGCTGGTGACTATGTGTTGGTACAGGAGGAAGTTAGAACTAAACTTTTTAACAGAGAGAACTTACTGAAAAGTAAAAACTTGCACATGCTTATTCCTGGAAACATGTTCTAAAGGTAGGGAAGCATCGGGGCCCAAGGCTGGGTTTTAGGCGAGGAAAGCCCAAGGCTGGGTTTTAGGCGAGGAAAGCCCAAGGCTGGGTTTTAGGCGAGGAAAGCCCAAGGCTGGGTTTTAGACGAGGAAAGCCCAAGGCTGGGTTTTAGGCGAGGAAAGCCCAAGGCTGGGTTTTAGGCGTGGAAAGCCCAAGGCTGGGTTTTAGGCGAGGAAAGCCCAAGGCTGGGTTTTAGGCGAGGAAAAGAATGCTGCAGAGGTGGCCTCTAATTAGCTACGTAGCTAGAGATTTGGGTTCCCGAGGGTCTTGACCTTTTTAGAGGCCCCTGCATTTTGACATTCGAGATCATGACATGATGTACTATGTACTAAATAAATACATGTTTAAATTCCTCTTGGTACAGTATATAAGTAAAGTAAAAAATAAATAAATCATTAACACTCTTTTATTGAATAATACCGTTGTTTATTGGCACAAATGACAAAGTTCAATTCATATCGCCTCACGTCGTGCTTTCTGTGCATGTATAACATCATCTAGAACTCTAGATCAATGTTGTCTGGAATTTTTTACTCCGAGTGAATTGCAAGATTAAATGGCAGTGGGGTAATATTTAAAATTCAATGTAAAAAAAAAATTAGGACATTCATTTGGGGGCTCCTCGGGGGGGGGGGGGACTTTACAATTGGGACCCACCCCCACTCTATATATAGCTTCGCCACTGCTTATTATGAGTTATTATTCATGGTGTGTTGGTTTTAAGGCACACTCCCTAAGCACGTGTGACTTGAAATATAAAAATTGTTATTGCCAGATATGTAAACTTCATTGATATTAGAAGATTGATTATCGATTAGGCCATTACGCATTCATTATGCTATTGCTTGTACTGAATACATTATACATGTGGGATATGAGGCAAAAACCGCTCGTCTATATAACTGAGGGGGCTGGAGTTCGAATCCCGATGTAGACTTGGAATTAATTCAATATTGGTCTCTAGTTTAGTTATTTTTGCTGAGAGCTTCTACCAGATACCCCCCGCCCTTTCCCCATCCACATAAGAGATTGGACCAGAGCTATAGTCGCACGGAAGTGTGCTATACAAAACAATAATAATAACACAATGACGTTGGGGAATCTTTGGGAAGAACAGAGAACAAGGAAGAAGGACCAAAGCTGTAAGTAAAAATTAAAGGAGTTTCGATATATGCAGACCTATATATATATATATTTAAAATTCGTTTATTCATTACTTTTTACTTCCCCGTTAGATCATATTATTTAAAAATTACGAAAGTAAAATTTTGTTTACAATACATTTATTCAACTTACCTCATTCTTTTAACACGAAGTCTTGGATCCAGGTCAAAAGTAAACACCGAGTGACATAATTCTTTAAGAAAAGTCGACACACACACACACACACACACACTGCTTATCAAGTAGGCGCTGTGACAGTACAGACTTACTGACAAATTAAACACCTTCCCTGATTAAGCTGTGGAGTTGCTGTTGATATTTCATTTCATTTATCAGTGCTCGATTATCGCTTGGCTTGATATAATAGCACATATACACACTGATTGAGACGAATGTCTAAAAATTGTAGCACACAACCATCGATTTCAACTTGAAATAATTTAGAAATTTAGTCAAATAATATTGATTGCTTTGCTAATTGTTCAGTTATTAGAAGTACCCAAAGCCTTATGTAGGTCTGCACACTTAAATTGTCTGTACAATTGTATTAAATCAGAAGCAGAATCATAAACATTTTATACTTTTTAAACATAGAAAGACGGGGTAGACTGGTAAAGTTTTTATTTTTTTTAAGTATCTATTTTTAGAAAATATATTTCCCCCTAGAAGCATGTGATCAACATATATCTCTCTACCTATTACAAAACTATGACCTAGATCTATATATCCTCCCAAGACTTTACATAATAGTGTCGCTGCAGGAAGAGGGGTGGGGTATAGCTATATAAGATTTGTATCGGCCCCCTAAATGAGACTAGCAGCTATTTGTTTTGTGTGGTATGTCTGTCCGTCCCGTTTAGATCTCATATACTAGAAAGGATGAAGAAAATATATCATAATATGTTAGATCTTTCAAAAGCTTCGATGCAACGCCTAGTTGTTTCCTTTCTGAGGGCGAAAACTTTAATTTTTACAAAGCTAATACCGATTCACAGTCTGTCTGTCTGGTAAAAAGTTTGAACATGCTTTTTCTCCCTTTTCCCATTCTCAGATCAGGTTAAAACTTTGCACAATTGTTAATTGAACCTGATAAGACATGAATCAATTTAAAAAATCAATCATTTAGCTAATTAATTGTTAATGGTAAATTATTTTATTTGATATCAAAATATGCGGAATAAATGTTACTTAATATGGATATAAATATGGATTTAGTCCCGTTATTACGTTTTGACACGTTTCTTTTTTTACATCCCATTCTCGGATCAAGTTGAAATTTTACATAATTATTCATAGTCGATAACATCAAACGAATCAATAAAAAATTAACCAATTTGTTAATCATTTAATACTAATTAATTAATTTTGTTTTATATAGCAGAAAGGGAGCCAAACCCTGTAATTTTCAGATGAATGATAGTAATTAGCGGTTATTTCCCCTTCGATAATCTTTCATTTTAAAAAAAGTATTCTTTTTTTTTTTCTATTGCTTGTTAAAATTAACTATGCAAGCAGTTTTTTTTCATAAAAAAAACAACAACACATTATTTTAAATCAGTTCACTATTAATAGCAAAGAACTGGGGAGACTATAGTAATAATGGAGGTGATTTTTACAAACTTATAACAACTCACTTTGTCTGTCTGGTATAATGTTTGTACACGTTATTTCTCTCATACCCAATCTAGGATCAAGTTAAATGTTGCACCAAATTTTACATTGTCTAGATGAAGGGGATTCTGGTAATACTATATTTAGATTTGATTTGATGTAGTCATTCTAACGAAATGTTTTTAGGAAACCTCAGCATTTGTGCTATTCATTTTTAGCTTTTTCATCCTAGGAATCCTTGGGCCCTAGGCCTCTTTTTTCTTGCTTCCTTTTTGGGTATTTCTTTCACCTCTTTTTTTGGGCTCATGCCTTTTTTTCCTTTTTTAAAAATTTAAATAAATTTTTATTTAAAAGAAAACACATAACATTATTTTATATTAATAATAATACAAAGAATATTTTATAAAAAAAACAACAACAAAAAAAACAACTTTTTAATGAAGGAAATAGTTTCAAAAACACATTCCAGTATTTCGAGCATGATTTTGGAGTAAACTGCAGCAAAGCTCCAGTGGTTATCAACAAGATAATTATAATTGAGCGCAGAGGAATAAGACTTTTTTTTTCAAATGTAATAATAATTTATTTTTTTCCCTGCCTCTGATTTGACAATTTTTGATTGCCTCCTTTGAGACTTGGAACATTATTTCCTCGTCGTCAAGGTGGCAATCATGTCTGGAAGAGTCAGAATTTGAGGAGTCTCTGCTTCCGACAATTTGTCTGTGACTGACTTTAAGTCACAGGGGTCTTCTAGAGTCGTAATAATATTTTTTTCTTTTAAATTCCAACTAAAGCTTATTATTCTGACATTAGAAATGTAGGACGGCTAATTCTGTACGCGATGACAAATTTATTTTACTATTTACTCATACAATTAATTCAAGTATTTTAACTAGTAAATATGCATTGTAATATACAAAATAAATAACACTGAGGCCAAAACAAAAGCAAATATTATACATCATATAAATACGTTCACAATGAGTAGGTTTAAACGTAGGCTACTTATTGTTGTTATTATTCTTAAATAAAAAAATCTAACACGTAAGATCTAAATGAAACGCTGTACTGACAATTTAAGAGTTACCTTCCTTTAATAGATTACATACCACTGCAGTCACAAGATTTACGTGGATTTGTTATTTTCCTCAGACACCAGAAATAGAATTTAAGAAAAATGAACATGATTTAATTAAAATAATGTAATAATGAGTTGCATTTAAACTCTTATAGTCAACACATTCTCTTACATAACCCCGTTTGGGTCCCCCTTTGGTCGTGGGCCTGGGCGCAATGAACCCCTTCGTGCCATGGTTGCTACGCCACTGCCTCTAACACCTACGTTAGGTAACTTTCCCAATGTCTTTGAAAGTTGTTTTTTCTTGAGATGACGTCATCTGAGAAATTGTCACATGACACGAATGTAGGTGTCACGAGACGGTGTGAATAGCCGCGATTACAAGAGAAGATCAATCTCGCGGAACACGAAAGGTTGAGACCGGTACATTGAGATAGTTCGATTGGTATTTCCAAAGGCCCGGATTCTTTCTCATTTCCAGGATATAAACTCTTGAATTAGACGGGGACAGAGGGAGAGTTAATAATCTGAGCATGAGAGAGAGGAGGGGGGGGGAAGAAAAAGAGAGAGGAGGAGCTCAAGAGAGAATTGCTGTCAGAGAAAAGAAAGAAAATAAAGAGTTGACAGAGATATATAGATCCAGCATGGGCGTCCGATGTTTGTTTGTTTTTTTTTTTGCAGGGGGCTGCAAGCTGCCACCCATGGCTCAAAGTCGTATCCTTAACTTTCTTGTTATAAGATTAAAGAAAATAACTGCCAACAGCGGCGTCACTAGGGTGGGTGTCACCCGGTGAGGTAATTTCAGGGTGTCACCCCCCACCACCTCAGCTTTCCATTCAAATCTTCCCAATAAAAACTTATTTTTGTTGCGCTATAGTGCATGGAGCTAATGACCTACAATCGTTGATAGTTTTTACGGAACGTTAAAAAGAGTGTCGATTCTATTTTAAATTTCGGTCTTTCCGACACTTTATCATTAGTTATCGCATAGTTTAAAATTTAAGCTTTAACATTAGAAAAATATCTAACATCAACTGAACATGCCTTCCTTAGTAGACTTATAAGAGCTCCTAATGAAAACAGTTAAATTTTATAATGCTAGTTTTTGTACCAAAGACGATTTATTTAACGGTATAAAATAATAATAACAATTATTATTGTTATTATTAAGCTTAGCATTTAAAAGCGTAAAAGAACTTTTCAGGATTTCAAACTTGAAAACTTATAAATAACTTTAAAGTCAATATCTTTTGCCATTTCGTTTTCATTGGACAGAGTTGCCAGATTTAAAATTGATGCCTCAAAAGTTCTCCATTAAAATTTCTTAATTAACTTCAGTTTTGAAAAGCTTCTTTTAAAAGAAACCACGTTGACATACATTTGGAAAGAAGCTGTTGAAGGTTTAATCAAAGGATTGGTAAAGTTCCTTGGGTCCCATCGGTATTCCATTTGATTTGTAAAATGCAAGTACTTCCTAGTTTTAGCGTCTTCAAAATTAAACTTTGCTGCCTGAAGATGTATTCCAGTTTTGGTATTTCAGTTAAAATATCTTGTCGTCTGGCTCAATGTTCAAGGGAACAATGCACTCCAGCATTAAACTCTTGTTTTCTACTTGAATAGTGAGTCCGGCATCTTTGGATAGCTCTCCTGATATTTTCATATTGTTTAAACTTATTTTTCTGTTGCTGTAAGATACTAGTTTGATTTGACTAGAGTTATCTTTTATAGCATTTTTAGATAATGTGTCACACTTTTCGTAGAGAAAGCTCTGAAGTGCTCTAGCCTAGCCGCTGCTACTTCAATAGTTAAGCCTTTAATTAAAGGTAATCTTCTGCAGTGTTGACTTTTATTAAGTACATCTACCAAAAAGTACAGCAATGAAAGGTATACATGTATTCACAGAAAACTGGCAATGGTATTTGAGCTGTGCATCTAGTTTCTAGTTTTTCAGAGCGATGCTAAAGAGCCTCAATCGCCATCATACATTCATCAAATAGTTCTTTCACCGTTTCTAACAGCTATATGACGAGTGCTCCAGCGAGCTGTTTATAGACTTTATAGTGATACTCCAGTCTTCAGTATGATTAATTAAAATACCCATTAGAATGATAAAAGCGAAGATGAAAGAAATTTTGTTTAAGACTACATAAAATGTCATGCAGGAAGTATTTTTTTGAATTTTGATCTCATAGTTTAAATGAAATTGAGTTTCTGCTTTCTTTTTATATTGCCTGCACTACTTTGTGGATTCCAGATATTGTTGCTGTATTATCATATCCATGAGCTCAACACACCAATAAGTCAAGCCCATTCCTTTCCAGACATTTTAAGATATCAGAACTGGTACCATCAGCATTGGTTCGAAGAGAAAAATCTTAAAACATTTCTGTCATTTGAACTATACCATTGCTAATGTTAAAATATCTTATAACTTCAGATATCTAAGTTAGGTGTGCTATGATACAAGATACAAGATACCACAGTACTTTGTAGCCTGAATACGGGTCTGTATTTATAAACTCTGTACATTTTGGTTCAATGCTGAAAGTAACATTTTAGTGCACTTCATTGCCATGCAATCTGTGCAAGAAACATCAAGCAGTCTGTGCAAGAAACATCAAGCAGTCTGTGCAAAAAACATCAAGCAGTCTGTGCAAGAAACATCAAGCAGTCTGTGCAAGAAACATCAAGCAGTCTGTGCAAGAAATATCAAGCAGTCTGTGCAAGAAACATCAAGCAGTCTGTGCAAGAAACATCAAGCAGTCTGTGCAAGATGTTCTTCTTTACCTTCTTTACTGAATGTCAAATAGCAAGACAAAATACCAGATACTGAAGTCCTTCAAAGAGCGGGTCTGCAAAGCATCCATACAACCCTGATGCAGTCTCAGCTGCGCTGGACAGGACACGTCTGCAGAATGGAAGACCACCCCATCTCTAAACGACTCTTGTATGGCCAACTAAGCGAAGGAAAGCGTTCGCAAGGTGGTCAAAGAAAGCGCTTCAGGGACACCCTCAAAGCTTCTCTGAAGGCATTCAGCATAGACCCAGCCACCTGGGAGACAAAGGCACATGACAGAGCATCATGGCGTCGCGCTGTAAGAACTGGCGCACAGGTTGCTGAGGAAAAGAGAACCACGCTGGCAGAAGAAAAACGCCAGAGAAGAAAAGCAAGGCTCCAGCTGGAATAGCCTGCCCAGTGTGCGGCCGAACATTCCGGGCTCACATAGGTCTCACCAGCCACACGAGGAGGCATAAAACCCCAGTGCAAAGCCCTCAGCCCCCTGGATGACAAAGTGGTCATCATCGAACCACGATGGACGAACTATACGTTGATCATAGCAATGACTTCCTTGTCATAAGTCCAAGTGCCAAAGTTTTCCAAATATTAAAGCCTGATCCATCTTCTCGTGATTTTCTAAATTTTAAACACATTATCAAAACAAACAAAAAAAGATTTTTACACATTACGCATAATTTTATTTTTAAAAAAATCCAATACTTTTTAATCTTTTAAGTGACACAATTTTTTAATTTTTTTTTTTAAATTTTTTATTATTATTATTATTTATTTTTTTTTGCGAAAGTGGATTTTTACCCTTTGGGTGTCACCCCTTAATGGGTGTCATCCGGTGCGGCCCGCATCCCCACCCCCTAGTGACGCCACTGACTGCCAACCCCCATTCGGGCCCTCATACCTAATCGATATTAAATGCACAGTAAATATTGTTTTTCATGAAATAAAAAAATGAGAAACTAAATACGTGAACCAAGTATTCACTGTACAACAATGTTAACTGTATCCGTGAGGCCCGTGCTTGCCTACGTTCGATCAAACAAAAACTGCAAATGTTGACTGTGGTTGCAGAAACTGTCAATAACTTTACTTATGTATTGCTTTTTGTCGCGATTGACAAGCTGGCGATGAACGCTTATCGCGCAGTTCTGATATTCTTCTTTGCATTGTAGCTTTTACATCGTTTTAAGTTGAAGACAAAAAACAAGTCTATTATTAATTATTATTGCTCGAAAAGCGAGACATAATGAAGAAACTTAAGAATTAAGATATGTAATGTAAAGCCTTGTTCTGCAATAACTCCCCAAATCCGAACATGTGTTATTTTCTCTAGCCTGTACTTGTCCATGTCTAGACTGTACTTGTCCATGTCTAGCCTGTACTTGTCCATGTCTAGACTGTACTTGTCCATGTCTAGACTGTACTTGTCCATGTCTAGACTGTACTTGTCCATGTCTAGACTGTACAAGGACATTAGACACATGCAGCGCGTCTATCTGAACCACAGGAACTAAACCAATGAAGTCGAATACATTCGCCACCAACAAACCGAACGCTCAAAGACATCTGCTCAGTGCCTGAGATATCTGCAGTTTCATCACTCAAATACCCAACAAATGCAGTTAATTTATTTGGGTTCTTGCTGCTGCCAGTGCTACGTTGATTAAAATCAACATTCCAACTCGAACGATGGCATGTAAAGAACTTTCTTGTATCTCTTCTATTGTAAACTGGTGGACGTGTTTAAACTGCTGTTTTATCGAGCGCTAACACCGACCGCAACTCCGAAAGACTCTTTACTTTTGTTCAAAGAAAATATAACATTTATCACATCGAAAGATAATTGGCAAAAAAAAAAATATTCTAGACCTTAATTAAATATTATAAAAAGTAATTGTGGCATTTTACGTCTCGAGACGATTTTTTCCCTTTGCAACTTCTTGTGTGACTAAAGAGGCCAATCCTTTGTACTTTCACCCTTCTGTCTACTACTATTGTGTATGGCATCTGCAATCCAGGACCTTCCTTTAATGCTCGCTCTTCATGTGGATCTATCCAGTGCTACTTTCTCCCAGCTGTTAGTGCCGGTTTTGGAGAGCTTTATGTTGCGTTTGCATCCATCAGTCTACCTTAGTAGTGGACGACCAGCTCGATGTTAAATCACCATACTGAGTGTCTTGTGAAAGTCGACTTTGTGGCATTCATAATAACTATAGCTATGTGCAAATATAAACAAATCGTCACGACTAACATTCTATAGAATATATGTGACATCCTTTATAGAGTAAAGAATTGTAAGCCTAGAGTAAATCGTACATGGTCGGACATGAACTACAGATTTGCCTATTCTAGTTACAATAATAGCATATCTTTACAACTGTAGGCCTACTTCAGTGGAAGCACTAATTGTTAAGCTACTACACTTTATAATATTCTAATGATAGGCCTTTATATTTCGACTTAGATGACGATGCGCAAAATTTTCCTGAACATTAATTTATTAAGCTCTTAGGCACCCGCAGTGATAGTGCACTTGCAACCCCCCCCCCCCCCCCTTTGGATTCTGACTAAATCTACATCTAGGCCTACGTAATAATAAAAAAACAGATCTGGAAGATGTATTTCATTATAAAATATATTCAAAAATGGCTAAAATGTGGCTACTCAGAATTCAGAGGCGCGCACGTACATAGTTGGCCATCCATTCCATACGCCTAGGTTAATCTACTTATTTCCACTACTACATTAACCAGTGGAAGCACGACTTGTTCAGTTGCTACTTAGACGTAATAGATTTGGTGGTCGAAAAAATGGCTAGAATTTGTCTACTTATAGAATCCAGCTGGGGGTGCAAGTGCATCCCCTTGCGGGCGTCCATGAGATCCAGGCTTTAAGAAAAGATAAAGGAGTGAGCGAGCAGAGGCAGCCTTAGGGCCTAGGTGGTGGCGAATGGGGCAACTGCTCCAGACCCCGCGCCTGAGGGGGGCCTCGCAATAGCAGAAATTATTATCATCTAGTTTGTTGATTTTTCATGGAAAATACTTCTGAATCGTTAGCTGCGTTTATTTAAGGACCACTAAATCTATATTATTATTATTGGAGGACTGGGAGCGAAATCTTACCGGAAGAATAATTACAACACAGTATAATATATAGTCTACGCTTACGGCGTCCGGGCCTGTGATTGAAACTCTCCCAGGGCCCCACGTATGATAGGCTACTCGCCTAGGGGCCTCGCGCACTGCTAAGACCATCTCTGTGAGAGAGATTTACTAGATTTTTTTCCCAGTAAAGTTGTTTACACACACACACAAAAGACTGAAACTAATTAGAAAAAAAACTTGCTTGATTTTTTTTTTTAATTAATAAATAAGCAAGGTTAAAGAAAAAACGACGAACCCGCCTATGACAGACTTTCGTACACTGCATGCATATCTCTCACATTTTTAGATTTGGCCTTTCGTTAATTTATAGGACCACTTTTTTTTTAACGAAATGAATGGTGCGTTCCAGCGAGACCATTCGGTTCCAGACGCCAAGATAATGCATTGCTGCAGCACAGAATAACACTCGCCCTGAGCGAGACCAATCGTCATAGAAGGCCTAAACACTGACCTGCAACGTCGCAACCTGTGGGCAGTTTAGACCAGTAGCTCGTTGCCACGTCACAGATCAGTGTTCAGGCCTTCTATAATGAATGGTACCGTCTGTCTGACAAACACAGTCATGCAGTTTCTATGAAGTGGTCGCTTTAAAGAAACTCAAAATGTAAGTCTACAAACTCATTTGTCCTCTTCTGTCTAATTTGGTAACTTTCAACCAGCATTCTTATGGCGTTTTTACTTGTAAAGGTTTGACTTGTTCTTTAAAAGTTGAAATTGAGAACTCAGCAACCAACGAAGTAAATAACAAAATCTGTAGGCCTATTTGTTTCAATGGTTAATATTATTTCTATTGTATTTCACCCATTGCTCTAACAACATAATATAACAGAAGTCAGAAGTACTTATTCAATACAAGTCTTAGAACAAAAACAGATTGAAAATGTTGTATATGATCTTGACTGTTCAAAAATGTAAACATTAAAAATAAACTAAATAAAATCCCAAGTGCTGGCAATGATCAATCTCATCTTGGGGTTCTGTTCAAGGAAAAACATTCTTAAGAAAGCTAGAAAGATAAAAACAACAGCTTTGGGCATGATTTGAACATTTTACTATCACATAGAAAATATAAGCCACCAATCACTAAACAAATACAAAACAAAAGCCAATCTTTCAGAATTTAACTTTTACAAATTCTATACAAATACAACATAGGAATGTGAATATACACACATTTGCATCAGCTTTTTTGTAATGTAAAATATACTATTGTAAAACAAATTTGCTTAAGTATTATAAATATATTATAAATAGTAAATTGGCATTTCTCCTACACAACTGTGTATCTAACTTTCATGCTCCATTTGTCACTATTACGTGCTAGTTACAAAACTAAGTTGGTAAAATAATTTCAATGTGCACATACCTAAAAAATCCACAAGAGCTAAAAACAACTACAGATGGGACAAACTTCTATCTACAACTTCTGATGCTTTGGATTGTTAAGCAGACTGATGACTGAGGAATCCTCAACTCTGTAAATTGCTGCAAACAATTTCTACCCACTAACCTTCTTTATTTTTAATTTTACAATCTAGTTTAGTTGTTATTAAATGACCAACAGTCTTTACTTTCCCCCAACTAAACTTAAAAGACATCCATTCCTTAAGTCATACATTTGCTTTTAACATTTTAAACATTTCAAATACAATAATATGCATTTTTTGAAACAAAATTACATCTTATCATAAAAATTACATACATTAAATATTAATAAACGGTCAATGGAAAAAGAATAAATTCCATATCAAGTCAATAATAAACTTGTTTTTCTAAAACCTTTTAACACTCACAAGAAGTTGCAAAGGGAAAAGATCATCTCTCGAGACGTAAAATGCCACAGAGAGAGAGAGATTAACACTCAACAGTTCAGCCATCATTAAGAAAAAGTAGTTCAATGTCACTCTCATCTTGCAGCTACAGTAGCAGGAAACGAGGTAGTGCTCTCTTTGTCTTTTAAGAATTATTTTATCAGCATTCTTCGTTTGTTTTATGTTTCTCAGATGTTCCTACAGTGCAGAGTGCATACCACATCACCAGGCAGCCATCCATGCTAGCACCATAACATATAATACAATCATTCTTGTACAAATTCCACATTCTATTGAAACAAAAATTTTGATAATGCATATTTTTAAAAGCATTTTTTTTCAATGCAACTTATTGATTTGATTTCAGCATCAGATTCTGTTAAACCTTATCATCACTGGCCCAAAATTAAGTCTTAGTAACTGTTCCTGTTTGGAACACCCAAATTATATTATGCAAGAACATAGAAAAAAATGATTAAAAAAAAATTAAAGCAAAATAGTTACATTCAAGCCTAGAACACACTTTAGTTTATTTATTTTTTATTATCTAATTCCATATAAATATTTGTAGACATTTAGAAAGAAAAAAAAGGAAAAAATATTTTTTTAAATGTCATTTTGACAAAATGATAAACAACCCAATGGTACTTATGCTATGATCTGAATCTTATTTAAAGGTTCAAATATCAAATGCACATTGAAAAATAAAAGTAGACATGTTAAAAATTGTATACAAATAATTTAGAATAGCAAAATAATTTTTTTAATGGACGGAAAATTTGTTATTTTTCTTTAATAAGAACAATTGAACTAAAAAGTATTTGCTCATCACATTCAAGCAATAGAACAAAAAAACATTCAAGGTGACATTTATTCCATAATCAATAATGAAATAGCATTGAGCTTACAGACAAGATGAACCTTTTATAATCTGTATATGGCATGATATGTTATAAGTAATCCCCTACACAGATTAGTTACAGGCTTAGAACAAAAGTACTGAACAGTTACTTTCATACATTAAGTGTATAAACATAAAAACACTTTTCATTGGCAAATTTTTAGCTATTCTATATCATAGTGGAAATAAAACAAGCCCTTCAAGCTCGCACCAAGGAATACACATTTTCCTCTTTTTCATTTTCATCATTTTTTTTTTTGTATATCAACAGATGGTTTAAAACAAAAAGCTTGGACTATTTATTTTTAATAAAAAAGCAATTTAGGCTGTTGAAACAGAATAACAATGTACCATATTCTTTGGAAGCACAAACAAATGTCTTATACATTTAAACTTACAAATATATCCAACTATCTTCACATGTTCCCTATCAACTCCAGCCTGGCCTAGCCACTGACACGTAGCCTATGACCCCCAGCACAAAGACCAGGAAGAAGGGTAGAGTGTACATCCGAGACTCTCCCTGGTACAGGGAGGTGACTGGATAAGCCAGTTCTTGCCAGCAAGTGTCGTAATAGCACTCTCCTTGGTTGAATGTGGTGAAGAAGCGCTCGCAAGTGTCAGACCCAAAATTATCTGGATCACAGCTTGCATAAAATCTGAAAATAAAGTGCAGATCTATTGAATATTCCGATGACTATAAATATATATTCTAATTGTATTAATTAAGAGGGGTGGTGGATGAGTGGTAAAGCACTTCTGAACCAGAGGGTCCTGGGTTCGACTCATGGGATTTTGAAATCTTTAGGGCACCTCTATGTTCAACCAGCATAATGGGTATCTGGTATTAAATGGGGACAGAAAAGGCAGTTGGTTGTTGTGCTGAGCACATGACACCCTTGTTAACCGTGGGCCACAGAAACAAATGACCTTCACATCATCTACCCCATAGATTGCAAGGTCTGAAAGGGGAACTTTTACTTTCACCCATAACTACATTTCTTGCTTTTATCATTACCTGGAATATAAAAAATTTTAAAAAGTACAATATGAGGTATCACTAAATTTGCATATGGATACAGATTATTCCTGGACATTCCATTATCATCTATGATTAGTAATTAGTAAAAAATAAAATGTCCAACTTGCCCCTAAACTTAAAAACTTTCTTTATCTTTACTTCAATAATCTTTTCTATATCAAAATTTTAATGACATCACCTTTAGTATGTGTTTAGAATGTTTGATTTATTTTTAATTTTAAAGTCACACATTTTGCACAACTTTTAATTAAAACTGAACTGAAAAAATCATTAGAGACAAGAAGTTGAATTTCCTTGCTTTGTTAATATCTTGCTTCATTGTAATACACATTCCTGAAATGTAAGACATTTTTATCCCTCCCCTCAAGTGAGACCAATCAGACCAGACATACAGACATGTGACATGACAATTAGTTATTGGTCTCCACTGACCACAGGTCTATGTTCAGGCCTACTATAACGATTGGTCTGACCTCAAGTCACAGTGTTGGCTAAGTACTATTAACAGAGTTAATCTATCATTCACTCTATAATGAGTTTTACATTACTCTATAAGAAATGTACGAGGTGTGGTGGCTGAGCAGTAAAGCGCTTGTCTTCCCAACTGGGGTCCTGTGTTCGAATCCTGGTGAAGACTAGGATTTTTTATTTTGCAATCTTCTGGCGCCTCTGAGTCCACCCAGCTCTAATGTGTACCTGACATTAGTTTGGGAAACGTAAAGGCAGTTGGTCATGTTGCTTACCACATGACACCCTCGTTAACCGTAGGCCACAGAAAAAGATGACCTTTACATCATCTGCCCTATAGACAACAAGGTCTGAAAGGGGAACTATAAGACTACTCTGTTTGTTTGTTGGCTTGTTGTCAATAAATCAGTGTTTGTGACAGATTACATCAGAGTATCTTTCTCCTGCATGAGCCAGTCTTCCACACAAGGAAAACTCTGAACTTACTTGTTTTGTGAAGGTTTTGGATCTGCTGGAATGCGGATGTACCTCACAGTGCTTGTCAGATAGAAGGATTGTACACTGGAATTTACAGTGCATGCAGCGCTGTTGGATCCAGCACAATTTAATGTCCAGTTGGACTGACTGTAGCTGAACAAATAAAAAAACATACACAAATCTGTAAGTTTGAGTTCAAGAACATTAAAAAGTATTTAAAGTATAAAGCATAAATAAATTAAACTGCAAACCTAAAATTAGTTAGGCTAATTGTATTATTACGTCTGACAAAAGAAGCCACTTGGTGTGAAAATGTCAAATGTTTGGAAACAAATATAAGTAGGAAATGAGATAATTAACATGTTATCACAATAAACATTATCTTGGTTGAAAATTATCTGATTACTAGATGATATAAATCCAAAACGTATCAACATTTTATTGCCTCTAACTAGTCTTGTTAGACACTATCACAATTATGTTTTCAATACATAGTCTACATAACAAATGATGTCAACCAATGCTAGTCAAGTTTCATTACATTCATGGCATCAGATTTTAAAACAAAAAGTATGCTGTTAACAATTATGTCATGTGAGGAGTGTCTCCAAACAATAAAGCTAAAAAGATGTTATCTAGTCAATGATAAAAGAGTTTGAGAGCAGCTCCATCATGGCTTGTCAAACCCTATTTCCAATGCCTAGACATTATTAAATTAAACAGATGAAATCTATCAAGCTTTATGCTAATTAGCTATGTTCCACTAAACAATTAAAAGTTGTTGAAAGAAATAAAACCAGGTTGACTTACCTGATATAAGCCCCAGTGACCTCATATCGAGGAAAGTCATTCACCGCCCCAGTCTGTGCATACATGATATGCAAGTGAATGCCAGTGGGAACAAAACAAACACCAGTGATGTTGTTGGCCCAAGAACGAAGAGGCTCTGTCACATTAGCAGTTGTTGTGTTACTAAATGTGCCATTGACAGGGGCAGCTGTCGTCATTAACTGATCAGTGGTGTTTTCTAGTGATTGCCTGACAACATAACACAACAAAACATTGTTTTTTTAGTTGCCCATATATTAAATGATTGCCAGATGACATAAAATTGTTGCATTAGTTAAACCAGATGATATAACACTGTTGCTTTATTTGCCCCATATAGTAAGTGACTGCCTGATGATATAAAATTGTTCTTTCAGTTAACTCCTGCTCCCTGTTTACTGTTATAAGAGATGAGTTAAATTTTTCGTTTTGTTGTATTAAAATCAAACCAAATTCATTAAAAAAGCTATTTAACTAATAAACTAATATCTTTAAATTATATATTTAACTTAATTCAGCATTTTTTTTTCCACTAATTAATTCAAATTAACAACTCTTAGCTTAGCCCTTAGGGCCTTAGGACTAGATCTAGACCTAGTTAAGTCAGTCTAGTCTAGTTTTAGTGTTAGACTTAGACTTTAATTAAGGCTTTAGATCTACTAATCATCTACTAATACTACTAATAATAACTAATAGTAATATTCTATATAGTTAATTATACACGTAAATATATTGATCTAGAATTAGATCTAGATCTAGTCTAGGTCCATATTTTGAATTTAATAAACCATTTCATTTGATTTAATTGTCATTGTAAATTAGCTTTCAATTTAGATTTAGACATAAATTAGGCATTGTAAACCTTAAACTAGATTTAGACTAGACCCCTTTAAAAACTAAAATCAACAACAGTCATCATGAAATTGCTCTGGCTATTTATCCTAATAATTACTAAATACATACTAGCTGAACACAGAACCAGATCTACCTTAGTCAACACTAAACTTAAAAAAGAAACAACAGTCATAATCAATCATCACACTTTAGATCAAAGCAACTTAAAAAATAACCTAACATACACATCCATAACACTAAAGAACATTACCCATAATGGAAGTTCTCAATCAGACACAGCAGAAATAAATACCTATCACTGTTAATATTAATAGCAGGAGATGTAGAGTCAAATACAGGGCCTAGATCTAAAGATAGATGCAACATCTGCAAAAAAGTATGCACCATGAAACAGAAAGCCATTCAATGTGACACCTGCGATGAATGGTACCATGCATCATGTCTCCATATGAATACACCTGTGTATTATGCCTTAGGCAACAAAGATGCATCATGGCACTGTGTACCGTGTGGGTTACCTCAGTTTACATCAGGACTGTTTGATTCCTTTGATGCGGACACTTCTAACCCATACAACATCCTAAACACCATCCCAAACCAAACTCACCAACCACTAGCCAGATCCACTCCTGTTAAACCTAAATCTACTAAAATTAATACAACAGCCTCACTAAACAAACCTACTAAAGAAGTAACACCAAAATACCTTAAAACCTTAGTAATAAATTTTCAAAGCATTAGGAACAAAACAGCAGACTTAGAAATTTTATTAGAATGTGAGAAACCAGACATAATTGCAGGCACAGAAACTTGGCTACATCCTGAAATTTATAATGCAGAAATTTTCAATAGTAATTATGAAATTTTTAGAAAAGATAGGGCTGATAATCATGGAGGAGTTCTTTCAGCAATAAAAAACACTCTTATAGCAGAAGAAATTACCTTACCTAACTCAAAAAATATAGAATCAACATTTTGTAAAATTAATACCACCTCAACATCCCTAATAATAGGCAGCATTTACAGACCACCAAATTCTAGTTTAGAATACATGCAGGAACTATGTAATCAGATTACGACACTTAAAGAGACAAATAAAAATGCAGTTTTTTGGATTATGGGTGATTTCAACCTACCTGATATAAATTGGAAAACACTAACCATAGATAAACACCAAAACCTTAAGGACATAAATGAGCTTTTCATAGAAACTTTACACAACCTAAGTTTAGATCAAATCATTAAAAAGCCAACTAGATTAAACAACACATTAGATCTCTTCTTAACCAACAGACCTGGATTAGTAGTTGATTATGATATTATCCCTGGTCTATTAGACCATGAGATCATAAAAATACACAGTCAGATAAAAGCAGTAACCAATACAAAACCCAAAAGAAAAATCTTACTCTGGAATAAATGTAACCTAACACAACTACACCAAGCTGCATTAAACTTTCAACAAACATTCTTATTAGAAAAAGACATTAACCAACCAGTCGATGACCTCTGGAATTTCATTAAAAACCATCTTAAAAGCATTATAGAAAATCAAATACCAACTAAATACACATCAAACAAAATAAATAAATGCTGGTTTAATAATAGACTAAAGAAGCTTTGTAAAAAGAAGGAAAACCTATATAGAAAATTTAAAGAAACTAATGCAGAAAGAGTTTACAAAAAGTATATAAAAATTAAACACTTAACCCAAAAAGTAAGCAGACAGCTGCAGAGTGAATACATAAACAAAGTAATATCTAAAGACAACAACAAAAACCTGTGGTCATACATTAAGTCTAAGAAAATGGAAACAACAGGCGTAGCGCCATTAAAAGATGAACATAACATAATACATAATGATAATGAAACTAAAGCAAACATTCTAAACAAATACTTTGCATCAGCATTCTCAGCCCCAGGAGACAAAGACATATTACTGAATTTGAACCAAGTAGACAACATAGAAGATATAGTAGTACAAGAAAATGGAATTCAAAAACTATTAGCCAACACCAAACCAAATAAAGCTTCTGGACCTGATGGTATTCCAGCTAGATTACTCAAAGAACTAGGTAATGAGCTAGCCCCAGTGTTCAAAATACTCTTTCAGGCTTCACTTAACCAGGGCAGAGTACCAAAGGACTGGAAAGAAGCTAATGTCACCCCCCTATTTAAAAAAGGAGAAAAATCTGACCCGGGAAACTACAGACCAGTATCACTTACCAGCATCACATGTAAAATCCTAGAACACATAATATGTAGCAACATCATAAACCACTTAGACAAACATAATGTCCTCACACCATACCAACATGGCTTTAGGAAATATAGATCATGTGAAACACAACTAATAGGACTAATTGATGATTTTTCAAAAGGTTTAGATAATAGTGAACAAATAGATGCTATCTTACTAGATTTTTCTAAGGCTTTTGACAAAGTTCACCACCATAGTTTGCTTAAAAAATTAAAATATTTTGGCATTAATGGTCCACTGCATCAGTGGATTAAAGACTTTCTGATAGGGAGAGAACAAACTGTAATAATAAATGGCTCTAAATCAACACCGATAACAGTAAACTCAGGTGTACCTCAAGGAACAGTCTTGGGTCCACTACTATTTTTAATTTACATAAATGATTTACCAAATTGCATTACTTCAGGAACAAAAGTCAGATTATTTGCAGACGATTGCATAATATATAGAACAATAAAAACAACACAAGACACAGATATTTTACAAAGAGAATTAGATGAATTACAGAAATGGGAATCAAATTGGAGCATGTCTTTCCACCCAGAAAAATGTCAGTTGTTAAGAGTAACAAAAAAACTAAAACAAATTAATTCCACTTATCTTATTCATGGCAAACCAGTAACACAGACTAAAAACGCAAAATACCTAGGTGTTATAATAAATGAAAAACTGTCATGGAATACACATATTGATGAAACTACAAAAAAATCAAACAAAGCATTAGGATTTATTAAAAGAAATTTCTATAAATCAAATAAGAACATAAAACTAAAATGTTATTTAACCTTGGTTAGGCCAATAATAGAATATGCATCCTCTGTTTGGGACCCCTCAACTCAAGAAAACATTAAGAAACTAGAACAGACACAAAATAGAGCAGTGCGATTCATAACAAACGAATATTCACATTTGACTAGAGTAACACCTTTAGTAAAATCACTAAATTTAGAAAGCCTTCAGGACAGAAGGCTCAAAAGTAAAGTAGCAATAATACATAAAACACTGAACCATAATCTTCAAATACAAAAACAAAATTTAATAAAATACTCTGAAAGACACAAAGATAAAGGCACATTTCTCGTCCCATATGCTAGGACAAATTTGTACAAATACTCCTTCTTCCCTAGTGCTATTAGAGCATGGAATGGGTTGCCTGAGCTAGCCAGGAAAACCAGTGACTTGGCAGAATTTAAGTCATTGGTTAATATGCATGACTAAATGCATGACGCGTAGGACGTAATCATCTTCTTTTTTGAAGTAACGTCTGTATTATATAAGATAAGATAACTCATATATTAGGTGATTCTATGATGATGTAACATTGTTGATCTAGTTGCCCCAAACATTTATCTTTTAATAAAGATCCTGAAGATAAAAGTTTAATACCTAAATCAATCAATTGAATTTATACTTACCTAAACATAAATCTTATAACCTTAAAATGCTTATTAATAATCAATGCCTTTATATAGCATTACAAACAATCACAATGTAGACACTATTCACTAATAGGACATAAAAGCTACAAAACAGAACTAAAAGGCAACTAATTTAAAAATTTTTGAAAAGGAAGCTCTTAGTGTTTTTCTTCAATGTGGTGTGTCTTAGCTCAATTAAGAATGAGTTCCATATCTTACACATCTACTATTTGATATTTATTAGTGAAATGGTTTTGGTTTGTGGCCCATTAGCTCTATACGTTCTTGATAAATGAGACACATAAATGACTTTAACGTATTGTACCTTATAACAGGTATCCACATGCTGGAGTTGCTTGGATCATTGTAACCATAGCGACCAATTCTATTTGCTGCCATGAGAACATTCAGTTGGTTGCTGATGTAGGTCCTATTAAGGTCAGAAAAATAATTTCACAGCCAAAAAAAAAAAAAGACACACAGAGATGAAAATATTTCAAAGATCTTCTTGTATTTCTAAAGTCTTTAGGATATATCAACATTGCTTTCAAAACTGTGACATAAGACCTAAGTGGTAGAGTGCTGGTACACAAATTGACAGGTCCTGGGTTCAAGTCCATTTTTATTCAGCTAGAATGTTAATGTGTCAATTAAACTAATGTGACTAATAATGATACCTTCTTTAAAGAACTAACACAAACAAACAACTGACTTTGTCTTGGTCGCTATGAATCCCAAACTTCAAAAGAAAGTAATTTTAGAAGGACATGCTCAGAGTTTGTCATGAAAGAAATTAAATCTCATTTTGGAAGTTATCTATTTCAAACAAAAGATTATTATTATTATTATTATTAAAGTAGCATGATGCATCATTGATTTGTTGATGATAAAAATAGTTTAATGGGAGTCATTTAATTATTGCTAATAAAGAGAACATGATGCATTATTTTTATATTAAAGTAAAACAAGCCTGTATGTATACAGTTGAGTAAAAGCATGAATAAAAAAGTACAGTAAAATGCTTCCTTTGTAACCTTAAATTATCACAGACATTGTTCAATGTAGAAAATGATAGTTTTAGGGCACATGCTGACATCAGTTCATCACCAAAAGTCAAAGGTTTTCTTTGGGCATTTTCACACAGACCATCAGCACCTGCAAATAGAAAATAAAAATGCACCAAAGTGTCTTTAGCCAAATTTAAACTAAAATCAACACATAAAAAGAACATATGGTAGTGCTTTTAGAGGAAAAAACAACAACATTAGACTAGCTGTAAATAACAATGAGTAAAATACCTGGCAAGAAAACTGACATTTGTTTATGTACCACAGTGTCAACAGAAGTAGAATTTCCAGATAAGCATCCACTAGATATAGGCTTTCCAAAATTATAACCTGAAAAAAAATAAATATAAGAAATATAAAATTTCATTTTACATCAATATCAGTTTAACCTCTATTTTCCCTATCATTATGTCAACAAAAATCTGTTATTGGCTGAATGGTCATGTGGTAGGTTCTCCAGCAAGTTGTAACAATAGTCCTGGGTTCAAACACTGTCCATCATTATCCTCTATCATCATGCAAAAGGTTTCAGCTAGGAAGTTTTACTCTTCATCTCTGAAGGAACATCTGAAAACTTTTGGTGGCTGAGTGAACTGAGGAGTACTGGGCTCCAATCTTGGTGAAGAGTGGTATTTTTTATGTAGTGATCTTAATGGTGCTTTTGAGTCAACCCAGCATTAGTGGGTACCTGACATTAGTTGGGGAAAAGTAAAGGATGTTGGTCATTGTACTGTCCACATGACACCACCCCTGTTAACAATGAGACACAGAAATAGTTGACCTTTACATCACCTGGCACCATTTGTAGCAAGGTTTGAAAGGGGTACTTTATCAAGCAGGAGGTTTTATCAGAAAACTTACAAGCTAATGAAAAGAAATTTTAAAATGATGGGAAGATATGATGAAAGACTTCGTTTTACAATTCCTCTTATAAACTTGCAAATTCTTCATTGGTTCAAAAAACTGGACATGTATCTCAAAAACAGCTCTAACATTTTTTCTAGAAATTTGACAGTTTATGTATATCTTTGGGAAAAAAAATACTAACTAATTGGTCACAGAGGTAAAACTCTGGTTTGACCATTATAATTTTTCGAAATGTAACTTCTTAAAATTAAATTTGGTCTGGAGGTCAAGACAATGTATATCACATATATGTCAGCAGGTATTCCCACATGTATTCATTAAATGAATAGAATTTCTGGAAAAATTTTCACACCATCTTTTAAGACTGGATATATAGACCTATCACCAAATTAGAATACCATAAATCTAGATCTAGTATTCTAGTCAATACTACTGTCTTTTAATGTTACAATGTCTGATTCTGTATCATCAAAATAGAATTTTATAATACTCGCAGTAGATTTAAGCAAGACTTAACAGGTATGGGGGGGGGGGGGGGGATGAGACAGGGTAAAAAAAATAGCATTTTTTAAGTCTTAGTTATTGAGAACAAATTAATCACTCTTACAAAAAAGTCATCAGCTTCATAAAAGAGGAAATTGTCTTTTTGCAAAAAGTTTTTCTGATGCTACTTGTTTGTTCTCTGCTTGCATGGTCTGGCACCAAAAGTTTAAACCTAATAATAGGATGTTAAAACTCAACAATCATGTGAAACATATGTAACAAGGCAAAGTACCAGGAGGAAGAAATAAGAAAAAAAAAACTCAGCAAAGTAGAATGGAAGGTTATAAGAATTAAACTGCTTTATCCGAAGCCTATTCCTTGACAGTGAATTGAGACATGGCATGGGGTTGTGTACAGTCAGCAAAGGAACCCCCCCTATTGAGAAGAATGTAAAGTTTAAATAAAAGAATAAGCATAGATCAGAAGTTAAAGGGAGGGAACAGCAAAAACCAACAACAATATTATTTAGATAAAAATAAAAACAGCATTTAGCCAAATGCAGAAAACATTCTCAATTTAATAAAAATAGAAACATAGTCCAACATTTAAATGAGCATACCTGCAGTGCCTGACCTCTGGTAAGCAGATGTTGTGTTCAGATAATTGTCAGACTTGAGAACCCCTGAGTTGGTCTTAGCTTGCCAGGTAGAACTAAACTTTTGAACCACTTGAGTACCTGCAGTTACATTGGCTAGAACAATATCAGCTGTAACCTTTGAAATGGTTGTACCTGACCATTCAAAGTTGTATCTGCAATTAAAACAAAAGAAAATGTAAAATTGATTTATATTTATATAGTTTGTCCATCGTTGTTCAATGATGACCACTTTTGTCATCCAGGGGGCTGAGGGCTTAGTTCTGGAGTTTTGTGCCTCCTCATGTGGCTGGTGAAACCTATGTGAGCCCAGAATGTTCGGCTGCACATTGGGGAAGTTATTTCGGCTGGAGCTTGTGTCATTGGACTTGCTTTTTTTTGATTGATTGATTTACAGTTGAAACATAAACACCAAAACCTAACCATAAATTTAAAAAAAAAGTAAAGTTCCCCTTTCAGACCTTGTGGTCTATAGGGCAGATGATGTAAAGGTCATCTGTTTCGGTGGCCTGTGGTTGACAAGGTGTCATGTGGCCAGCACAATGACCTACCACTTTTACTTTTCCCAAACTAATGTCAGGCACCCATTAGAGCTGGGTGGACTCAGAGGTGTCCAAAGATCCCAAAATAAAAAAACCCAGTCTCAAACAGGATTTGAACCCAGGTCCTCTGGTTTGGAGCCAAGCACTTTACCGCTCAGCCATTACGTCTCCTTGTCCATAAAGAAAACTTAAAAAATAAAAATGTGATTTTAAGTTTTCAAAAATACCCAGTTTCTTAGTCATGAAGGTAAGTACATTCTGTCAAGAGACAGCTAATTAGAAACATAATGCAACTATTGAACTAAGGCTACTGAAAATATCTCTTTAAAATTTAAAACATTGTGAATATTACCTTTAATATAGATATTTAGACAATAAAAATAATGATAACTATTTTTTTTTACAATTAAATAGGCTTTACAATGTATTTAATATCTATATTTGCATCTTGAGGAAGTAGTCCCTTAATCAGTAAATTAGTAAAAACTAAATATTACCAGCCGACAGAAATTTTACAGAAAAAAAAAGATTGTAAAATTATCACTAACTGTACTAGTTTAATCTTTTGGGTAAATATTATAGGCTAATGAACTGTCCCCAATTTTATTACTGCACAAAAAATGAAAGTATTTATGATGGCAAGAATAATGAAATGCATTTATAAAATTAGATTCTAAACACTAAAGAAAAAAGGAATGAAAGAAAGGATTAGAGAAAGAAAGATTTTTGAAAGATGAGCACAATTTTCATTATAATTTATCACCGTACTTAACAATTTCTATTTGATAACCTAACTGGTATGCTCTAGTACACTCTCAATACACTTCAGGACAGAAGATTACCAAGTAAAGTGGCAATACATAAAACACTGAACCATAACTTACAAATAAATCAAATCATAACCAAATTCTCAGACACAAAGATGAAGACAGGTTTCTTATTTCATATGTTAGGACAAATTCCTACAAGTGCTCTCTCTTCCCTACTGCAATTAAAGCCTGGAAAGGATTGCCTGAATCAGTCAGGAGAACCAATGACTTAGCAGAGTTAAGTCTCATTTCAACATGCATGACTAGATAAACATGTGGATAAGCATAGGATAATAATTATTTTCTCTTTTGAAGGAAAGTCTGTCATTGAAAAGATAAAATACACTTTCCCCATCAACTATATTTGAACTGACCAAGTGACCATTTGCCCAAGTACACTTATTCATAATTGAGGTTGGTGAAATATAAAATATTCTAACCTGACTTCTAGAACAGCATTATTACAGACTCCATTTCCATTCGGCCCTAAAACACTGGCACCATCATCCCAAGAACAACGAGCTGGTAGCTGGGCTGTACTCTGGTAGGTTTTGTTGACATTATATTCCCAGCATGCCTACAGTAAGAAAACATTTGATTTTTTACAACCAGCAAGAATTTAAAAAAAAAGGTTTCAATTTACAAAAAAAAAAAAAAAAAAAATCCCAGACTACTGTTAAATAATGTTGAACAATCAAATCAAAGTACTCAAATCATAATTTAGAGCAGTACCTATGTTCCAGATAAAGAAAAAAATTATTGTTGAGTTCCTATTAATACAAGCGTGTAATGGATTCCTGTGCCTTGTTATTGCTTTATTAGGATATTCTTCTTCTAAGCAACATTAAAACACTTTTCTTTCTCCAATCTTTACCACCTGTCTTGAGGTCACTTTTTGGTTATTGCTAGACCAAGTTTATGCTTATCTGCCTTAACTAACACTTGGACAGCCTATATTGAACCCACTTCTAGTTACTAAGTATGGGACTTGTTTATATCAAACACAAAACTTAGGATGACAATAATAGGTAAGGGATGACTTTTTTATTTCATTGTTATAGTGTGTTTCATATTGTAACATGCACAGCATAGTGTGAATGTGGAGTGGTGCGAATGTGGGATGGTGTGAATGTGGAATGGTGCGAATGTGGGATGGTGTGAATGTGGAATGGTGCGAATGTGGGATGTTGTGAATGTGGAATGGTGCGAATGCGTGTTGAATGAAAAAGGAAGAGAGGATTTTTTAGAAAGGGAGTATATATATATATATATATATATATATATATATATGAGTCTGTTTGGTGTATGAGAGTCTCATCTGTTCTAATCAAGTTCATCTGTTTTGAACACATATATACAGCTTTAGACTAAACATATGAAACTGAACATATAACATTCCCTTGAAAAAGCAGTAAAATCAAACAAACTTCAAAAACGTCATTGCAAAGACATTACAATTCATCTAAAAAGTAAAAAGTAGCTGCAAATAGATACAGCACTTCCCTCAAAGCACCACTGATATGGCCCAACTCTTCCCTAAAAGCACCACCAATATGGCAATGCACTTCCCTCAAAACACCACTGATAGGGTCCAGCACTTCCCTCAAAACACCACTGATAGGGTCCAGCACTTCCCTCAAAACACCACTGATAGGGTCCAGAACTTCCCTCAAAGCAAAACTGATATGGTCCAGCACTTCCCTCAAAACACCACTGATAGGGTCCAGCACTTTCCTGAAAAACACCACTGATATGGTCCAGTACTTCCCTCAAAACACCACTGATATGGTCCAGCACTTCCCTCAAAGCACCACTGATATGGTCCAGCACTTCCCTCAAAGCACCACTGATAAACTGATATGGTCCAGCACTTCCCTCAAAACACCACTGATATGGTCCAGCACTTCCCTCAAAGCACCACTGATATGGTCCAACACTTCCCTCAAAGCACCACTGATATGGTCCAGCACTTCCCTCAAAGCACCACTGATATGGTCCAGCACTTCCCTCAAAGCACTACTGATATGGTCCAGCACTTCCCTCAAAGCACCACTGATATGGTCCAGCACTTCCCTCAAAACAGAAATGACATGACACAGTGCCTCCATTACAATAAATTTGAGGTTGACTCAATACTTCACTCAAAATTGGAATCGATATTTCCTCTAAATAGAACAGCTATGACACAAAAGAGAAAGAATTGTGACCTGTTCAGAGCATGCATCTGTACAATTAAGTCCGGCTAGATGTGTTATGTCTGTTTCTTTGGATGATGATGTACCAGTCTGCACATTTGCCAGGTAATCTTTTATGTCTGTAGCACAGTAATATCTCGCTTCAGTAATGGCTTGAGTATTGGTAGTCCCTGTACTAGATATCTAGACAATGCAAAAAAAAAAAAATGGGAAGAAAAAAATGTATTAAAGTTTATAAAAATAATATTCAAGTAACATTCCAAATAAGTGATAATGATACTTTATTGTTGAATCAAACTAGAATGCCATTAAATAGAATTTCATGAAACTGGATTAGCTACCCAATTTAAAAACAAATATTTGTAAGTCACCACCTCAAAGTTGGTTAAATATTGTAGAACACACTATTTTAATATCTGGGTTTAATTCACAACACCCATGTTTTTCAGAGTGAATACTTTTAGCTTTCAGCTATCTAGACTTGAGAGCAGTCAGTAGAGAGACTTAGTAAAGATGCAGACTTGAGAGCAGTTAGTAGAGAGTAAAGATGCAGACTTGAGAGCAGTTAGTAGAGAGACTTAGTAAAGATCCAGACTTGAGAGCAGTTAGTAGAGAGACTTAGTAAAGATGCAGACTTGAGAGCAGTTAGTAGAGAGACTTAGTAAAGATCCAGACTTGAGAGCAGTAGTAGAGAGACTTAGTAAAGATGCAGACTTGAGAGCAGTTAGTAGAGAGACTTAGTAAAGAAGCAGACTTGAGAGCAGTTAGTAGAGAGAGGTAGTAAAGATGCAGACTCTAGAGTTACTAAGTTACTATAAGCAGTTAACATAAGAGTTAGTAGAGAACAAGACTTTGTACCAGTCACTATTATGTTTAATATATTTCCATGAAGGATTGTTACTTGCTATACTTTGGATTATTATTTGTGTACTATTTCTTGGTTCAATTTTCTCATTCCCGTTGCTAGGATCCTTCTCTCTAGCTCTACAGTCCAAGCAATACAATTGAGATGCTACAGAAGGATCCATCACAAGAGATTAGTGACAGGGTTAATACAGAGATTGGATCCCATAATGACCTGCTAACTATTGTAAAAAAAACAACTAAAGCTCTATGGCAAAGGTTCTCAACCTGTGGGTCGTGACCCCCTTTGGGGGTCGATTGAAGATTTGCCAGGGGTCGCCTAAGACCATCGAAAATATGGATTGTTATTTTCTATTCTTATAGTGCTGTGTGGGTGGGGTTCGCGGCAGAGAGGGAGATTATAATAAGGGGTCGCCGAGCAAAAAAGGTTGAGAACCGCTGCTCTATGGCTATATTACAAGGTCTTCAGGAATCGCAAGGCCCTTCCTTCAAGGAACAGTACCAGAAAAAAGAACAAGAGACAGACAGAGAAAGCGATGGGAAGACAACATAAAAGAATGGACAGGCCTGCCATTGAAAGAGGTTCTATCCAAGTGAAAAGACAGAAAGGATTGGAGAAAGACAGTCAATAAATCTTGCGTGGTGCCCCGACAGACTAAGGGATAGGTGAAGGTGAAGTACAATTGTACTGGTCTACAGTTCTCCATGAACACCTCAATCTGATAGGAGTTTCTTAAAGCCAATGACTTCACAAGAACTCCTCCTTACAGTTCCATACTAAAATAGCCAATGTGCTCCATGCAATGCCACACAAAAAGCTAAGACTGTAATTGGTTTCCTGGAACCAAGTAAGCTGAATTACCTTCATAGATTCAGAACAACCATTAGCATACACTTTACTGCTCAGCACTGACAAATCATTGCATATACTGTCTGTCACTGTGGTTGCGCAAGTTGAGATAGTGTCCACCAGAAACTGTACAGGAATCAGTGGGTTGCAGGCTCCACCTGGGACTGTCTGAGGAAGGGACAATGTCCCAGCTGTGTTGTCCTGGCGAAAAGTCTTGATAATGGTGCCGTAAGTGTAATTACTGCGAAGAGTGTCCTGGTATCTCTTTTCATTTTCTCTGAAAATAAAAAAAATAGTTTTATAATGGACATGGTGGACCTAGGAACCAAGGATGGAATGTCTGAGCCCCAGTGTAAAATTTGTATTTAGTATTTTAGATTGTTCTACTGTTATGTGTGTAAGACATGTTGGGGAGTTAGGGATAAATTTGTATATCCCTTTCACCTTTCAGTCTTATGATAGTTTTTATAATGAGAAGCTGATCGTTGTGGTTGTGTGGGCAGTATAAAAGCTGTGCGCATGATTTGTTTTATTTAAAGAGAGAGGAGAGAGAGAGTGCTTCTATAAGAGAAAGGAACAGGAAAAGTTTTGAGTAAATTTATACATTTGCTTAAACAGGATTTTTTTTAGTCAGGGGAGGGGGGAATTAGAGCAGGTAAAAAAAAATTCCTTTTTTTTATTTATCATTCAGTACCAGTAGGAATTGTAGTTTTTTTTTTTTAAATTATTTTTAAGTTACTTGTTTGAAGGCATGATTTTGCAAACCTCAAAGAAAATTTCCCCTTTAGCTGCTTCACTTCAGCTGAAATTTCCTCTGAGCTTCTCAGCTTTTTGCGATTTTGATAGTACATCCCTAGGTAGCCATTGTTCTCCCAGTAGACACAAGTGACCAGATGCCAGTCAGTGGGATTAAATGCACTGGTGGAGCACTTGTAATCCTCAACATCTGGTGCCATGCCTCCTGGCAAGCCAGCAAGACAAGAAGAGAACCTGGCTTTTTGAACAGTACTGCACTCCTAAAACAAAGTAGAGAAGCTTTTATTTGTATACATTTAAATATGTTTTTTGCTCAGTAAAACATCATTTAGGAAAACCTGGAAAAAGTTTTGCTCTAATATCTTTCTGTCACAATTTAAGAATGAAAAAAAAAGATTTACAGACTAAAGGTATCATTAGTTTTATATTTGCAGAAACCCCTTCAGAAATATATTAATATTATTATATCCTATTGAAACAAACTCCGCCATCTGCTGGTCCAAAGCCCGGGTGAGAAAGGAGGAGGGTTTGGTGTGGGGCTAGCGACCCCGGGTGAGAAAGGAGGAGGGTTTGGTGTGGGGCTAGCGACCCCACCTAGTAAAACCTCAATTTCTACAGAAACGGCAAACTTTAAACATAAAGATAATTTTACATGCAGCGAGGGTGGCCACCCCCTGATGATGGTGTTGGACCAAATCCAACAGGATGTCTAATGCCTGAGACATGGCAAAGAAACTGACCCTAATTGGTACATGGAACGTAAGAACCCTGAACCAATGTGGTAAACCAGGTGCGAAGAGGCTACAGACATTGCTGTGTAACAGATCTTTGTGGAGACAGCTGAACGGTGCAGGATGATCTAAGTCTAAGTAAGTAAAGTGAAACAGTATGGCAAGTGATAAAAGCAAGTAGGTTATGAGCCAAATACCATCATGACAAGTCAAAAGTGATCACATCCAAGAAGCAGCCTTCTAGTGAAGTTATTAAAGTGAATGTTAATAAAGCAATTTTGTAATTTTTTAACTTATAATGTGGACTACAGGATTTTATATTCAATACATTTCACCGTAAAAAATCATTTGAGTCATTTTGTTAGAATACTGTTTTAAAAATGTTTTTGTTTAGGTCCCTACTGTTTAATGAAGGGAACTAAAGTATACTGCACTCACTGTGTCACAGCAGCAGTTGATGTCGCAAGAATACTGGGTCAGATCACAGGGACATGGGGCTACTTCAACATAACCAGGGTTCTGGAATATTCTTTCTTCTGTAGGATCTGTCACATCTAAATAAAAAAAAATATGTCATGGTCTTTATGGAATTTATGACAACAGTTTTCTTATTAACATTATTATAATTTCTTGACCAATTGTCTAAATTAAGAAACGTTGGAATGAAGCAAATAACAAAGTTGTCTCTTAAAATTTTAAAAAATCTAAAGAAAGATTTGTTTGAGATAGAAACATTTTACTATTTTAAAGTTAGTTTCTTCACATGTTTTGCTTTGAACACTGAATCAGATGACATTTCTTTTTTACTTAATACTAGAAAATTACATAAGAAACATTTTACAAGAATAATATGGCAGATTGCCATTCACTATGTCAATTATTACTCTGTTCAAAAGTGTTCACTGTGTTAATGAAAGTTGAGAAGATTGATAGAAATAGCAGAAGACCATATGCACTAATCATGATTTAAACTAGAGTCCTAAACAAAGATCCAACAACTTACTTTCACTGGTGCAACCAGAACATACATAAGGGGCCAGGTGTGCCACAATGTAAGAGGCTGCCTTTAGGTTACGTAACAGGGGATCACTGTTGGCTGAAGCACAGCATGTGGTGACAACTATCTCCATCCGGATATCAATGGGTGCCTTCTCGCGATACGTGGTGACATTAGTGTAGAGACCAGTGGAAAATGGAGATATCTGTAATACAGAATAAGTTTAGGTGCTAAGCAGCCTGAAACAAGCTATATCTATTTGTATAAATGTCAGAAACATTAATAATAATAATAATAAGGTTTGTCTTTGAGTCCAAAGATTAGTGAGGAGTGCAGTATTTCCTGTGGCTGCGCAGTCACAGCTGTGACCAACATATTTTGTTTATTATTTTATTATTATTTATTGACTTTTGTATTGCATTACATAAGAAACAGTAAAGAGCAACATTGAAATATAAGGAAGAGATTCACACTGTGGTCATCCCTCACACCAACGCAGCCCCTTTAAACTTCAGTTATCTATGCCATTGATGTCATATGCCGAACCAACAAAAAGCTGAGAAAGAAGTAGGCCCATCTGCAACTGACCTAATCCACCCATGCCACGTACGCGGTCGGCTTTTCAAAGCGAGGATTGGACTTTACAGTCATCTTCGAGTCCATAGGAAATAAGAAATGTGCTCATCTTCGACCACGAAGGAGGAGCTATATATATATGGTGAAGGAACCAGTGCTTTATATTATGTCTTTAGTTTTGGCTTAAAAAACATCATTAGGCAGATCTAAACTTAAAAAAAAACAATCATCAATAAAAAGTCTTTTTTGGGTGCATCTGTAAAAAAATAAGAGTTTATCAAATGAGGCTTTAACAAACACAGTGAGGAGGAGCTTACCGGAATGGTGACATTGTTAGTCAACCAACGTGATGTTGGATCTGGTGGAGCAGTAGGAGAAGTAGTAGTGCCAGTGGTTGTTGTAGCAGTAGAAGCAGCAGTGGTCAAATTACCAAAAGTATCATTGGATGCGGTTGTTGGTGTTGCAGTAGTGGTAGTTGGAGTGGTAGTGGTTGTTGTGGTGGTTGTCGTAGAAGCTACAAAAAAAAAGTTATCATTTAACAATTATTTTTATGATATTCACAATATGATATATAAATGAATAAGTTGTCTCCATTTTTTTTTATCACTTTATTTAAAACTTTACAAAAATAATCAACAATAAAATTCTAAAAAAAAAAAAAACTTATATAAATTTTCAGACTTTAAAAAGTAATTGAAAATCCTCCCTATACAAACAATGTTATGTTTGTTCCATAACCAAACCTTACATTTAAATATGATAAAACAATTTTATTTTCAATTTGTGCTATTAAACTGAATAATAATTTGTTGAAAAAAAAAAGGGGGGGGGGGGTGCTAACCAAATCTATACAGATTTTATTTTTATTCAACAAAAAAAAAAAAACGATTTTGCTAAATTAACCATGGATTTTTTTTTTTTAATAGTAAAAATGTTTTCAATATGAAAAGACAAGGAAGCTATTCAAATTTTAATTCAACTTGACGCATTGATTTTCCTGGCTTTTTCAGATCAAACATTCCAAAATTGAATTGCACTTCACAGAAAATGTTTAACCCTTAATGCACGTGTGATAGTGTAGCCTCCAAACATCAGAATTGTAATTCCATTTTGTATGCACTAATTGTAAAACAGCACAGCACTTTAAAGGTTAAATAAGATGATGGCGAATGGTAAGTGTACAAGATAGTGTGTCCTACAAGAATCAATTGGTCATTTTTATAGTTCATTAGCTATGGAAGCATATTTATAGCCTCTAACTTCGTATTCAGTTTAATGCAGTGGAATTCAATTTGATCTGGACAGATATTTTTTTTTGTTTTTTTTTAATTATATTTACAAAAAAAAAAACAAAAAAACCTGTATATGGTTTCTTATAAAGTATCTCATGGAAATAAATCAAAATTATTTCTAACATAAACTTATTTTGAAATACAATACAAATTATTCTATATTTTAATACATATAATATCCTTTTATTAGTAGAAAAAATAACTTATAGCTAGAGCCGAGCTTTACTCTTGTATGGGTCACATTATATTTGTTTATCCTAGCATGTGAATGAGTATTAGGACAGAAAAAAGAAATGAAATATTCACATTTTAAATATTTTTAAAGAAACCATTAACCATTAAAGAAACCAACTAATGTTCATGCCTTTGTCCTCAATCACAAAAATCAACAATGTGGTTATTAGTTAAAAATGTGAAATGGTTGCAATTATGTTTATATTGGTTTCTTACACAGTGTTAAAAGTTATAATCCTCAACACAGCCACCAATTAGATCCAATAAAATAGCACATAGTTATGATAAAGTAAGTTAATCCCCAATGTGGCCACCAATTATATCTAAGAAAATAGCACATAGTTATGATAATGCATCATTATGAAACAAAAACATTGCAGTAAAGAAAAAGCCAGAAAATGATATTTACATTTTAAAAAAAAACACATAGCAGAAATTAGTGCATCAGTTTAGTGCTTATACAAATCAAAAGTGTTGCAAACTTCAAACTGTATTTAAAACAAAACATATCCACAACATTCAACATTATCAGCATGGAGAGATACTCATGGCTTTCAAAAGGCATAAAAAAAAGTCAATGTAATTCCAATAATACCTAATACCAATAAAATAGGCATGTGTGTAGAGATGTAATGTCTAACATGTGTCTGTATAACTTGTACTGTTTACCAAATAGGTTGCATGTTTCTGTACGTGTCAAATTACTAGTGAGTTCTTGGTTACAGACATGCAGACAAATAATACAACTCCACAAATAGAGGGAACAACCAACAGACGTAAGAAGTACAACTGTTTAATTCACAACGGGAGCTGTCTAGTCTTATACAGTCTACCTTTGGATTTATGCCATCACAATTATGCATTCACTATCAGTCACCTAAAGTGCGTCTCGACATGTGTGTAGTACTGGCTTAAATTAAATTATTATTTGCAATTCAATCTCTTTAAGTTTTTAGTTTATTCAATAACTATTCCATTAAATATAATATAGATCAGTAATGCCTATATTTTTCTAATAGAGTTATGATGTTTGTGAAGTGAAATAGAAAATTGGTTTACTTTGCTGGCCCTAATGCATCTAAATGTTAAAACTCTCTGTGTCTATACAGCTAAAATGTGCGTTAGGTCAATTTGCTGATCTCAATAGGTCATCATTAAGCATTGTCCACTAGCATTAACTTACTGGCTTTGATAATAAATGTTAGTCCGCTTTTTTTTTCCTTTCATGCTAGCCGATATGGTCCCACATAAACAACTTTGTTAACAAAACATCCCAGTTAATGACATTACATTGGAATAGTATCTTCTGATCCTAATAACTTGCTATTACAATTACATATATGTGTCTAGTGTTACAAAATTGCATACAATTACAATCAAAAACAAAAATTAATAGCAAAACCATTCAACAGTTAACAAAACAATATGTCATTTCACTACAATTTTGTGAACATGTTCAGTTACTTACCAAGAGTCAGTTGGGATGGTTTTGTAATAGGATGAAATACAAATATATCATTTAGATCATTAATATTGATATAAATTGTTAAACCTAAAGATTTTTTATTTCTACCCAAAGGAAACTTTCAAGGACAAACATAATATCATTAAAGTAGTCACATCAATAGTTCAGAGGCAAGAGCCCTTTTTTTTTCCTTTTCCTGACACTTTTTATTTTTTTAACTACAAAGCTAAAAAAAATTTTAGATGATTTTTTGATGTTGTTGTGAACATATTTAAAAGACGACTAATACTTGGTGAGAACATTTTATTTGTTCATCTGTATGAAAATTATAAACTAAAAGGCTTTAAGTCTAGCAAAAGACAAATTATAATTGGGAGAAAAGATTAAAGAGACAGACCAGAAAGTGAATGTACAACTGGAGAAGAGACTAAATACATTTTAATTTGATTTGTTAAAATGAACAATGTGGCTGCTTTTTTGTGGAAAACACCCTGGACTGTCAAAATCCATGATGCTAGGTTTGAACCCTGCTAGTGGCCCTACAGATTAGGGCTAGGTGTTAATAATCTTCATGAAGAAACATTAGAAAATCATCTGTCACATCCTATTTGCAAAGATTTCATGAGTAAAAAATGATTTCTTTCTAACAAACTTAAACTCTATACAAGTGTTACATTAGCACAAATGAAGTTTTCCTTACTTGTAGTTGAGCTAGTGAAATTACAGTTTGGGTTCTGGAGAGCTGACTCAGCTTCCTCCAATGTGGCCACAATGGTAGCATGACAAGAAAAATCTAATCTGGCCACTGGCACACTCAAGGAAATGATAGACTGCAAAATAAAAATATCTTTTAAAATTCTAAAATATTACACATTTTTCTCACTAAGAAAACCAAATTTTGAGCTAAAATATTTGATTTATAAATCTATTAGCCATCTATGGAGATAATTTCATTAAAAATGCTTTTGTTAAATCACTTCTCTCCCTTGTCTGAGTGTTGTGAGACACTTAGTTAGTATTATTAATTTGTATAGAGACGCACCATAGTTGACAGACTTTGAATGTGAATTTAGTGACGTCACAACCTAGTTGGGTTATAGATTATTTAAGTTGGTTAAGACTACATAGGAATAATGTGATATTACAGACATAGACTCAACTGTGGCCTTTTCAGTAGTAACCATCAGTTGTATTTGTATAACGGTTTGGACTTAGTCTTTCTACTTTTTACATGTGTATGTCATTGTTAATTTCATTGAATACACCCGTACAAGAAACTCAGACATCTCCAGTGTAATCTGTCGAAGTCAGACAGCCATTAACAACTACAAGGGCAAGGCCTATCACAGTGTATATAAAAATAAAGATAAAGACTGACACATTCCTTTTATTCATTATTGTATATTGCAGTGATGCCCAAAATACGGCCCGTGGGCCAGATCTGGCCTGCGACATGGTTGCATCGGCCCTGCTGAACGGTCGGCAAAAGTGTAGAAAATCCCACTCCCTCCAAAAAAAAAAGATTGAAAATGTATCTTTACCTATGTTAGGCCCTCACTTTTTCTATGATTGATTGGTACCATGACTTTTAACATGTCTACATTTATGAAATGGGAAAGCCGAAGAAACTATAAGTGAACTTTAAATGTAGAATCTAACAGGAAAAGTGAACGTATCTTTACTTTTTTTGTGGAACATGATAATAATCCAAAAAAATAGCTATAATACAATGATAACTGATATTCACATTTTAAGTAGAGCCATTTTCCGACGCGTAAAAAAAAACAAAGATCTACTTCAAATATCCCACTAAGAGAGCCACGGGTTTCAAATAAAATTGTTTCAGATCAATTTCTTTTCATTTTTTTTTTACCTTTTCTGTCATGTGGCTAATGACACTTTTGAGTGTCGGTAACAAAAATGACCTGCCGGTCAAATTAGGTTGGGCATCACTGGTATATCATATAAAAATAACTATAAGGCTATATTAAAGTTTCTCACAGTTTCCGAAATAGACATTTCTCCCCCTTAACAATGAGTTAAAAGAACACTATTAAACATTTAACATATTCTCTACACGTTGGAAGTTTATCATTATGTTGTTTTTTTAGTACTTTACTAGAATCTGATATAATAATTAGAGTTATAGAGTGATATGTATGTCATTAGATGGTTTCAAATAATGTAATTTAACACACTAAATGGGGGAACATTAGCTAAATTTGATCCCGCAAATAAAAAGAATAGACCCACATGCTAATATATTTCACATCAGATATAAAGCTAAAATTGAGCTGATCCCTTTTAAAAAGATAGATTATAATTTACTTTATTGACCGCAATATTGATAAATAATTTACGGATATATAAAAAATATATAATTAAATTATTTATTTCTAGCATATATTCTAAATCTGATTGAAAATACATTTAAAATTCCAATTTAATATCTATGAAAAAAGAAATTTTGAAACAAGAATTTATAAAAAAAACAAAAAACTATAAGTACACTGACTGTGAACGATGTTCTGTATGTTGTAGCCCTGGCTGGTTTAAAAGTCACAGCTTGAACTGAAAAAAGAATAAAGCAAACAATTTAACTAAGTAGGTGCTAGGTCTAAAAAAAGTTTTTTATTCACTTCAATTAAATATTTATGTAAAATACAGTCTCACAATTGTATCCATGATGCTGTCACCCAATAGAAATATCTACATAAACCAACATAGAAGACATTTTTTTCAGAATTGGCCATTTCAATAAATATAAATATGCAAGCCTATAAAATTTCGCTTCAGAAAAAATTAAAATAACATAATTACATGTGAAAGGCTGTTGTTATCCATAAAAATATGAACTTCAGACAAAAACATGACATAAGAACTAACAATATATAAAAGAAATATATATTATATAAGCTATGCTTTAGATTATTACATAATAATTATTAATATAAAAAAAAATACTGACCAATTGCAGGGGATAAGTTACTTCTACATGAGATATTCTGACTGGTACCTGATAATTATATGAAAATAAAACAATAGATTTTAAAATACCCTTCAAGACAAAAAGTCTAAATAGTTTAATAAGGCCATTTATAAATAGCTAACAAAGCAAGAAGCAGTGTAAGCAATACAAATTAAAATGATCTTTTGATCATAAGTGCATATCACAAAACCATCATTAATGTGAGGAATGTTTTTTTTTAAATCAATTAATTTTAATACCAATTGAGTCTTGATAGATTAGTTTTGTTTTCTTCCAAGGTCAAACAAATAACAAAGTTATGCAAAATGAAAAGTAAAAGTAGTGTTTTTGTGTGTGTGTGTTTGTGGTATGTGCCCTGGACTGTCTTCTCAATGGTACCAGGATCAAACACTGTCCACTGCCATCACCAGCAAAGTTTTTTACTTGGATGTAATAATCTTCAATTCTGAAGGAACTTCTAAAAAACAATCTAATAACAGGCTATATAACGGTTAATTAATGTAATTCGTTTATGATCCGTTGATCTTTGCTAAAAGTCTAGTCTACAAAATTATAGATAAAAGATCTAGACTATCTAGTACATGATTAAAACATAGAGATCTAGTTGTACTAGATTTAATAGATCTGGATTTTTCTAAATCAAGCTCTTTGTCGAGATTAAAATTATTTATAGATTCTATATAATCTATTTGGTCCAATATGGAAATATGATTTTACATAGGCCAATATATCTTACCTAATATATTACTTCAAAAAAGATGCTAATTACATCCTACGCATTTCACGAGTCAATCTAGTCATGCATGCTAATCAATGACTTAAACTTTGCCAAGTCATTGGTTTTCCTGGCTTATTCAGGCAACAAAAGAAGGAGCACTTGTACAAATTTGTTCTAGCATATGGAATGTAAAATGTGCCACTATCTTTGTGTCTTTCTGAGTATTTCATTAGGTTTTGTTTTCTATTATTAGTAAATTATGGTTAATTTAGTGTTTAATATATTATGTATAACATAACTACTTTACTTTTTATTCTTCTATCCTCAAGTGTATCTTAGTTAAGTGATTTTACTAATGGTGTTACTCTAATCAAATCAGAAATATTCACTTGTTATAAATATCACTTCTCTATTTTGTATTTGTTCTAGTTTCTTTATGTTTTCTAGAGAAGAGTAGTAGAGTTCAGGGATCTTCTATTACTTACACTGATTTATATAGTTCTACGCTAGCCGGACATTACCCATGGCATGCAGGCCTTAGTTTGTGTTTACTAATCTTGTGGATTGGATTTAGATGTATGTTAAATTTAGCTAATTCGCCACGAAAATAAAAGTAGTTTTGCAAAAATGGGTTTACCCATTAGGCCAATACAAAAACGAAAATCGAAAAGGGAGCGCGAGATGAATAGAATATCAAGTACAATTAAAATGGGTTTACCCGATTTGTTAAATGAAGGGGATTATAAAGTACGTCAGGACATCTAAATTCACAGATATAAGGAACGAATTTATATAAAAATGCTTTTGAAACACAAATCAATAAATATATTTTGTATTTTTATGTGTCAAAGTAAAAAAGCTATCCGTGCAAAGTGTTTTAAAAATTAGACCTAGATCCTTTAGATTTAAATATGGCCTAGATCCATGAAATAGTAGCCTACCACTTTCATAGCGAACAGAGTTGGGCAACTTTTTTTTTGTTTTGTTTTTTTGTTTAGTTTGTTTTACAATACATGCGTGATACGTTACAGTTACAGTTAGTACCCAAGGAACATTTATGCCAAGTTTTATTGGTAAAACTTCCCATCGAAGGCATACACGTACAATGATACATACGCCTTACATTCTGCACTTTATAGTATAGATAGTAGGCCTATAGATATCTAGAATAGATATTCTATCTAGTTCTAGATTCTTTACAATTAATAAGACAGTGACTGAGTGAGTATTCAGTAGAGAGTAGACTCTAAGTTTTCTAAGACTGGAGATCTTGTCTATCAGTATCATCTAATTATTAAATCTGCTACTCAGGCCTACTAGTCTAAGACAGTCTTGTCTTGAGTCTAACTAAGTCTAATTTAAATAAGTTAAATAAGTACTCTAAGTCAAGTCGTAGAGTCAAAATCGAAGTAACATAATTCATTCAAAAAAAAAGTACATAACAATAATATAAAGACTTTAAAGTTAATTAAAGTTAAAGTTATGATAAAGTAAAGTTCAAAGAATTCAAAGATCTATCTGAATAGTCTAGATTTAGTTCATCTAATTTAACCGAAAAATAATTTACCTTGTTGAGCTGATGCAATTTGTAAAATGTAAATGCATAAATATAATAAAGTATAAACTAGATCTAATGGCATCTTATTGTTTTGGCTTAACATTTCTTTCAATTGCATGTTCCGCCATGTCCAAACAAAATTGGTTGTTTTGGTTTGGTTGCATATAAATGTTGGACTGGAATATGAAATTTAAACTATAAATTCTCAATCGTTACCAGAATTTACTACGAAGTAATATATATTATATTATGATTTGAATCAAACCAATCGATTTTAAATACATATAATTTGAAAAGCATATATATATATATATATATATATATATATATATATATATATATATATATATGGATGGATGGAAGCATGGGCGTAGTCGGGGGGCGGGGGATGAACCCCCGAAATACAATCCCTGGAGTTTAGTGACTGATTTTTTGCTTTGATTTTGTTTATTTTAGGTGAGATTTTAGTACTAAACCCTCACTTGCCCCAGCACAACCAATAGAGTTTTGAGTTTAAAACCCCCTACTAGGTTGATTTGCAGTTAAATCCCCCTCTTCTATAAAACAAAACAAAAACAAAAAATGCAAACGACAAAATACCGATATTCCAAGAGCATAGGCCTACCTAAGGAAGATTTTGATTTTAAAACCCCTCCGAAATAACAATAAAACACCCTCATAAATATAATACTATCCATTCATCAGTCACCAGAATCTATAAGCGTAGCCAAGAGGGGTTCTGTGTTAAAACCTCCAAAATTGCGGGGTTTTCAGCTAAATAATACCTCTTCAGTATAAAAAAAAAAAAAAAGAAAAAGACACACTAAATTCTATGGGCGTAGCCAAAAGGGTTTTGAGCTTAAAATCCCATTCAGCAGGGTTTGAAATAAAACACATCTTCAAATAATATATATATATATATATATATTGTTGTAACTGATCTATGATGCTGGTCAGTGTAGACTCTGTGTAATCAACCGACTCATGCGACACAGGCCTGTGTGCTTAAAAGGGACGGATGTAGGCCTAAACATTCTCCGTGTAGGTCAACGGTGTTTGGGGTTATCTGACGATGAACTATGTGTTGTTTCATAAAAACAAGGTTGTGTATAACTGTTCTATTCAGACCTTGACTTCTGCCCATTTGTAAAGTATTTGATTGTTTTCTCTTCATTATTTATTACACTCATTAAAGTGTCTCGTTCTATCAGAGCCCAAGTTGTCTGGTTCTTGACTTAGCCACATTGTTTTGTCAAGGGTTTATAGAGAAAAGTAACAACTGGTATCAGAAGTGGCACGTTTTGATGGCTTCTATGAAAACCCTTGAACAGCTTCTTGTTAAGGAACTGAAGCGGGAGCTCCGCGAGCGTGGGCTGACGTTAGGCGGAAACAGAGATGCCTTGGCAACACGTCTCCGGCAAGCCCTGCTGGATGAAGATGAGGACCCAGACACATATTTGTTCGAATTAAAACCGGATGTGGTGGAGCTCATGATTGCAATGCAGGTACAGATGAACTCGGGTCAGAAAAACATCAAAGAAAAAGACAAAATGGATTCGGGAATCAAAACCGAGTTGTTGACCATGAATCAGCGCATACAAGGCATGGAGGAGACAATAAACCAAAGAATAAACACCATAGACGAGCAGATGAAGCAAAGGGTTGACGCTGTGGAAAAGGCCATTGAATAACTAAGTACAAGGTGAACAGACCAATTTACTGGAGACTAAAGTTATGTCATGTGTACCAGAAGTGTCTATGAAAATAAATCCTCCAGTTTTTGATGGTTCCGTTTCCTGGTCTGTCTACAAGCGACAATTCAACGCTGCAGCCTAAGTGAGCAAATGGAACAGCAACAAGGAGAAAGCGACAGCCCTTTTACTAGCCTTGAGAGGAAAAGCTTCTGAACTTCTCCAGTCCATCCCGAACCACCAAGATTACGCTGCTCTAGTCCAGGTTATGGAACTCAGATACGGGGACGAGCATCTACAAGAAGTTTATCGAGTCCAGCTGAAGACCCGTCAACAACGTCCCGATGAAACATTACAAGAGTTAGAGACGGACATAGAGCGCCTAGCCCATCTTGATTACACATTACAAGAGTTAGAGACGGACATAGAGCGCCTAGCCCATCTTGCTTACACATTACAAGAGTTAGAGACGGACATAGAGCGCCTAGCCCATCTTGCTTACCCAACAGCCGCACAAGACTTTTTGGAAGTAATTATCACAGATGCCTTCAACGATTCACTTCGAGACCCAGAGCTGAAGAAAGCCGTCAGAATTAGTGGCAAGCGCAAAGCATGTGAAGCTCTGGTGTACGCTCTCTCATACGAAGCCGCTAAGAGTCATCTGAGAACGTTCATCAAGTTTGGAGTCTGGGAGTCAAGGAGGAAGATCTTACGCAACTCCTTAGGAGGGTGACAGAGGCCCTTGATGAACGTAGAACAACTCAAATACCAGAAGGTCAAAGGTGGGCCCGTGCACGTTGTTGGAACTGTGGTGAACTTGGCCATCTTCAAAGAAATTGCACAAGAAGGTCTCATAGACAAGCAGTAGCCCAGCACCGAGCGGAAACGGATGCAAGACCATGTTCCCACGACTATCAGGGAAACCAGCTCTCGCCGGCTTCGAGGGGCGGAAACCGGCGACCCAGAAAATGAGAGCCCCTGCAACCATCATCCCAGTCGCTGTGCTAGGGCAAAGTAAAAGTCTTAGAGTCAGAGGGAAAATTGGGCCTCAGAATTTTCGTTTTCTCCTAGATACTGTTGCCTCCCGATCAATTATTCGGCCTGATCATGTGAACAGAAACAAGACAACAATGTAAGGGAATACCCCCCCCCCCCCCGAAAAAAATTCTGGCTACGCCCATGGATGGAAGGCCAACTTATTAGCTACTAAGCTATCCAAGTAGGCCTACTTCCACTTAGTACAATATTCTTCAAAGTCGTTCCATCTGAGATAAATGGTAAATGATAATTTATATATATTTAACAGTTTCACTGTTTTAAAGCCTTTGATTTACTAACTTAAAATATACGCCTACATATGAATAAGTTCTGATTTGTAAAGTTAATTTCCTTTTCTGAGGTTTGTACTTCTTTCTTTCCTCCTTTGGGATTGAATGTGCCTGCTGTTGTGGACGGTCTTTGAATTGTAGCACCAAACTGTTGGTAGACAGCTAAACAGCAGTAGGCGTATTATATTGTAACTTAAAAACTTTGAAAAAACTTGAATAACGTTTTTTGTGAACAATATTTTGTATAACTTTTATTACAATATATAGACACTTTTTAACTTGATATGAAATAAATCAATTATAACCGGACCCATATAACGAAACATAAAAATAGAAATTAATGTGTAAAGATCATATGTAAGAAGCGATGTGGCTATGTTTTGTATGTTGAGAATAGATTGTGAGATTCATAATAAGTCTCAAGAATAAAAACTTAAATAGGTTTACACATGACAGCATAAAAAACGTTTTGTTGCAAAGAATAGCTGTCAGTGTATATTACGTATTTCCCACTGAGTTCCAAGGAAGTATCTAGACTACTTGTTATCAATACGAAGGGCCATATTATGAAGCCTTTGTTAGTACAGTCAAGAAGTTTGAAAGCATTTGTTGATTTTTTTAAATAGGAATTTGTTTGTATCAGTATTCAGTAGAACGACCTGTACCTCCACTATAGATACGTTTGATCCGTGAATTCTAAATATAGTAGACCTTCAGAATAAAACGCTTTTGCCTTGCTCCTACCAACAGTCCAAAAAGGACCCACCCTGTGACCAATGAAGCCTTCTGTAACGTCTTACAGACACACACACACACAAACCGTGAAAAGTGCTTAGTCATTGCAAGTAAATGGTAAAGAATATTTGGGCAAATTATTTTTTTTTAGATCCACTAAGTGGGAGAATGATGTATTTATGTTAGTTATATTAATGCATTCCTAGAGTACTAATAACAACGAGCAATGCGAGTCTTGAAAAGGGCACAAAGCACTGATTCTTGACGCAAAAACTCCGCCTAGCAGCAATACAAAGACTTGCCTTTATTTTTTGGCAAAATATTGAATTTGAATGGTCCAGTTCTATTTATAAAATGTATGCTTCATTTTAGCACTTAGCTTCACACTTGTATCTCATTGGAAGAATTGGTGATGAGTCAATCAGGGCTTTGGCTTTTATATTTAGCAATGTCTCTTTGGTGATTAATAAATTCATGACATTTATAAGCACTATTTTTTTTATCAACCTATGTATGGTAGAGCCTCTATATAGCCAATTGGTTTTGAACTGTCTGTAAGCTTACTTGGAATAGCGTCAGAGTTGATTTTCATTGTTTGTACACTAGAATTACTCAACTGATTGGGCGTAGCCCCTTGTGTGAGTGGGACAATGTACTATCAATGGGTGCGAATATTTACTTTCAGGACCGAAAAATCCGTTTTATTTCCATTGTAGTTATGCTTCTTTGTTTGAGTATTAATCGTAAAACGTCAACATTACTAATTTTGTTAAAAAAAAACTACATAGATTATTAAATTAATCATTTCACCTTACAGTTGGAACTTCATAGGCCCTACATTTTTCAAGAGATCGACTCAAATACTCTCTATTAGAATAGGGCCTACATTTCTACCAATTGCAATTCTAACCATCTTTCTCGCGTACTGATTTCTAACGAATGTCTTACAATCGTTTTTTTTTTCCGTTATCCAAACCAGCAGGCCTCAAGAAATGTTGATGACGATCCTTCCCATTCCATACCTTGGTGGGACACATGTGCCTTCGACGTCTCGAACAGTTCAGTAGTTAGTACATTTTACACCTGCACTTACACCTGACGCCCGGATTTAAAACTGCTTTAGTTCAAATGCGGGAAATAACTTGGCGCCCGGGAGAGGGGAAGGAGAGAGGCTCTGACAACCCTCTAGCTAAAAGGAGGGGGGATAAACGGATGTATCTTTCTGGAAGGGGGGCATAAAAAGTTCAAGACTTAGGCCTAAAAACACTGACGTGCACTGACAGAACAGATATTAGGTTACTCGAGTCTGGAATTCATCAGCACAGGATATAGAACTAAAAGCTAGGTAGTGGAATTATATAACCCAGCCTATCCAATGGCTCAACAAAGACGGATATGAAACAGTGTCCGTGCTGTTTTTGTGTTAATAGACAACTAGACGCATATAAAAGTCCAACTTTCCTAGATAAACAAGAGGAAAGTTGCGCAATAAGAGCGGTCTATGTGCAGCCATATGTCTGTGGGCCAGGGCTATAAGCCTACACAGCAATAGATGCAACTAATTGTTTCTAATTGAAGAGAGTGAAATTCCAAGTGTTCAGAATGTTTATATTGCAACCAAAGTAGACTAAAAGTGGTACTGGTACTCTTGGTCATTGGTTTCGACTTTATAAACCTGACTTCAAGCAACAAGGAGGCCTATTTCTATATTTTATAGTCTCTAAGAAACAGATATTTTGTAACAAATTTACTCATATTTAATATCAACATTTATTTAGTATCATAATTAGTAGGCTATCATAGCAACCGATTATGCCTCATATTCATTTCTTTTTTTTTTTATAATTTGATTTGACTAATATGGGGTTAGCACAATAGACTAGGCCTATAGGCCTATATGGTTAGCACCAACTCCAAACTAAAATCATTCAAAAGTTGGGAGGGAATTTCGATGTAACAATTATACAATTTCTGTGAAAATAATCCTCAATCTAAACAATATATTCATAATTTAACCCAGCGCTTTTCAAACGTTTTTTAAACAAGTAAAATGAAGTAGCCTACAACTACGAATGTATGCAATATACACACTGAAAGATAAAATTGATAACACAACGAAAAAAACAATCATGTAATAGCCATTATGTAATAGCCATTGTGTATTAAAAATTAGATCGTAATTTGTATAGAAGGGATAGGAGAACCACGTGGCTAAATGTTGTTTGTTTACGATTGGTGAATGAGGTCCATTGTTAGCAGTCATTCTATTCTATATGAGATTTTTTCTAGACTTCATCCTCCATTTCCAACACTGTATCTTTGTGAAACAAGTTTGTTTGTTTCTGCCTGTCAGTTATCAAGTCTATATACAGAAATACACTTGAAGTGAATTCCTAATCTAGTGAAATAAAAACAAGCTCAACCTTCGCACTAACTTTGGCGTGTTTGAAAATACTGTCTCCACGTTTTCCATGATTGGTAATACTTTCTCAATTGTAAACTATGTGAATATTATAAACATGCAATGAAAAGTAAATAAATAAAAATCATAAAATTGCTTTTTAAAAAATTAAATCACACATTTATTTTACACTAAATAAATAGGCTACATTTGTAACAATTCAATGAACATCATGGATATTAGTTCTATACATTTTGATAACCATATCATTAGCCAAATCACATTAACCTAGACCTATGACAAAAAAAATTTACGGTTGGGGGTCGCCTCCTTGTGAAAAATTGTATTAGGGATTCGTGGATCTAAAAAGGTTGAGAGCCGCTGGTCTACATGGTTATTTGTTAGGTACTCTTGCCAGCGTAGGCCCATTATGGAGTGAAGGCACCTTTGATGGAATCTCTCGAGGAGCCTTAGAAGCCTTCTATAAATCACACAGATATTAGAGCCATACAAAAGTGTTTAAAGAACCACTGCTTAATATGCGTAGTCGAAACGACTAATCCGATATACTCATAAGAAGGCTGCCAAATGCGCTTTGGCTTTGGCCAGAGGTTTGTTTATGATGGCTAGAACTTTCAGAAAAGATACAAAGATATGCCATCGTCGGAGACGCGCTCTTTCTTTGGGTCACTCCGTCCTCCCTATTGTCCAACATACCAGACTCTGGCAAAGGAAAACAAGGCAGCCGCCTAGGGCATCCAATTGTTAGGGAAAAAAATTGCGAGACCTGGATCGAATCTCAAACATTGAAGATATCCATGTCTATTAGCCTAGCTTTAAGTCTCTACTATAAGAGACTATCAATTTTAGAACCCTGTTGCTTTCTATTGGTAAATATGTCAAAACATTTTTTCGAGTCTGTTGCATCAAATGCAAATGAAAAACGGAGAATGCAAAGAGATGGTTTATTACATTTCGTTACTCAGCAGCATTGATGGTTTCAACCATATCATTGAAATGGCGTTATTATATTTGCATGGTGTTAATTTTAGTTTTATTTGGGGCCACCATATTCACTTTGAATAGGGCCTAAAATTACATAATATTATGTGAGGGACATTCGAGGTAGGCTACATTACGAGCAGGTTCGTCTGTAACGGCCATGATCGTCACAAGACCATCTTCGAACGCTGGACCATTTTTATTTGTCAAATAAACGTCGTCCGCATGACGAGTACAACATTCAAAACCCTTCCCACAATTCTAACGCCAGAAAGTCGATAAGAATCACAATAACGGAAACGTTTTGAACTGTAGTAAAGTAGTAACACTTTAGTTCAAGCATGTCAAACTCATTAAGGTGTACGGGCCACATAAAAAAACGTACTATGACCTGAAAGGCCGCAGCCACAAATCAGTTGGAAAAAATAGCCTATTAGTTTTATGTAAATTACAATACAATAGAATACAATAATTAACGAAATACCTGTCTCTTAGTTAGCCAAATTGTAGATCCCAAATGAGCACAGAAATTACTATGATTAGGCATTATTTTCGTTTTTCTGATGCTTGACATCTTTTCTGGAAAAACAAGTTTATTAATGTCAGGTTGAAGTTTGTTTGATACTGACACTCATCATTTATGGCAAATTTTGATCAGATAATCTCGAACAGTGTGGTGTTTTGTAGAACTGTTATGGAAAAGAACTGCTCACAGATATCAGTGCTTGCAAACATAGCAAGAATTCTGGCTGCGAATTTCCGCAATTCAACGTAACGTTCAGGTAAATAACTGTAAAACTTTGGTACAACCACTTCTATATACTTCGCTTTCAACAAAGAATCTGACTGCAATTCTATCAGCTCTAGTTGCACATTATCAGCAGCATACAAACAACGAAAATTCTTGTTCGTGTGAAACGAAATCACGAAAACGATCATTGAGAGCATCTACTAACGATTCCAGGTGTAAAATATATTTACCAAATGTTGTAGCCGTATTTAATCTTTTTAATTCCTGACATGTTAAGAAGTGAACAAGGTTTCTCTTGATATTTGGTTTTATCCACAGTCGTAACCTTGCTTGTTAAATCGACCACCGGCGGACAATGGTTATGCCTATGCATGCGGCCCGCGAACGCACGCTATACATTTATTCGAAAGTAAAACAAAGTCTCTTGCTGTAAATATATAAATTTTTAACACATTAGTACATGTAACGACGTCGTCATTTAGTATCTCTGTGTTTTGTATTGTTGGGTTAATCTCCCCTGATTTTGTGCTTGTTTTTGGTTTCGTCCCAAATGGCAGCTAAGTCATAATAATTTAGAGACGAAGTAATTACGTGTTGTTTTAGTCTAAAAGTGTGTTGGTTCAATGCTTGCTCTTCTTCGTTTAACTTCTGGAGATGTAATATGGCTGGAAATGACGACCAAATTAATAGTGAGTATGTAATTTTGAATACCGGTGGCTGATCAATAAAGCGCTTGGCTTCTGAACCAGGGGTCCCGGACTCGAATTCTGATGAAGACTGGAATTTTTAATTTCGGTATCTTTAGTCTGAGTCCACCCAGCTCTCATGAGAACCTTACATTAGTTTGTGAAAAGTAAAGACGGTTGGTGGTTGTGCTGGCCACATGACACCCTCGTTAACCGTAGGCAACAGAAACAGGTGACCTTTACATCATCTGCCATATAGAACAACAGGGTCTGAAAGGGGCACTTTACTTATGTAATTTTACTCATATTCAAACGCGGGTGGAGAACTATATAAGAAATATTCTTTTCTTTCGCCGCCCCACCCTTTAATCAGAACGTCGCTCCCCCATTTGAGGGGATTAGGGGCGAGTCCCAAAGTCTGAGAAACGCTGCTGTTTAGGATGCATTTATGAATCAGAGTGTTTAAATCTAGATGAAATAAATGATTTTGATTTCGATGTCTGCATAATTCGCCATTGCAGTAAACAACACAGAGGAAGCCGGACATTTTCTCACCTGTAGTCCAATGCCAATGGATACAACCGCAAACAGGACGTATCCTGCTTTTTGGCGGACGTCTGACAACCCTAACCAAGTTCTAAACGTCACTCAGTGGCTCGATCAAAAGATGTCGTCATACTCGTGGTGTGTTCCATGTTACATTCATGTGTTTGCAAATTAAAATGTAAGATTATCAACATACAGCGCATAAACCTTCGCGTTGCTAAGTAAATCTGCCCGGGCAATGAAATATTTAGGCTGTCAATACAATAAAAAACATTATTGTTAAAGAAAACTTTAATTTTTATATCTTCAGCTGACAATATCGTAACTGTAAAAAAAAAAGGGTGGGGGGATAAAAATGTTACGTTTCAACTTTAAAACCGTGTGAACGTTTTAACCAACACAACATTAAAACGAATGATAAATACATAGAAAAGTATGCCTTTGGAAGAGAACTTGGCTGTGGCGCTCTGTGCATTTTAATTTTATTTTTAAATCATAGAAATTATATGGATTGAAGCTGAAGTAGCTTTCCCCAGCCTTGTAGGTCTCTCCTCTCTCAGCAACATGAGCTCCATTTTATGCGCTTTATTAGGGTTTAGATGGAAGTGCCGTAATTTTCTTATAAGACTGACCAGATGGGGACTGACCAGATGGGGACTGACCAGATGGGGACTGACCAGAGTGACCAGATGGGGTGGCTGATAGTGGTCATTGACCTGTACTTGTAAAGGCTAAACCTGAGAATGTCGTCAAACTTCGGTTAACTTTAGGAGATGTTACTTTGGTTAATTTGAGAAGTTACTTTGATTAGCTTAAGGAGATGTTGCTTCAGTTAAACGTGAAACATTTTCGGACTGACATTGTAATGGCTGTCGATGGCGACCAAATTACTAGCGATTATCGGTTTATTTTTAATATAGTGTTTCAAAGTTTATAGAGCTGTCAAGCTGGTTAAAGAATATGTAGGCTTATAACGTTTCAATATTATTTATAAATTGTTTGAAATAATTTCCAATAAATTATTTACAGCATTATTTTAACAAATCTATTATCTTAATTTTCGTTGAATAAAATCTAATAATATTTCATAGCATTTTACTTCTCTTTTTTTTTTTTCTAAAAAAAATTAATTAAATATTGATTCTTTGGACATATTCAAGTTTGATTTGTTTTCTACACCTTTTTAATAAATTAAATTTAAAATAAATTTAGTTTCTTATCTTATAAAATACAGACGTTACTTCAAAAAAGAAGATGATTACGTCCTACGCGTCATGCTTCTAGTCCTGCATGTTAACCAATGACTTAAATTCTGCGATGTCATTGGTTTTTCTGGCTAGCTCAGGCAACTAGGGAAGAAGGGGCATTTGTACAAATTGGTCCTAGCATAATTAAGGAACGAGGAATGTGCCTTTATCATTGTGTTTTTCTGAGTATTTTATTAGGTTTTGTTTTTGTATTTGAAGATAATGGTTTGATGTTTTGTATATAATTGCTACTTTACTTTTAAGTCTTCTATCCTGAAGGCTTTCTAAATTTAGCGATTTTACTAAAGGTGTTAGTCAAATGTGAATATTCGTTTGTTATGTTCAAAGCCATTAGATGCTTAATATCGTTAAAATTTGGCCTGACATGTTGTAGAGTGCACTCGAACGATATGAGCGAACTCACTGTAGGCCTACATTGTGCGCAGAAGTTTCGATGGCCCGAGTATAATCCGCGGGTTGTAGACTAATAACTTGGGCACATAATAAATCAAGATATAAGTATTAACTTCAAATATATCCTGGATACAGTTGAAGGAGGTTGGGTTTTTTCTTGCAATATTAAAATCTTCAAAAAAATATTATTCGACAACAAACTGGACCCAAGGACGAGATCCGTTTCGAAGAAGAGCATTAGTCAGCGTACTTTAAGTACGCAAAAAAAAAAAAGGACTCCCCTGCATATTTTGAAAGGTCACGTTATGTATCTGTGTCAACCAGCGCTCCTGTTCGGAAAACTCCAAATCCGGTTTAAGATAGGGCCTAGATCTAGACCTATATAAATCCGAATTTATTGTCTTTTTTGGGTGCTATCTAAAAATTGTTTTAGCTTTAGGAATTACTTTTGTTTTAATTAAAAATATCAATACAATTTAAAAGAAAAAAAAACTTTTTTTTTACACAAAAAGAATACACGGGAACAATGAAGTACAAACTGCACCGTGTTTTAGCGTTTATTTCTGTTACTTTGGCCTGTAGTGTGCTAGCTAAGCCTCTTACTGATTTGCCAGGTAAGCATTTACAAAAATATATCAATTAAATGACATACTTAGGAAGCCTTCGTTGAGGCACAACTTTTCGCTCTTTTAATAAAACAATGACGTCTATGGCAAACTTTTTGCCAATTGAAATAAATGTTGTCTATTGATATTTATTTATAATACATATTTAATCCAATAGAAAGTAAAATAAAAAGATGAAAAGAAAAAAAATCAAATTGCAATAATAGGTCTATTATTAGTAGGCCCCTATCCTATGTAAGTCATCTGTGAATCGATTTGATGCCTCATAAGTGGAGAACAAATCAACCAAATTAACAGCAACCTACAAATTAATACATTGATTCAATACATTTTTAGCGGCCCCCGTAAGGGGAAAAAGCCGCTATTAGGTTTGTGCAAAATGTCCGTCTGTCCGTCTGTCCGTCTGTCCGTCTGTCCGTCTGTCCGTCTGTCACACTCAGATCTCGAAAACTAGAAGAGATATGAAAAATATTATTTCATCATTAAATCCGGCTTGAAAAGTTTAGGTGCAACGGCTACTTTTTGGTTTTCTAAAAGCAAACCGTTTAATTTATAAAATTAATTATGCAAGCGATTTTTTCATAAAAATACACCAATTCTAAAACAATTACGTAAATGTAAGGGAGGCAATGTTACAATATGCTAACAAAGATGGACAATTTTTGTGTATTTTCAGTATCACTAAGTCAAATATATTTTTAAAATGTACAGGAAATGTTTACAACAAATACAAATAATAGTTTAAGACGTTTTTTCTGGTCAACTAGCTGCTAAAATTAAAAGAAAACATTTCTGTTTGTTTATAAAGGCTAATAATGCACTTTGTATGTAAATATCACGCACATTTTTTTAAATGGACTTTTTATGCAGCGATTTTCGTGCAGTAGCGTAACGTCGCAACATGATCAGGTGCTAAACCAATTCCTTAAACTTTTTTTAAAAATCAGATTTTATTTATTTTTTGTTTAGTGCCCCCATCCGAATAAAAGAAACTTATTTTTGTGCGTTTTGTCTGTTGGTAGGTCTGTCCGTCACGATTAGATTTAAAAAACTAGAACTCTAAAAGCTATTGAAAATCTGATTTACCCTTTAATGTTCCTCCCATAACATCTCAATAGTTTTAAGTATCTAAAATTGATTGTTCCGGATTTTTTTGTGCAAAACTAATCAACGCCAACAAATGTTTGTTTGCTCTTCTAACTTATATTACATTCAATTTCCATGCTTAAACGTTGCAAAAACACATTATCAATAATATGTTGTTCCGTTTTTTATGTAAATAGCATATTAATGCTAAATCATAATCTCTATACTGACTTATATTTCATTAAGTGTAAAAATGTTCCGGATATTGTTTTATAAAACATGAATTATGCCTAATGATTGTTTGAAATCGCATAAGGCTTTTAAAAAAAAAGTAATTTACTAGAATTGATTACTGAAAATTACTTTTTAGACATTTAATTTTCTTGTAAAACATAACATAGAAGTTTTGTAATCGATAAAGAAAGTTCCGGATTTTGTTTCTTACAAATCGTCGCCAGAAATTTCCGAAATTATTTAAAAATCTACTAACGCCAAATAATTGTTTGAACTCCCTTTTCTAATTAATAAACAAATAATCTTCTCATTTACGAAATAATGTTTTTACGGATTTTTATGAAAAATATTTTAACTCACTACTCTCTTACAGTACATTTAACTTTCTACCTAAAACATTAAAAAATCTAATTATCGTTAATATTATGTTCCGATTTTTAAGGAAAACAGAATCCAAACACCAAAGTAAGGTATGAAAATCTCTCCACGTGGCTGTAGTACATCTAATTTTTATACGAGACCATCCAAAAAATTTAATTAACGGTATTACATTTATCTGAAATTCTCTTTTTCTTTTACTATTTATACAAACATCCGGAACAATCTATTATATAAACTTTTCAATTGTGTTCATACCTAAAAATTATTGCGATGTTTTGAAACGTAAAATAAAGGTTAATCAATTTTTAATAACTTTTAGTTGTTTTTTTTTATATCAAGATAACGGACAGACCGACTGACAGACAAAACGCAAAAACAATGTGGCTTTGATCCTTTTTAAATAATATCTATTAGAACTCAGTGCACCAATGTCTATGAACCCTCGTTAAATATCTCGTGTAAATAAAGACATTTTTTTTATGGTACCGGTACTAGCCTATTGTGAGGTAATGGAATTTTTTTTCTTTGACGTCATATGAATGGACTCTTTAAATGTAATGTTAAAAGAACGCACTCGGTGCACCAATGTTTATTAACCCTCGAAAAAATTGCTTGTATTAATGAAAACATATTTTAGTCTAACTAAGCCGTGTGACGTAGTGTTTTTTTTTCCTTTGACGTCACATGGAATGAATTCTTTAAATGAAATGCTAAAAGAACGCACTTGGTGCACCAATGTCTATGAACACTCGATAAAAGGCTCGTAATGATGAAGGCGATTTTTATTCTAGCTAGGCCGTGTGACGTAGTGTTTTTTTTTCCTTTGACGTCATATGGAATGAATTCTTTAAATGAAATGCTTAAAGAACGCACTCGGTGCACCAAAGTCTATGAACACTCGATAAATGGCTCTTATAGATTAAGGCGATTTTTAGTCTAGCTAGGCCGTGTGACGTAGTGTTTTTTTTTTTCCCTCTGACGTTATATGGAATTAATTCTTCAAATGAAATGAAAAAAGAACTCGGTATAGTAATGTTTATTAAGCCTCGTTATGTGACTCGCGTTTAAAAAAGGAATGATATCTTGATTTAGATCTAATCTAGATTTTTTAAACTAGATCTAGATTTTTATTACAGTATATCTAGATCTGGATTTATATTCTAATTAAAATTATTTTAGAGTCTAGATCTAGAATTTCTAGATCTAGTTTAGACTAAAATAGAGTAGATTAAGATGTAGAATTTCAATTTCTAAACTTAAAGTGTAAAAAAAGGTGTAGATTTTCATTTCCAAACGTTTTGATCAATATTGTAATGTTTTAATATACTAAAACTAATCTACTATTTTTTTATTAAATTTAAATTTAAATTTACGGCAAATGAATCTTTGAAACATTATTACTTTTGACCATCGGATGGCTGCCTGGTCGTGCGGTTTGCGCGCTGGACTGTCGTTCAGATTTATGGATGGCCCAGGGTTCAAACCCTGCCCGCTCCCATCCCCCGTCGTCCTGCGGGAGGTTTGGACTAGGAAGTAATTATCTTCAACTCTGAAGGAACATCCAAAACGTGTAAAACATTTTACATCAAAATTAAATCACCTCTTGAATATTATTTGCGAATATGCAGATCCGACAGGGATCCGACTTCGACGGGGGCCGCCTCTGAGTTTGTGTAACACAAACTCTCTTTGTAATCTTTTTTTTTTTTAATTGTGCGACATTTTATCATGCTTAGATTAATAGTTGTCAAAAGTTGAGAAAAAAACTGGCCATTTGTAATTCTCCATGTCTATATTAAGTCACGATGAGGCCTACTTATTCTAATGTGAAAGAACGGTGGTGATTGAGTGGTAAAGACTTGGCTTCCTAACCGAGAGGCATCGGTTTGAATCTCGGTAAAGTCTTGGCATATGCGTTTCGGGATTTTTAGCATGCCCCCCCCCCCCCGAGTCCACCAATCCCTGAAGGTTGCTAGATTGTACTCTTCAGTGAAATAAGATGTAACCTACTAAACTTGTTTACTTTTATTTCAGATTTGACAGACACGTTTGTTCCTCTTGGTGACGAGAGACCTACTTTAAGTAATTCTATTTCTTTTTTTTTTTTTTAGAATGTGTAGCATTGTGTGTGTGTGGTAGGCTACATTCTCCTTCGACATCCCTTCAAAAAAAAAAGATTATTAGCCTACAACTTGCGGGTGGGATTCGAACTCGTGTTCACAGTGACCACAGTTAAAAGCGCATACCACACAGACATCATTGGGTGTGGTTCGGTCTCCGTTAACATCGATTTAACCACGAAAAGGGAGCTAATGTGTATATCATTTTGTAAAACATTTTAGTTTATAGATTTGAGTATTGTCAGTGCTGGATTTACCTATAAGTAGTGCTTTTTTTTTTGTGACGGTACACCCAGTACGCCCGACCGGCACCTTTTTCAATGAGGGAAAAAATTATTGCTTTTCTTGTATTTTAACGTTTATTATTAATTTATTAGCAGTTATTAGTTAGGCATCTATTTTTTAATTTAATAAAAAAAAAAAGGCACTACCTTAAGGCAACATTAACAATAGGATATTTTAATTCATGTTGAAAAAGAAGCAAAGGAAAAATTACCATGCATCATGGAAGATCGCGGGGCATTGAAAAACAGGGAATTGACACTTTCTTTAAACCCATCTAGGTTTTAAAATACAAATTATTAGACTCTTCATCCTTTCATTGAGAGATATCTCCAGTACACTTTAAACATTATGTAGTCTTCTCTTTGTTGACACTTCAATTTTGAAGATACGAATCCATTCTTTAAGCAATCAAATATAGTATCATAGAAAAGGGAGAGTATATAATATGAAGACGTGCAGACGACGTACGGAAACTTAAAAACTAAGAACATAAAAGCGGAAGATTATGAGAAATTTTCAGATACATAGACAAAAATAAACAATACGTCAAGTAGGTTCTAGTGAAAGATCGCTGCTGCCAACTATACAATAACAAGAAAAACATGTTTAAATACTTTTTTTAAAAAACAAAGCTTATATCTAGCGTAGCCTACTTGTATCAATTTTGTCTGGATTAGTCATATAAATAAATTTTTAATAGATCTAGACTAACAATAAAAAAGCTTGTATAAAAATAAAAGACAAAAGGGGGCGATCTGAATTGTACTTATGGCTCAAGCCTTCTCATGCTTCTCAAGCCAACACGGTAACCACTCTGCTAGTGGAAAGTCTAAGAAACATGGAATATTGTATAGTTATCTATTGCTTCTATAGTCTCGACCTATTTTTCATGTTGTGTTCCCTAAGACTCAGACGGCGATGTATAAAGGGAACTGATTCAGTCAAGTACAAGATACTAAACAAAATAATTGATTACCAATAGTTAATTAACTAATTGGTTAATTTAAAAAAATGATTATTGTGTTCTCAGGTAAAAGAAATAATTGTGCAAAATTTCAGCTTAATCCGAGCTTGAGTGTGGGAGAAATAAAGCGTACACATTTTTGACCAGACAGACAGACAGACAGACTGAGTTGATATTACCATTGTAAAAATTAGTTAGTGTTAGAAGCGTAAGAACTTAGCAGTTGAGTTTTACAGTGCTAGAAACTTGGGTTAGGGGTAGAATTTAAACATTTTCTATATTCTGTTCAACGCATACACTCAAAAAGTCGATATTTTTATTATACGCCATTGATGAGACTCACCAATGTTAATTAACTGCTGTTCTTTCCTCAGGGCACTATGTATTCAAGCGTTCACCTCTGGTGGAAGAGATCATGGGGCCGCTCAGCCGTAACGTACGTCAGGTCAGCGAAAGCGCCAGAAGTTTTGGTGAGTTTGATTTAACAACAGAATGTTTCACTTGTCCTTCAGTCCTTTGTGCAGACGTTGGGTGTGTATGCAACCTAATACCAGAGCCCTGAAAGTTACTGATAATTGTAAGCAGAAAAGTTGACATTACCACCAGGGACGGACTGATTGTTACAATCGGCCCGGCATTTCTATACAGTCCGGCCCACTAACTCTATATCAATTGATGGACATCCAATTCTATATCTACCTGTCTTCAAAATCATTCTGTTAAGTTTGATAAAGTATCGCTAACTGAACGCATGCATACAATGAAACTCTGTATCTTTGTAATAAATATAGGTCTCATGTTACTTTTTAATCGCTGAGTGTAGGTTCTAAAAGGATGAAGCCTACTAGTAACACTGTCTACGAATATAGGCTATTACATTATTTCGGAAAATGTTTTAGGTTAAATTAGCATTACACTGTAGAGTCTGTAATAGATTTTTTTAACACGACACTCAGAGGACCCCCTCTTACAAGAGGATATAAAACCTTTGACAAGAAAATACATTCTATAGTGGCATTAATGAAGCCCTTTAGGTGGCTCTACCGGCCTATTTGAGTACCGGCCCACCGGCCAATCCGCCCATGATTACAACCCATCAACTGCATACACATCTCTTACACCTGACAAAATATGCTTTGCTTATTATTAGGGATCTCCATAAAGTTAGTCATCCTAATTCATTCTTAGATTATATTTTGATTTTGGCAATCCTGTTTACTTTCAAAATTAAGAAATAAAAAAAAAAATAAAAAACAGTAAGAGGAAAAAAAAGAAGAAAACTGTAAAGGGCGTCAGAAAATGAAAGTAAAAAGAGTGGGAGGGATGTTGAAATAAGAAAGATACACGAATATCAATGACGCTATAGTGTACATTGTAAGAACTAGTTCTACCTGTTAGAAATGGAAGAGCTTATAACTGGATTCCACAATGCTAAAGAGCGGGGAGAATACATTATTTAAAATACAGTTTAATTCATGCTTCCGATATTATTGTACCGGATACGCTAAAAAGCTATATATATGTATATACATATGTATATACATATGTATGTATATATATACATATATATACATTCCTCCGATAGGTAACTTGCAAAAATACTAGTTCAATTTGCCATTAGCTTAAAAACTATGTGCATGTAGAGACTTAGCTTATAAAACATATTTAAGTGTATATTCTGTTGGTTTAAATTAGGTTTTTTAACTCCAACTATTCCTTTTTATGTGTATTATCAATATATATATATATATATATATATATATATATATATATATATATATATATATATATATATATATATATATATATATATATATATAATTCTCTTCTTCGCTCAAGAGTTTGGACGAGAAGAAGAAGTAAAGGAAAGATCACACTTTTATATCTGCGGATAGAGTTATCTCACGAACTTTATGAGCCTTGCGTGTAGCGGAGTTATGCAGTGTATCATGAAAATTTTATTTCCTACATAGATCACATTCAATCATGGGCGTAGCCAGGATTTTTTTTCGGGGAGGGTTTTGGGGGGGGGGGGGATTCTCCCCCCCCCCCGACCTCCCCCCCCCCCCCCCCGCCAAAAATTTTTATATATATATATATATATGTGTGTGTACCTAATTAATCTTTATTACATTCTGACCCTTTCGGAAGACGTTTATTGTTTATTGTAGACTCCCCGCCCTTGCTAGCAAGGGGGTCTGGGGGAGTTCGAGCACTATTTCTGGTATTGAAAGCCAACAAAATGCATATTCTGAGGTATCTACAGTGCATTATCTTGCTATTAAAAAGTTTTATTTCAAAAACCTAATGTGCTATTCTTACTGACTTTAAACTATCTCGCGCCGTTCGGCGCATTTTCCGGCAAGCTGTTTCCGCAACTCTTATTTTGCGTAATTCATTTTGTCGGAAAACATGTCCCGCAAAACCTCATGCGACGCTCTGTCATAACCTTACTAAGGATTCGACTCCCAGTTCGGCATATGATTTCTTTGATTTAGACTCGATCTCTATGACTGACTCCTAAAATCTGTCTTAGCCATCTTTGTTGAGACACATTTAATGATTTTCAATTTCGGCAGAAGACTATTCACACTTAATTAATGGAGCCCAAGCCACTGGTAGAAATTTGTAACCTTTCTTGACTACGCTCTTGGAATTGCATGCCTGTATTTCGCTTTAGATTTTATATCGAAAAAGAAAGTTTTTTCGTCAAATCATCTGTTGAGGGGTTTTAAACTAAAAAATCTCTGGGTTTTTTTTGTTTTGTTTTGTTTTTAATTCAAAACCCCACTTAGCTACGATCATAGAATTTGGTGACTGTAGTTTGCTTTAAAATAATATTGAAGAGAGAGGTTTTCAACTCTAAACGCTCTGTAGGGGAATTTTAAACTCAAAACCATCTGGAGGGGTTTTAAACTTTAAAGAAAAAGCCATCTGGAGGAGGGGGATTTAAACTCAAAACCCCTTAGGCTACGCTCATAGATTTTATAGTGTGTAATTTGCTTTTTTTTTATATTGAAGAGGTACTTTTTAGCTTCAAACCCCAACTGGAAGGGGGAGGGGGGTTAAACTCAAAACCCTTTTGGCTACGCTCATAGAATTTTGAGTGTGTAATTTGCTATTTTTATATTGAAGATGGGGTTATCGTAAATTTTGGATGGGGTTTTAAAATCAAAATCTTCCTCAACTGTGCTGTTGGAATTTGGGGATTGTTGTTTGCATTTTTTTTTTGTTTTGTTTTATAGAAGAGGGGGATTTAACTGCAAAAACCTCTGGTAGGGGGTTTAAAATTCAAAACCCCCTGTAGGGGGTTTTAAACTCAAAGCCCCCTGGTAGAGGGATTTGTATCTCAAAACCCCCTGATAGGGGTTTTTAAAATCTCAAAACCCCCTGGTAGGGGGATTTAAACTCAAAACCCCCTGGTAGAGAGTGTTTAACTCAAAACTGCATCTGCTCTGCTGTGGTAAGTGATGATTTAGTATTAAAATCTCACCTAAAATAAACAAAATGAAAGCAAAAATCAGTCACTTAATTCCGCCCCCCCCCCTGCGGGGGGGGGATTTCATTTCGGGGGGGGTTTGAACCCCAAGAACCCCCCCCTGGCTACGCCCATGCATTCAATACATATTTCAATCCATCTACGAGAATTGTTGAACTAAAGTAATTCTTCATTTTTGAGGCGCGAGAATTTTAAGCTTCTTTCACCAGATTACATAATTACGGCTAATGCATAATGCCGTTTTTATTTATCGCGCGTAGGATTGGCTTTTTCCATATTGAATGACACCCCAAACTGACAATTTTTGTCTATATATTTCATGAGATTTGTATGAGTTTTCAAACGTTTTTAATAATTTCCGAGATTTCCATGACTTTTTCATATATTTAGCAATTTCAGATTTCCAGGAGCTCCTGGTAAATCAGGCGGCCGCGAGAAATCTGTTATAAGTTATAATATGGTTTAATTTAATAATTTACAGATAGAATTAGCGCGGGTCCTATGAAAGTGTGGGGCCCACTGAGGTCGGATAGGTTGCTGTGGCCTATGGCCGGCCCTGCAAAATAGCGGCATATGCTACGCCGCCGGTCGACTAGTTATAACTATTATGGACATTTATTTTAGTGTAAACAATGTAAAGCTTTATTTATAGGGTATAAGTAATTGTATTTCTATTTAAGTGTTGATTTGAGATGTGCTGGCATTGCACCTGAGTGTATTAATACAATGTATGCTTTAGAAGACCTGTCCGGTGTAACATTAACAAAATGTCACTATTGTTCCACGTATTGCCAGATGTCTATAAACGTATGCGGGTGCTTCTGACTCTGCTGCGGATTCACATCGGCCGCAGTCCTAGCGTAGAAATCTTCCAGTTCCACAACTGGGACAAGACAATCAACATTGACCAACTCTTCTATACCAAACCAAAAACCATTTGGGAGGTAAGATAATCTTTGGTTGAGATATACTTCTATCTATCTATCTATCTATCTATCTATCTATCTATCTATCTATCTATCTATCTATCTATCTATCTATCTATCTATCTATCTATCTATCTATCTATCTATCTATCTTTCTATCTATCTATCTATCTATCTATCTATCTATCTATCTATCTATCTATCTATCTTATCTATCTATCTATCTATCTATCTATCTATCTATCTATCTATCTATCTATCTATCTATCTATCTATCTATCTATCTCTCTCTCTCTCTCTCTCTCTCTCTCTCTCTCTATATATATATATATATATATATATATATATATATATATATATATACCTATCTATCTATCTTATCTGTTTCTATATCTCTATCTCTATCAGTCAGCCAGGGTTTAGGCCTCTCTACAACAGTGAAACGTCAATTATGAAACGTATAGGGTTTTTTTTCCCATCGAATTAATGTCTATTTTTCTCGATTATCTTCTTTCCAATCTATGCACTTCTCACAGCGATGCTCCCACTTCTTTAACCCAATACAACTTTTCCAAATAATAAGCCTCTATAGCGACTTTCCTAAACTAAGTGTAGCGCACGGGAGACAAATTTTCAGGATCCACAATTTTATGGAGAAAGTCGCTAAATACTATTTAGTGAATAGGCCTAGTATCCTTAGAACTGAGTCCATAAAATAGTTGTTTACAAAATGATGAGCTTTGGGGGTAATGAATTGAGTGTCATTATTAATGTTATGGAATGTAGATCTAACTTCACACATGCTTTCTCATTGTCCAGGTACGTCGTGTGCTCTTCGCTGCCCGCTCTCTGGGACTACGTGTTCGAGCTACCGGGGCCGGACACAGTCGGTCACCGCTGTATGTAGATGAAGGCAACATTATGATGGACGTCCGAGACCTGCAGAGGCATGATGGACCTTTCATGCAGCTTAATCCCAAAGTAGGACCATTGCTTCTAGAGAACGAGTTTGTTCATGCACAGTTTTAGAAAGAAATCTTCCATTTCCCTTAACACATTCACACACACACACATACACAAGCGTTATTATCGTTTGTTCTCGCAATTAGCTTGTAAGCATTTCAATATTCATACCATTATGGCAACGCATATTAATACCACTTTTAAATATATGATTTAAGATTCTAAAGTTTAACCCGGTCGTCGGCATCGCGCATGGTTTCTGGTGAATCGCTCCCGGTCCACGTCTGTCCGCTGGGAGAAACCCTTCCCAATGGTCAACTCGATAATGGGGAAACCTTTGGCGCTCCGGATTCCTAATGGACTTTAATCGAAGATGCATCCGGTGGAATGATTATCATTCATTTTTTCCCTATCATTTTCATTTTACTAGCTGTTATACCCGTCGTTGCATGGCAATAGAAAGACTCATTTCAGATTTCTTCAGCCTGTTGTACTTTTGACGGATTCTTTCAAATGACATTCTCGAGGAAGCTTTTAAAAAGATGTGCCGAAACTCTCCGTAAACCCAAAACTAGGAACACAACAAAAGGTTTCAACTTAACAAGCCCAAACTATTGTTTTAGCAAAAGATTGCGCACTTTATTTGTTTTAAGTGAATAAACTGAAAACATGCGTGATTAAACAACAATAAAAACAACCTTTCAAGGCATTGCGAGCTTTGATTGTCTACTGATCACAAGTGACATGAGAATTCATTACACACGCGTTATAAGTTTTATACGTCTGGCCAAATCTATTTGCTTGCATAAGGCATTATTATATAGGATGTGTGGATGTATATATATATATATATATCCAGTGCTTTAAAAAAATAGGTGCCGGTACTCAGTGATGGATCGCCTAACTTTTAACTACTAATAAATTAATAATAAACGTTATAATACAAGAAAAGTAAGCACTGTATATGTATACAAAAATGTCAGGATTTTAAAAAATGTGAAGCTAGATAGTGAAACAATGATGTTGAAGGTCACAGAGAAAAACAAAAAGCAAAAAGAAAAAAAAAATGTAAGCCCAATGTAGAAATAAAATCTTAAAGCCAACAGGATATGATAATGTTAAATTCCGAGAAAATTCAAGGCGTGGATTTCAAAATAAATAAAAACGCCGAGTCATAAGTTGTTGGATAAGAACATGGTCAATACGGATGTAGAGAACTGGAACACTCGTATGCCTTTAAAATGAAACATTGTTTATTCTAGAACACTTTGAATGGCACTCACAAAGACCGCACATTGTAATGATTGCATCCGGGTACTAAATCTAAGCCGCAAAGCCGGAAAAAAAGTACACTTTTATGTTGTCATCGGTATTGCTTCATATAGATAGTTTACTATCTGCAATAGCAGGGTGTGGCCAGGGACAATCAAGCGTCAGTAAAGGGCGTCATTTTTTTTTGCAAGCTTATCCTTGTCTTTGTTTTTGTCATTCCAAAGTTGTCAACACAACACTGTAGGACACTGTAGGACACTGGAGAGAAATTCTGTTATGACTGTTATGATAAAGTCGAGAGTTAAAGTCGCAGTAGCGGACAATGATTAGAACGTCTTCTTACACAAAACAAAAACGCGAACACGGTATATGTGTACATTCTGAAAAATCATACTTCGAGTAGTTCGAACTTTTAATTACATAATTATAATTAGTGAAACACTGATAATGCCATTTTAACTGATTTGGATGTATAACTATAATGCAAATACATTATGTCCCATGAAATAGTACTGAAAGTAAAGTATACCTTTCAGACCTTGCGATCCATAACTTTTTCTATGGCCAACGGTTAACGAGGTTGTCAAGTGGCCAGCACAACGACTAGCGGCTTTTACTTTCGCCAACTTATGTTATGTACCCATTAGAATTTTCAATTTTAGTTTTCAAAGTAGTAACAGCCAATGAACAACTTCACGTAAGATTACGTCATCTTGGAACGAGCAGACGTGGTAACTGTGTTTTATTTTCTCCAGACACAAGAGAGGAACTTCCCCACAATAACTGCAATGACTGGAGTGTACGAGATTGAGCTGAACGAGTTCATGAAAAAGAACAACGTCACAGTCTTGGCGCAACCGTTGAATGACCAGGAGACACTGGGCGGGATGGTCGCTGCCAGTACACACGTAGGTCATAGCTTTGAATTTAAAAAAACTCAAGTAGTTTGGCACACTTGAATGATTGCATTCTTTTTACAATCCCTATATTCAAATCAAAATTTCGGAATGGAATTTTCTGGGAGGGCAAAGGGCGTGTGGACGCGATTCTCGAAAACGGCCCAAACGAAATTTCCTTAAAAATTGACAGTTGATGTATATAGTTGGGAAAAGGATTACTAGCTCTTTGGCCACACTGGGAAAACTCTGGTTTTACCGTTTTAATTGTTCAAAGTATAAAAAGTAAATTTAAGTTGGTGTATAGAAATTGAAACTGCGTTCTTATTAAACTGATATAAAATATAACTGACAACGTCTTGCGAATTAGTCGTTAAAGAAAATTATTTTCTTCCTCGACCTTATTGAATTCTAGAGTGTAATATACACACTGTGTGGGCTGTTCGTGGGATTGGCTACATGAAGTGGAAGGACCACGTGTCTAGTTTGAACATTGACTGAAGTCAAAGAACGGTTTACAAAAGCTTTAAAATAGAAATAAGTTTTAATAGTGCATACAATCAGAGATAGATGAGAGTAAGAGAGAGAGAGAGAGAGAGAGATGAAAGAGATGAGAGAAAAAAGAGAAATAAAAGAGAGATATGAAAGAGATGTGAGATAAAGTGACAAGAGAGAAAGAAGCAGAAGATAGGGACAAAGAGAGAGAGATGAGATAAATATAGAGAAATGTGAGAAAGAGAGAATGTTGATAGTAACAAAGACCTGTGATACTCGGGATCAAAATACCCTAGATTCTGGGTTTATTTATTCTTACGTTTATTTGCAGGCAGTCAAACACGTTTCTTAATAGATTGTTCCTAAAATAGAAATTTAAGATTTAAATAAAATATATAACGATTGAATAGTAACTTCTTGCCAACTAGAAATGACCATTGAAACCAAACGAGTTCCTCACTCTATACATTTGAACTCCCATGTTGCAGGGATCAACTTACGACGAGCCAACTTGGAGTGGAGTTGTCGTGGAAATGAGGTTGCTTGACTCCATGGGGCGCTTCCGCAAATTCACGCTGGAGAAACACCCGCTGATAATGAAAGCCGCCATTTGTAACCTGGGCATGTTCGGGATTATGTATGACATCACTTTTAAAGTAAGTGTCCGAAGGAGGACTGGATGTAAGAAAAACCAAATGTTAAACCCAATGTTGCCCTTAGTGTCTTCTTCTTGCAATGCAAACTTTAATTGTGAAAAGCAGCATACGCGGGTGTGACAAGTATATTTAATCAAATAAGAACATAAAACTAAAATGTTATTTAACCTTGGTTAGGCCAATAATAGAATATATGCATCCTCTGTTTGGGTCCCCTCAACTCAAGAAAACATTAAGAAACTGGAACAGACACAAAATAGAGCAGTGAGACTCATAATAAACGAATATTCACATTTGACTAGAGTAACACCTTTAGTAAAATCACTAAATTTAGAAAACCTTCAGGAAAGAAGACTCAAAAGTAATTAGCAATTATACATAAAATACTGAACCATAATCTTCAAATACAAAAAAAAAACCTAATAAATTACTCAGAAAAAAAACAACACAAAAATATGCTAGGACAAATTTGTACAAATACTTCTTCTTCTTTAGTGCTATAAGAGCATGCAATAGGTTGCCTGAGTCAGCTAGGAAAATCAACTTGGCAAAGTTTAAGTCATTGATTAACATGCATGACTAGATTGTCCTAGGGACACCCATAGGACGTAATCATTTTAACGTCTGTATTTTATAAGATAAGAATTATAAATGTGTATCTTAAATTTATAAAACAAAACATGTTTCGTATTAAAAGTGTCACGCGTGTAAAACACATTTCTAAAATACATTACGGACTTAATAAAATCTTCGTCTGAGTTCATTATTTTTCTTAGCAATCTGTTCTTAAGTAATATTTGGTCTGTGAGGCGCGGTGGCTGAGCGGTAAAGCGCTTGGCTTCCTAACCGAGGGTCACGGGTTTGAATCCCAGTGAAGACTGGGATTTTTAATTTCGGGAACTTTGGGCGCCTCTAAGTCCACCCAACTCTAATGGGTACCTGACATTAGGGAAAAGTAAAGGCGGTTGGTCGTTGTGCTGGCCACATGACACCCTCGATAACCGTAGGCCACAGAAACAGATGACCTTTACAACATCTGCCCTATAGACCACTTAGAGGAACTTTACTTTCAATAGTTGGTCTGTTATAAAAACTGGATTTTCTTCTAAAAAAAAATTACGTCTTTTCGTTAAGTATATTTCATTTTCCACGAGAATAGTGTCCTTACCCCAAAAATATCTTTTCTCCAACAATGTTGTCTTTTATCCATAAATAAAAATATGTTGTTGTTTTTCCCAATTATTGCTAGTTTAACCTAAGTCTCTTTGATATCTGTTAATGGTTATTTTACTGTCTGCTTTGTTGGCTAAGCGAGAGGTTCAGATAATTAAGCCTTATAGTTTTAGGGATTCAAAATAAAAAACAAAATCATACGAAACAAATGAAATCCAATACTGTTACTAATTTGTTTTCAGGTGTACCCAATGATAACTGTGAAAGTTGTGAATAGTTTTGTGCCTCTGAAAGATCTAATCCAGAACAAAGCCGCTCTGAAGGCTCAGATCAGTCAGAACTTTATGAATGAAATCTCGTGGTTCCCGTTCAACCAGCTCACACAAGCGGAAGAAGACTACTACAAAGCTACTGGTAAAGCTCCCAGTACTTGGAACGCTGGCAATGACTTGTTATGGGTCAGGTAGGTCTTCAAGCTCAAGGATACATAATTACACAAACTTGGGAGAACAAAAAAGCTGATAATTTTATATTTGTGCTTGTTCTAGAAAAAAACAACAACGGAGATCTGTTAGCAGAACATTTTTTTTAGGCAGGGATGAGCTTCCGTAGCTTAGGAAAATGGTAAAAAGACTACATGGGTAAATGGATGAAAAGTTTTTAGCACCTGGCATGGGAAACGGCTGAAAAAGGACTTTTTGACCAGCTGGAGAATGGAGTCCCCACCCCTAATTAAAATTGCTTCATAGTTCTTCTTTGTATGCTATAAGCTTTCCAAGGTTCAAACTGAAATGTAATTCCCCAAATGTATGTTAATAGTTTAAGCCTACATACCACACATCCTTCTCATTTAAGTAAAGTAGTTTGGGAGGAAAAATTAAAACTTTGTTGGGGGGGGGGGGCGGGGATGGCTCAGCTGATGGGAAATTAGTAGCTATTAATAGAAAAAGTCAAATTACCCTCAAGGGCCTTTTGGTTATTAACGGTTTGAGTGCATGTCAAGTGGTCACCACAAGGACTTTTAGTTTTTCCACTTAATTGCAAGAGCCTCAAGTGTGTTCTGAGAACACCGAAATTCGAACTCGTAACGAATCGTAACCAGGGTTCGGAAGCAAAGTGTTTGGCCACTCGGTGCTAAGGCATTGTCGTTAATTTTCTGGTAATCTTTAAACAATGAATAGTTGATTGCTCAGTGTCTCGTCATTTATCGAATTGTTGACCTAGATAAGCATTTTATGTCTTGTGATGACAAAATAGCTTTACATTTGTTAAACTCGTCAAAACAATGATGTCACTATTGTTCTAACAGGACTATCAACCCAGTCAATGAGTCTGAACTGATTGGTAAAAATCTTACCGGCACTCTGTACCTTCCAAGTAACGGTTCATTGGCTGGTGGAACTGAGACAGGATTGCTTAAAGCCAGGGTACGTCGAACATTAAAAAAGTATATTTTTTTCATTCATATTTTCAGAAATAAATCACCTTTAACATGCCGTTATCAAAAGCTGTGCGGTCTAGATCAATTTGTATAGGCTATTTCTCTTAAGCTTGGGTGTTGGTTTCTTTATAAAGCTCTGTCTGTCTGTCTGCCTGTAACAATGTGAACTCGTAATTTTCCCACACCCAATATCGGATCAAGTTGAAATTTTAGAAGATGATTACTTCTATTTGAGAAAACAAGAATCAGTATAAAAAAAATTAACCAATTAACTGATTATTGGTAATTTGTTTGGGTTAAGTTGAATTAGTTCCCTTTACATTTTGATACTAACAATAGTTAGCTTTAAAACATTCCATTTTCACTTCGCTGGCATAGTTGTTGGCTTGAGGAGGTTCAAGTTCGTACACCTTTTTATTTTACAAAATGCATCTTAAAAGCTTTCACAGTCATTCTAACCAAGGTAACCTCTTCTTTCCCCTCCCCCTTTTTTTTTTCCCAACTGGTCCAGAAAAGTGATAGGATCATAATGATAGGGCATTGAGAAAGCTAAAAGCATGAACTAGCGCTCAACACAAACAATTGGAACGGTAAAAAATATTTGTATCGCATACATTTATTCTTGTTAATCTAGATCTATTACAAATGTAATTACATACCCGATCCAAACTAATGGATACTATGACACTTAACATAATCTTATTTTATGGTGTTTTTTTGTTTTTTTTAAATTATGTTTCTTATTTTAAAATATAATTTATTTTGTAATTTGGTTTTCAGGGTTCAATAAACCTGGCCAGACAGGTTCCCGCCGTCAGTTACCAACGCTTGGTAGATGCTTTCCCAATTATTCTACCTCCACGCTGGGGAGTGGAGACTAGTGCTGCCTTCATGGTGAACATTGACAACGATTTTGATAGACCATTTAGAGCGCTGAATGTAAGGGTTGAGCACTAGCTCGATAGTGGTGTGGTTGTTTTTAATCTTTGGTATTTCAATTTGAAAACATTGTCGATTTTTCTGAAACCCTCTAGTCTCTAGCTGTGCAATACAATGGACCCAGACAAGTGTTTGTGAAAGAAGAGAAACCTATTTAAAAATCAATGTATTAAATAACACAGTGTTCCTAAAATAACTTTATTAATGGCATCCTCCCTCCCACAAATAAATTCCCCTCCCCTCAAGTGAGATCACTGCAAGCTCTCACTGTGGGGTCCGCATAGGGCCTCCGATTGGTGGGAGCCTCACACAGGACTTAAAACTATTCTTTTAGACTAGAAATAGCAAAACGTGTACCCAATATTATTGCTGGAGTACATTAGTTTTTTATTTTTCTATTTCATTTGGGGCCACCAAATTCCTTTCGCCTTGGGCCTCCAATTATCTAAGTCCGGCCCTGCTGCAACGCACATTTTCTCCTAGTAAGAAGAGTGCATGCTTTAAAAAAGTTAAAAATGGGCACTCAACAAAATTTAGTCTAATAAAAAAAAAGAGACTTCAATCACCAAAAACATGCGATTCAGAGACTTAAACTCTGCTAAGTTGTTGGTTTTCCTGGCGGATTCAAGTAACCCATTCCATGCACTAACGATATTAAAGAAGAAGTACTAGTAGGAATGTGTCCTAGCATATGGAATAAGAAGTGTGCCTTTACATACTATACAGCGCACATACTTCTGTAAATGGTGAGATCGTCATAAGGTGATCTTTTTGTTAAGTAAGACTTCTTGTCGTGGACCTTTCTTTTTTACCGGTACGTAAAAGTCTTTAAAATAACGATGTACAGTAGTCTGCGGAAATCTAACCGTTCTGACATTAGAAAGGCGAGAAGGATCGCGTTGGTGGACACATACAAGTTTTAAGTCAATATTGTTGCAGAAGCCTCGCGCAAAAAAAAAAAATGTGGGAGGTGTTTCTGTCGCAAAAAAACACTTAGCTACCCATCAAAAGGGTAATCGAGTTCGATGCCCTACTCAAGCAGTGTTGTGTTTACTGAGCCTTAATAGGCAGCACGGAAACCTTCTCACAGGACATTGGTCCATAGCGTATTGAGAATACATGAAAGTTGGGCTTTGCAAAAGCAAGTTACATTTTTTGGTTATAGCTTTATCAACTTTTGGCCATGCCAACTCTGGTAAACCTAAGTAAACTTTAAAAGAGAGGCAATAGTTATGTATAGTGTACTAGCTGTTGACGTTTACGAATTTCATTTTTATTTTTTAGTATTTAGTCGACATGGCAGAAAAACAGATTAAAGAAAATGCCTCAACACCCATAAACGCCCTGTTGCCGAGATGGTTTAAGAACCACAACTGTTTCCTGTGTCCCGGCAATGAGGACATAACTCAACCAGATGATTCAGGAAAAACTCTGGTTATTGACTTCCTTGCTCCCCCTGCTCAATATGGATTCTACCCAGCGGCAGCTTCAGTGAGTAACTCTTAATTGATTTAATGTGTGATCTTGCAAGTATTACTGGCCAGCCATTATATGGCGTTTTGGCCCATGAGGTACACTTTTTTATATAACATTTTTTTTTAATATATAGAAGTGAATAATTTTGTTTGTTTCGTAATCTTTTTCAGTTTGTAAACCAGTTTAAAAGTGAAAAACTTCGACCCCACTGGGGCAAACGCCATGACAATATCAACGGAATTATTAACATTATTAAAAATGTCTATGGAAATCTTTTAACTGGCTTTAAAACTCAGAAGAGACTTGCTGATATTGACCCCTGTGATATGTTTATGAACTCCTACTTGCTAGCCATATTTGGAAGAAGTGAAAATTGCAGGACAATTTAAAGAAATATTATTTTTTTTTGCATAAGCAAACTAGCAATGATATGACATGCTCAAAAGAAATCCAACTTTCAGGTTTATAAACAAAGCAAAATTAGAATTTGCAAAAATGACATTAATAGATGAGCCAAAATACGGGAAAGAATTCATTTCCTTTAAAAAAAAAAGGTTACATGAGATTTATTTCTTTACCTATATGCTGCACCAAGTAATCTAAACGTAGTGAGTTAGTCTAAGTTTAAATTTGAAACTTTTTGTTTTGGGGGTTATTTCAAATTTGTGATTCCACATTGTCATTTATGACATTTGCTTTAAAAACAAATTTGTTAACTCCTAAAGGAATTATGTATTGCAGAATGTTAATTTAAAACATTGTCCTGTATCATTACAAGTTGTTGGAAGAAGAAAGAGTCTGTATCAATTGTTATACTTGTGCTTTCATTACTGACTGTTTCTTTTGTTAACACCAGTGTATCTTTACTGACTTGTGGTGTGGGACATTATATTCATTAGTGCATTTGGTGACAAGTGTGAAGACTAGAATGTCATGATATACAATGACATTAAGTACTGTAAGCTATTTAGAGACAATAACAAACAAATTTATGAATGTATAAATATTTTTTTTCCCCAAAGATGTTACTCTTTGAATATTTACTGTTTCTTATTTTGTTAGCTATTTGTTATAACATATAATGTTTCTTACTTATGTAGCAAAAGTGTATAAAAAGTGGATATAAATGTGTATGCTGATGCAAGAATGTTATAAAAATATAAGGAAATACACAATTGTCTAAGCCTTAGGACTTAAAAGGTTTCTTGAATTCCTGTCTTTGTTTTGTTGTACTGAATGTTTTCCACATCTAGCTATATAAATTTGTCAAATGGTTTACTTACGAGAACTCTAAAATCATGACAAGAAAAAACAAAAGTACAGAAATATTTATTTACAAATGAATTCCACAAGCAGCAACTTAGTCTCATGAAAGAGGAGGTACAAATGTCAGGGAGAAAGCGGTGTATCCAAAATTTGAGCACACATCTATTTTATCACTGCTTCCTGCTACTGTCAGAACCTGAGCAATGGTAAAGAAAAAAAAATATTTGTAAGACAAAAAAAAAAATTACAAAAAAGAAGTAAAAACAGGTAAAGCTTTCAGACCTTTTGATCAATGGGATGTAAAGGTCATCTGTTTCTATTTCAAACTGTTAACGAGAGAATGACCAACCGCATTACTATCCCAGGTACTTCTTGGAGGTGGGTTGACTAAGACAAGTGCTTTGCAACTTTTCTATTATGACACCCCAAATGCTAGCTTTAAAAATCCATTATTTCAGTTCATTTTAAATCTGCTTTTAGAACTTGTGTTTTTAGTGATAAACTCAAAAACTAAAAGTATTCCATTATAATGATAGACCTTTTTTTCTCTCAAAAAAAAACAAACAAACAAAGAATGTTTCTCATCAGTAACATTAACAACTTTTGAAAATGTTGTTTAAACAAATTTCACTATAATTAATATATAATTAAGTAGCCCACCTTATTAGATTTACTGTTGTGATTAATGTCTATGCTAAAGATGGATGAAGGGTTCACAGGAACAGCCATCTTGTGTTCCCCTGCGATTGACCAATGGTTCAAGTGGTTACTACTTCCTGCTGACAAAATCTGAAACAGAAGAGGTGAGACAATTTAATGTCTTAATGCAAAGAAAGGCCTCAGAAATAAGTTATTTATAATTTAAATAAAAGTGGCTACTTATAAAGCCTGACTAGAATCAAAGCTGACCTTGTCTTCATGAAATAAAGCCACATGTTGAGCCACTCCAGGAGTTTCATAGGTGGCAGTGGGTGTCAGTGTCTTCAAGTGCCAGGTGGCTAAAGTTGGACCACCTCCCAGAAGCTAAAACAGATTGCAAGAAAAAAATTGATTTCATCTATTCTTGTTCCTAATACGGGTGTTGCAGTGGCTGAATGGTTAAGCGCTTGGCTTCTGAACCTGGGCTGCTGGATTCAAATCTCAGGGAAGACTGGGATTTTAAATTTCAGGATTTTTAGGGCACCTCTAGTCCACCCAACACTAATGGGTACCTGACTTTAGTTGGGGAAAGTAAATGTGGTTGATCATTGTGCTGTCCACATGACACCATGCTCGTTAACTGTTGGCCAAAGAAACAGATGACCTTATCATCTGCCCTATATATTGCAAGGTCTGAAAGGGGGAACTACCTTACTTTTTACTTTTCCCAAATACAAATTTATATTCAATATAAATACATATCAACACTGTAAAAGCAATGGTAGTTTTAGTTTCTTTAAACAGTTTTACTTAGAATTTGGAAAAATGTCCCTTTCTATATTATGCAAGGTAAAAATATATTAATATAATTATTATTATTTAAAACTAAATTGTACACTGTGACGATACGAAACTTGCATGCAAAATTTCATTTGAGTTTTTCCCAGCAAACCGTGAGAAACTTTAATTTTTAACTTAAACAATTAATTTCTTGTCCACCCATAACTAATTTCTTGTAGGATTTATCCCCCCTCGCACATTTCTCACGGGACGAACCTCGACATAAAACATTAACTAGCTTCTCTAGGGCTAACTTTTAATTATTGACCGCTGGACAGGTGACCAGCACACTATGAAGTCGCTGCACCCGCGCTACACGCCGCGGCCTGATAACTTTTCACACCTACCCCCCCCCCCCCCCCCCGCAGGATACACATCGCTCTAAGAATAGCATTGCACTCGGGCTGGACAGATACATATTCGCTTAAGACTTTACTCTCACGGTAGGCAACGAATATTGACCATAAATTTGACCTGTCGCCTGACATCTCCGGTACAGCGATACATGTGAGAAAATCAGCTAGCTTTCTTCCCCACCCGTTAAGCGAAATGCCCCAACTATATATAGAGAGAGACCAAAACATTCTAAGTTAGGCCCGCTAGGATTCATACAGTCTTCTCTGTTAGGAAGTTTAGTTGTGAGGTTTCATTAGGGACAAACGGCCTGGTTGCTACCCCCAATTGCTATCCCCGGTTGCTACACACGATTGCTACACCCAACTGCTATAACTACCAGATCTCCATAGAAAGCTGTAACCAGAGCAGACCACACCAGATATTCCCCCCCCAATTACATACCTGTTAGCAAGAAGGCATTGCCTACTGTCCTTGGCCCTATCATATTGCCCAGTGTCCACAGTGCCCTATACTGCCCAGTATCATCTGCCCAGTGCCCGGCCCAAACTGTCCACTGCCCAATAGCTATTGCCTAATGCCGACAGATTAGAGCAACCTTCGCAGCAGAAGATAAACAGGTGTTGAGTTAGCACGGCTCTCTACGAGCTAGAGATCACAGCTGAGAGATCGTCCCACTACAACTTAGTCTGCAGCACCAACCATCTCTACTGATAAACAGGCAGCGGCCTCACCCTAGAGCCAGTTTGCCTACAGCATAGAGACTACCCCGAGCCGACGTCCTAAGACAGAGCCGGATGACTCACCCTTCTGAGTGCCAGTCCTACGACCGCCAGAAGACGACCCACGGGCTAGCAGCTAAGAAAAATAAGTAGCAGACATAGGAACATTCTTCTCCTCCAATCACTCAATAATTAGCAATCCATGATGAGCAGTTATTTTAGATATTAGCACCTTCATTTCATTTCTTAATTATAATTTTATTTGATCACTTTCCTTTGTAAACTTTCATTCATTAAATTATTTTTATTTATGAACTTATAATATTGGTCTGTTCTTACTGTTAGTTGCGGTGTGCCTGTACAAAATCTTATATGTGAGCGGGATAAAATTAATAAAATTTCCCCTAGACTCAAATAAACGCGCCAAATATTAACTAATTAAAATCTCCTCACATACACAATCTAAGAATGGCCTATAAGGTGATACAGAAGTATGGAAAGCAAATGGAGAATAATACATCCTCTATTTAATTCATAAGTTTAAAGAACTTTGTGGGGCAGGTTATGGTAGCAAAGTGGTGAAGTGCTTTGCTTGTGAATGTAGAGTTTAAAAGTTCAAATCCAGGTGAAAACTAAGTCCACCCAATTCTAATGGGTACAACATCCACAATAACAATCAGCAACACAAGCAATGGAGCTATAGAGCTCAGTCCCATAGAGAGCTCAGTCCCATGCATTGCAAGGTCTAAAAGGGGAACTTATGTTATATCAGAAAAATAATTAATATCATTTTACAAAGTTTCACAGATGATAAGTTAATATTTATATAAAAACCAAATTGGTTTCATAGTACATTTAGACAATTACTTTAGTATTTTTGAAAGCTTTCATCTAATGTCTTAATATAATTTTTTTCATTATAATAGTACCAAAAAAAAAAAAAAAAAGCAACATATGCACATTGTAGATATTTAAATGATTGACCAACTGACCAGCCAATAATTATCTTCATCCACTGTTAAACACTTCAACCACTTCCCAATGTGAGGCCTGGCACACTTTTCATTTTCAAAGGGTTTCACAACCTGTGCTGCTTCCTTTAGTCGAACATCTGACCAATTACAAAAAAAAAATTCAAGATTAACTTACTAATTGGGGAAAAATCACAATTAAAACTATATTGTAAATATCTGTCTGCTTCTTACTTCATCAAATCAAAACTGACCCCATATGACTGCAGTGCCATCTTCTGAAGCAGAAATCAAATTCTTCCCATCATCCTTTGTGACAATAGAGTGTATGTAGTCTGTGTGGCCACTGAATGAGTTCTGCATAGTAAAGAATGGTATAGTAATTTTTATATTCCAAAGTTATGTGAATATGTTGAAAAAAAAAAATTTAACAACAAAAATAAGGACAACTTGTAGCATTCAGAAAATAAATTTGGTTCTAAGGTAAAAATATTTAGCAAATTTTTACCAAGTAGGATCCATTTTCAATGTCCCAAGAATGTACAAGATGGTCTCCAGCTCCTGCATAGAGAACCATGCTGCTCTAAAAAATAAATTTGTAACAATTTAAAATTAGCCATAATGAAATTTAAATGGGTGAAATCTTTGATACTTAATGAAATCTCTATAAAAAAAAAAGATGCAGGGAACACACTACTGTCTGTCTAATCAATAAATGTAGAATTTTAAAAAGTATGTTATCTGTTGCTAAAGAACTATGAGGTAAGTGTGTATTTAACATATTCATTGTATTTTAAACATGTCTTACACTGTCTTGATGGATTACACAAGAATTGATCTCAGCATGTGAAAAAACGCCCCTGAAAACAAAATTACAAATTTATAAGTAAATACAATCAAAAGCAAATATATATTACATTCTAAGTACGTTAGAGTCATTTAGAAAATGCTTTGCCAAAAAGATTTTACTTTTTTTTTGTTGTTCTAAATGCCTGACTAGTTAGTGTTACTTACAGATGCCTACATGCCTGACTAGTTAGTGTTACTTACAGATGCCTACATGCCTGACTAGTTAGTGTTACTTACAGATGCCTACATGCCTGGCTAGTTAGTGTTACTTACAGATGCCTACATGCCTGACTAGTTAGTGTTACTTACAGATGCCTACATGCCTGACTAGTTAGTGTTACTTACAGATGCCTACATGCCTGACTAGTTAATTTTACTTACATAGATATACCTACATGTCTGACTAGTTAGTGTTACTTACAGAGATGCCTACATGCCTGACTAGTTAGTGTTACTTACAGAGATGCCTACATGCCTGACTAGTTAGTTTTACTTACAGAGATGCTTACATGCCTCACTAGTTAGTGTTACATACATAGATATAGTACTACCTACATGTCTGACTAGTTAGTGTTATTTAGGGCAAACTTTCCCAATTCTTTACTTACTTTTTGGGAATTGAGAGACTCCAGGCAACTTTGGGATTCTGAAATTTATATGATATTATTAAATAGAAGAATTACCTTAAATGAAGGTTCTTTTTTCAAAAGCAAGGTAACCCTATAGAAAATTGAAATTTATTTTTTTTTAGCATTCATAATTAAACCTGAAATGTTTTATTTCTGTTATATTCTTTAACTTTTTCTAACCAATGAATTTGTTTTTAATAATTAATAAGATTTCTAACTTGAGTCTTTTAAATCAAAAACCTCTACATTACAAGATTATGTCGTCTATTGTATTTCTGTATTAGATAAATTTATCTTAAAATTTAAAATGTTAAGTCTAAACATTATTGCACAAAATGCCCCTTTGAAATATAATGAAAGTTAAATATAAAAAAATTTACTTATACTGAGTGAAATTGTATCAATTATTATGAATCAATCATAACTGTTTGCAAAAACTTATTTTAGTCTCCAGTTTTTGAGACTTTTATGCATCTTCTACCTTACATATTAACAAGTGTCTCATTTGTGCTTTGGGGGGAGAGCACCATTTAATCACTGCCATAATTTTATTATTGCACAGCTAATCTTAATATTAAAACAAATTAATTAATTACAATAAATTGATTCACTAATTGGTAAATTTTCTTTTTGATTGACATATTGTCATCAGACAACAATGAGTAATTGTGCAAAGTTTCAACTTATCCGAGCATGGGAAGTGGGAGAAATAAAGAGTGAAAGAATTGGACCAGACTGACAGATGGAGTGAGCTCACAAAAAAAAAAAAAAGACATTATATTGTTGCTCTGTTTTTAACAAAGTTGTCTGTCGGTATCAGTTATTTAAATATATCCCTGGACTAGATCACAATGTCTCATCATTAGAATCTATGCAGGCATGTCTGATCTTTGACCAAAAAGTTAAAGTGTGTTTTGTTGTTTTTTTTAAAATATAAATAATATAAATATTAAGATTAAAAAAAAATAATCATCTATTAGAAGAACTATGCCATCTGAAAATTGGTTATTAGAAATATAAGTTTGTGTGAAAAATACTATGCATTAAAAAAAAACACAGACTTTGCACATACTTTGGCTATAATGTCTGACCATTTGTAAGCTTGAATATCCCCTTCACCAGCACTGAAAAACAAAACTCAAAAAGTACAAATTAATAAAGACAATTTAAAGCCTTAAAAAATTATAAGACAATGTCTGAGTTGATTGTTTCTCTGTCAACTTCCCAGCAGCAGCAAATTTAAAGCATTGTACTATCACTATATAATCTGATTGATTACTTTAAGATAGCTTTTAGACTCAAGTAGTTTGCCAAATTTACCCAAGGTTTCAAATATAATGTTTTTCAAAGATAATTAGAAATAAAATATTAATTTACTTACCAAATCAAAAAAATGTCTGTGCTGCAGAGACTGTAAATACCTCCTTGGTCATACACTTGATAAAAAAATAAATAAAAAAATCTATGCAATATTTAAAACAGAGATCTTATTAATAGAAAATAATCTACTTCTGTGGTCATTCAAATAAATAATTTTACTTTGTATCCATGGTAAGTTTAACATGCTATGGAACAGCAAGCTATCATGGTACAACCCAGGGAAAAATCTAGCATAAACTTAAAATAAACAGCTGTCTAAACTTAGTTTAAACCAATACTAGAACATATGCATCCTCTATTTCTAGCTTTGTAACTGAAATAAGGTATAATAAGATTAATTTATGCTTGTATTTCTTCTAAACCAACCAGGCAGTAAAATAATTCCACTATAGGTCTGATAAAGTGAAGTATTTCATATATCAAGGGCTTTAATTCAGTTTGAAACCTGGAGGATATTTAAAGATTTTTTATTTTGAATGTTCAACCTTCACACAGCAGACAAATGTTCACGTGCAAGGCAATGTCAAACCCTCATATATTATAGTAGGCAACAGGCAAAGGTAAACATTACATCACTGTCTAATGGAGCAGTAAGTACTTGTCATGAACCACTTAACTTTTTACATCAATATAACATCCCTACATTGTAACAATATTAATTGATTAATTAAATATGAAATCATAGAAATAATGTAGAAGAACAAAGTTTTTTTTTTTAGTTTTCCTAAATAATAAATTTACCATGAAAGGAAAATATAGGACACTTTGATTCATCAGATGCATCAGGAGATAGAGCAGCAGTCAGACTAGAGAATGTACACAACATTATTAGATGGAATGCAATGGAAGTCTTTCAATATACACTTAAAGATAGCAGATTCTATTTATTCTCTGAAAGTGAATTTATTCATGCATATATTCAACCTAAAGCTTATAATTTATAAACATTTCATGTAGATAAAAAAAATAACCTGAAAAGAGCAATATCTCCAAATTTATTTGCAGCTGCCAGGTACTTTCCACAAGGAGAAAATTTTGTATCATATACAACATTGTGTAGCATATAAAGGCATGCCTGTCGAGACTAAAGTTTTAAGACATAATTTAATATATATATATATATATATACTATACTTATATTCAGTTTTAAAACAAAAAAATTATAATAAATAAAATAACTAACAGCAAATGCACAATGATTTAAGGGACCAGCAAGTTTTCAAAATCAAGTGAGCCAATTTAAGTTGAGATATATATATATATATATATATGTTAGCTGCATGTGAGATGAAACAATCAAATTAAAAATCATACAATGGGGTAGCTGTGTTCCAAATTTCAAGCTTCTATCTAGTATGGTTATAAAGTTATGATGAGATACAAACGAAAATTCATTTTTTCGATCACAGTTTTTTTTACATTTTCTATCTATTATAGTCCAATTTTCTACACATAAAACAGCATATAACTTGCTCCTATATAACATAGAAAGATAAATATGGTATCATTGTAAACCTCTCAGCAAGCTCTACATAACTATATAGTATCTATTCTTATACGTTTATTTTGAATTTTTTGTCAAAGTACCTAGTAACAGTAGCCTGAGTATCTTAAGAGTAGTCAGTTCAGTAGTAATTTAGTCATGCATGACTAAATGCATGACCAGCCCTGGCATAATCATCTTCTTTTATTGAAGTAAAGTCTGTATTATATTAATTAAGATATATATTTTATTAATCTATATACTATAGAGGTCTATCATATAATCATATCTAGACTAGATCTATTAACAGATAAGAATTTTACATTTTTAGCGGCCCCGAAAGTGGAAAAGATGCTATAGTTTTATGTGAAATGTCTGTCCGTCCATCCTGTTTAGATCTCGTAAACAAGAAAAGATAGTGAAAATCCGACATCAAAATATTTTAGACCATTCAAAGTTCTGATGCAACAGCTACTTTTTTCTTTTCTGAAAGCGAAAAATCTAATTTTTAAATCACTTTTATGCAAGCAGTTTTTTCAAAAAAGTACATCACTTTTATAACTATTAAACACTCAAACACTTGAGGCTCTTTATTAGGGGAGCCATTTACCATATTTTTAACACATTTATACTTGTACAAACAGTTGTAGATTTTTTGTCAAAAATTTTTGTTTTTATATTTGTATTGTTACATTTTATGTAAGTTCTGTTTTCTAAGTACTATATTTACACACAAATGTTTACTATTTTTTTAAAGAGAAAAAATCTATTTAGTATGCATTATAAGTTAGACATAATTTTAAACGAATAGTAATCTTGTCAACTGCATTTTTTACCTTTTTTTTTATACTATGCAGCATTGGATTTGAATAAGAGATTGATGAGCCTTTTTCAAAACAATTAGATCAATTATAAGACATCAGTTAGGCCAGGTAGGCGCGGTGGCTGAGCGGTAAAACGCTTGGCTTCTGAACCGGGGGTCCCAGGTTTGAATCCTGGTGAAGACTGGAGTTTTCAACTTCAGAATCTTTGGGCGCCTCATCAACCAGCTCTAATGGGTACCTGACATTAGTTGGGGAAAAGTAAAGGCGGTTGGACGTTGTGCTGGCTACATGACACCCTTGTTAACCGTAGGCTACAAAAACAGATGAACTTTACATCATCTGCCCTATAGACCACAAGGTCTGAAAGAGGAACTAGTTAGGCCAGGTTCACATCTAACTTTACATTCAACTTCACCTATCCTTTGATCTGCTGGATCGTTGGGGCACTACACAAGATCTGTCAACCTTCTTTTTCCATTCTTATATGTCATTTGTCATGATTTGTCTTTGAAATAATTTCATTCGGATAGTCTACATGTTCTTTCTGAAAATATTGAAGCCTGCCTGGGTGGATCACTTCGGGGGCCGATTTTGAGTTTGTGTTTACACAAACTCATTGAAACTGTCTTTGTAACCTTGCTTAATTAGAGTTAGAGTCTACTTGATAATTTCAACAGTCTATGAGACACTAGAGTAGACTAGTCGTACTACTACTGAGTACTGTACTACTAAACTACTACTAGATCTAGACTTAACTAGATCTAGACAGAGTTATGAGTAAGTAATGAGTTATTAATATTAGCAGTTGAGTTTTTAGAGTAATTAGAGTAAAAGTTACTAGATCTAGATCTAGATGATAGATCTAGAATAATCTAGATGATAGTTTGATAGATCTAGATCTAGATCTAGATCTAGTAACTAGACTAGATCTAGTTACACTAGTTAACTATTAACATAGTATATACATACTTCTTTTAAATGCATAATGGACCAAGATAGCACGATCTAGAGGTCTAGTTTATCTAGATCTAGATCTGGTCTATAATTATATATAATTTAATAGTAAAAATGATCTGTCGCCGGTATAAATAAGAATTTTTCGAATCATGGGCCAAAACAGGAAGCTCTTTCTTTCATTTTCAATTCTACATTTGAAAACAATCAACAAAGCAACGGGATGAAACAAAACAATATGGTAATTCTGAAATGGACTAAGCCTAGACTCTACATACAGATCTAAACATTTTCACGTAAATCGGTTTAAAATATAGTTAAAAAGATCTAGATCTAGACCTAAATTTAAATTATATTATCTACATATAGATCTAGCTAGATCTAGTCGTTTTCATTCCGTAAATTATTTCGATAATTTTTTAGGCACCTACTCAACATTTGTATATTATTATAGACCTAGATCTAGATCTATATCTATCTATAGATCTATATATTTATATCATATGTACATTAGATCTAGTATATAATTTTTATATTCACTTATCTTATTATTATTATTTTATTAAATCTAATATTAAAGTCATTAAAGACCCTATAAGAATAAGGCTATGGGCAGTATGGGTGGACCACAGTAATCAGTAAGAATCGTATCGGACATGACGCGTAGGACGTTATCATCTTTTTTTTTTTGAAGCAACATCTGTATCATATAAGAAGACATTGACATAATCGGAGGTGTACCCTCAGGTCAGCATAACTACCATAACACTCATCGTACTCTTAGACAGTCATAGTAGTTGATAGTAGTCATATAGTCAGAGTCATACTCAGCATAGTGACACTCTGCATACTCATAGTGTTGATAGATATACTGATATAGACATAGATCTAGATCTAGATCATTATAATATTATTTAATATTTATTAATATTATATTAATATAATATAGTATAGAGTATAGATTATATAAATGTAGATCTATGTCTATATTAACTATATAGCCTATACATTAATACAATATTACAATATATATTGATCTAGAAAAATCTAGAAGATTAGATCTATTGAAATCGATTCATCTAGGTACATTGACAACAAAATTCAAAATAAATAGAGGATATCTATAAATATAACAACTAGAGGAACTAGACTCGTCTAGAGGACACCAAGTTTATCTTTCTATGTTATATACTAGGAGCGAAGTTAAGCCATTTTATTTTATGTGTATAATATAATATACAAATGGAGAAAATATTCTAAAAACTGATTGAAAAAATGAATATTTTGTCTTTAACTCATACTCATACAATAACTTAATAACCATCATGATAGATCTAGAAGGAATCTTGAAATTTGGAAGTATGTAGGCCTACCCTGAATATGATTTATAATTTCATTGCTTCATCTCCCATGCCTTAAGTTTCCCAATCCTAACATCTTTAGAATTCCTATAGCCCCTAACCCTTTAATAAAACATAATAAAAAAAATAAATTATTTTTTTATTTTTTTTACTATTTCAAAGCCTAACCCTAACTCATACATTCTACATAAAAAGTTGGTTAATACTGTTATTTTAGATTTATATGTAATATCATTCTTACTGTGGCATTATACATCTCAATTGATGATCTTTTACAAAGTTTATATCTACACATTCTGTCTGTTAAAAAAGTTTTCACACATTATTTCTCCCACCCCCAATCTCGGATCAAGCTAAAATTTTGCACAATTATTTCTTTTACCTGACAAAACAAGAATGAAGTTTTAAAAAATTAAACAATTAGTTAATTAACTATTGGTAATTAATTCTTTTGTTTGGTATCAAACAAGGTAAAGAAATTGTACTTGATATGTTTATATACTGTTACGAATCTCACTATTCAGTCTCTCTGCAAACTGCACCTTACACAACCAACGTAAAGAACTTGACAACTCAGGGCTCCAAAGTAACGTAACACTTTAATAGTTGAATAAATAACAGCCAATACTGTACAATTGGCAACACGTACACTGTACAAATATCTCTCCGATAACACTGTTCCGCAGTATCAACTCTTGCACTGGCCTCTCCGTCTCGTTCCGGGCTTGCACTGGGTTCAACAGTTCAGGACTGACTTCACACACTAGGATCGTTGTGTCGGACTCGATCGCAGACCAAGATCAAGACGCCAGCCGTCTCAACTGTACTTGACAGTACTCCGCACTGAACCGTCGTAATGCTCCGTACAGAACCACACCGCTGAACTGTGTTGTAGTCGACCGGACTGTAGTGAACCGGGCTCTGAACCCCTGCCGTGAACCGTCTTGACTGCGCCATCTCCGCTCTTATATAGGGTCCCTACTGGCCTTCTCGAACCGGACAGAACGCCGCTCGACGTTTCTAGGTGGTCAGATGACTCCAACTCTCGTGACGCTCCTGAGCTCTGTTCACGACGTCGATCCTTCCCGGACCGCCGTCGATCCTTCCCGAACCGCCGTGTTGACACTCGTCTCGGCTGACAGTCGTAACTCGTCACGGTTGACCGCTCGTCTAGCGCTGGCCTGGGGCGATTTGCGTCGGCTGACTACACACACACCACTACCCCCGTTTGTGCCACCACCAGGTTTATAACACTGCCCCCTCCTTAGATCTGTCCGTCCCGGACAGAATCGACATCATGACATTGGCTGTAAAGTTCCATCGCTGCAGGCGGGGGTCGATCAGTGGCAGTTGGCTTGCCTCTTGAGCTTGATGGAGCCATCCATGTTGCAGTCAGCTTCCTTCTTCTCCTCCAGTTGGCCTTCACCTGTTTGCCTCGGCGTCGTGCTTTCATCGCCAACCACGTTGAATTTAGTAAACGTTTTCTTCTTTTCCTCCAGTTAGCCTTCATCTGGTTGCATTGATGTCGTGAGCGCATCGTCATCCATGTTGCACTCAAGAAAAGTAGCCTTCTTCTTCTTCTCCGCCAGTTGGTCTTCGTGTGGCTGCAGTTATTTCTTGGTAGAATCACCATGCACGTTGGACTACGCAAACGCCGCCTTCTTCTTTTCCTCCAGTTGATCGTCCTCTTGTTGCAGTGACGTTTTGGTTGCATCGCTCTCTTGTCTGTCGGTACTGAGGACAGCCACTTGACACATGGAGAGGTAAAGGATGTAAGGGCAGGGATTACCAAGATTGTTGACCAAAGAGGTGGCTTCATAGGGCTTTGCGAAGAAGGACTGGGATGGGCTTCAAATCCACAGGACAGGGAATTGTGGGACAAGTCATCATCTTCAGCATTGTCTGGGGGGCATGCTTGTGGGGCAGGTTGGTAACACTCCTCGTGCAAAGGTCCCTCGTCTTCGGCTTCAGGCTCCATTTGGCTTTCTTCACCACCATCAGGACCTCTCTCTCTCGTCTCAGTATCGGGCCAATCGCCTGTTGGTTTCAGACCTTGTCGATGACTTTCATCGTGCGGATGTCCATCAACTTCAACGTCAAGCTTCCTTGGATTCTTTTCACCACCATCAGGACGTTCCTCTCCAGTCTTGGCAGCCTGACCAACGTCTGTTGGGTGCCGATCTAGCTGGTATCTTCCGACTTGCAATTGTCTCTCAACGACTTCATCAGGTATCACTGGGTTCTCATGATCACCATCAGGGCTTCTCTCGCTGATCTTAGCATCTGGACGAACGTCTGTAGAGTCCAAGCCTCGTCGGTAGCTTTCATCATGTAAACGTCCCTCAGCAACAGGCTTGTAGGCAAACTCAGCGTTCTCTTGATCTGTCTCTTTCGGCTCCACAAGTCTGTACTCCTTGTTTTCGGATTCACAGGCAGCACCACCGTCATCAGCATTGCCATTGTTACTGCTTATTGATTCGCAGCATTGGGTGGGTAATTGTTCAATGTCCAACGATGGTGAATCTCCTTCATCTTTCAAGTCTCCTTGGTCGTACAAGGTTTCTTCCACCACGTCCATCGTTTTCACCACGGGGCTGGTCATTTCCTTCACTGAGGTACCCATCTTTTTAATCTCTCTACAGAACTCCTCTGTGTTCTTCTTCAATGTCACACTCATCTCTTCTAGCATGATACGGGTACTGGTGATCTGTTGCTGCATGCTACTGGTGAGCTGTTCCAGCAAGTTAGGTTCGACTTCAAAAAGATATGTGTCCGGATCTTCTTTTTCTTCCAAAATGTCTTCTCGGAGGCGTGCTTGTAAAGTTTCCTTGTTACCATATACCTTCAGCCTTCGTCCACGGAGTTCTTCCTTCAGTTCTCTAAATTCAAGTTCGTACAGCAGTTTCAGACAAGCCATAGTAGATCCGATCCAATCCGATTCCGATCCGATCCCACTTCTGACACCAGTTGTTACGAATCTCACTATTCAGTCTCTCTGCAAACTGCACCTTACACAACCAACGTAAAGAACTTGACAACTCAGGGCTCCAAAGTAACGTAACACTTTAATAGTTGAATAAATAACAGCCAATACTGTACAATTGGCAACACGTACACTGTACAAATATCTCTCCGATAACACTGTTCCGCAGTATCAACTCTTGCACTGGCCTCTCCGTCTCGTTCCGGGCTTGCACTGGGTTCAACAGTTCAGGACTGACTTCACACACTAGGATCGTTGTGTCGGACTCGATCGCAGACCAAGATCAAGACGCCAGCCGTCTCAACTGTACCTGACAGTACTCCGCACTGAACCGTCGTAATGCTCCGTACAGAACCACACCGCTGAACTGTGTTGTAGTCGACCGGACTGTAGTGAACCGGGCTCTGAACCCCTGCCGTGAACCGTCTTGACTGCGCCATCTCCGCTCTTATATAGGGTCCCTACTGGCCTTCTCGAACCGGACAGAACGCCGCTCGACGTTTCTAGGTGGTCAGATGACTCCAACTCTCGTGACGCTCCTGAGCTCTGTTCACGACGTCGATCCTTCCCGGACCGCCGTCGATCCTTCCCGAACCGCCGTGTTGACACTCGTCTCGGCTGACAGTCGTAACTCGTCACGGTTGACCGCTCGTCTAGCGCTGGCCTGGGGCGATTTGCGTCGGCTGACTACACACACACCACTACCCCCGTTTGTGCCACCACCAGGTTTATAACAATACGTTGAATTAATCCCCTTTATACTTTATAGAGAGAAAGCCTACATTCAAATATTTACTTGCTAGTTTTAACCTTGCAGCAGCTTTACTAACTGTTTCATATTGCTACATTTATCAAAGAAAAGTCTTAATATTTGTGGTTGCTTTTGAACTTTAATTTTATTGTGATAGATTTTTTTTTTTTAAATATTGTTTTTGTTTTGTTTTCACAGACTGTTGTTTTTGAATTGGTAAAGCAATTCTACTTTATCTACTCAAAACACAAAAAAAAAAACAATTCAGAAGGACACATTTTGTTATCACTAACAACTTTGAAAGATCACAATGCTCCCCAAAGGTAACCCAGGGAAGGAGATCTCAGAGAAATTTGCTTCCTACTTACCTTCCTTTCAGGATATCTTTGATGAAGAATCTTTCTACATATTTGCATTTTGCCTGACTGTAGGAGCATTTATATTGGCCTTTTTGGCATCCCGTTACATAACTGTCAAAGATGCAGGGCACTTGGATTAACTCAAATGTTAGAATTATACAGTTGTCCCTAACTATTAGGACATTTTATTTCAAATGGCTGTTAACTTCACTTCTGTACATTTTGTTTTTGTATTAAGTTAAGAATGCTCATTTTTTAAATTTATTTTTCATTTATCTTACTAGTCAAATTAATTGAATCCTGAGTTTTTACACGGCTATGTGCAATATTGTTCAATAATCTCTCTTCAATGTTTAAAGCATTTCTATTAATATTCCTGTTAAAAAATCTGGATGTATTTGCAATGTAATATTATAGTGTAAATATAGATTATAATAACATGATTATGAGTTGTTATTGACATTTCTTATAGATCCAATGTGTTTATTTGTGAAGTGATAATGTCATTTTGAGAAGCTGATAACAACTAAAAGGTTTATGTATAATCCAGCTCAGTGATGCCCAAAATACAGCCCGCAGGCCACAACCAGCCCGCGGCATGGTTTCTTCCGGCCCAAAGAATTGTCGGTACAAAGTGTAAAAAATCCTCCTTCACTCCGAAAAATAAAAAAGGTTGAAAGATGTTTTTTTACCTACGTTAGGGTGCTCATTTTTCCTCTGATGGATTGGTACCACGACATTGAACATTTGTTTTGTTTATGAAATGGGAGAGCTAAAGAAACTTTAAGTGGAATCTGAATTTACTTTTTTGTGGAATATGATAACAAATATTGCTGTTTAAAAAAAAACTCAAAATATAAACAGCATTATAAACATATATGACAGCATTCTCTGTTTGAGCCGTGATTGTTAAACTACTTCTAAAAAAAGAATGGAGGATCAATGGGAATTTTTACCTAAAAGAGAAAAGAAAATCGGTCGTTGAATGTTGCTAAAATTTAAAGTAGAGAAATGAAGCCAGTTTCCGATGCATAAAAAAAAAAAGTTAAACATCCAATATTCTATTAATTAATGTAAGTATTACATCTACAAGTTTTTAATAAAATAATTTCAGGTCTAATATAGGATGGGCCTCACTGATCTAGCTCATTCTAAAAAAATAATATGCAAAAGCAGAAATATCAGATTAGACAGGCCAAACTGCATCCAAACCCTAACAAAAGAAACAGAAAAGACACCACTAAAGACCTGTACTTGGTCATCAAAAAAAATATCGGGGAAAATTTGCCAAGCCAGAGCAGAAGAAGAAGGGAAAAAAGAAAAGGTGAAACAAGCTACTGAATAAAGGTACTCCTGCACACCCAACTGCTGCAAGAGACCTGTGCAATGCATTTAATTAAGAGTCAAGCAATTGAAGAATTTGACAACATCCCAATTAAGGTGCTAAAGGCAGACTTGACTCTAGTGTGAAGCTTTTCTACCCTTTCTTCTGCAAGATACGGTATGGGAAAAAGAAGTGCCACCAGAGTGGAAGGCTACCCCCTTAAACTCACCAAGAAAGGCAAACTTAGTTCCTTCTCCAACTACCAAGAGATAATGCTGCTGTCCAATCCAGGAAAGGTGTTTAACCACATCCTCCTGAACTGAATGAAAGATGCTGTAGATCCACATTTCCTTGACCAACAAGCTGGTTTCGAAAGGAGAGATCACAGATCAGATAGTGCCTGAAAAAGTTACAAACGTCCTCAGGAAGTCATATGAGGGGATGACTTGCAGAATAGTGAATGGCAGACAACTGACAGATCCATTTGAAGTCCAAACAGGAGTGAGACAAGGCTGTTTACTATGTCCCTTCTTGTTTCTGCTAGACATAGTTTGGCTCATGAAGACAGCAATACCTGGGCTCATAATCATAATAAATTCTAGCAGAGTATAAATATGATAAATACTGGCTACACCATGTGACACTTTAATTATTCAAAAGCTGAACAACAAAAAACAAAGCATTCTTATGTTTTGTAACAAAACAAATGGGTAAAACAAATTGAATTTTTTTTGGGGGGAGTTTTAATACAAAATACTCCAATGAAGTACAGTACCAGTAATGGAAAAGATCAGAATATCATTGTACCAGTTCAAAACAAACAATTTTACATTGTGAAAGGGGGGAAAACGTCATTGCAATAATTTCAGAACATATGTGTAAAAAAAAACTACAAAATAAAAATGGAAAAAAAGAGTAACAAGAAATCATATGTGTTTATAATAAATACATTATGGATATCAGTTTAGTTTATTATTTCTGATTTAGTTAAAAGCATGTAGACCTTAAAATTACATTTGAAAGGTTCTTTCTTGTGAGAGAAAAAATGTTAAATTACATGAACAAAAAAATTAAAGAATTGTGAAAATGCAAATGAACATGAAATAAAATAGTCATTAGGGTTCATCTTAATATGCCAAAAGAAATGAAGCACTAAGGCAAAAATGTTCAAATTCATGGTGCTAATACTGATTACAATATAATGTCAAACAAAAACAGTTTGTCAAGTATACAGTGTAAACCTCAACTAGAATGAAAGTTCTGCATCAATGGTATGGATTTCAATTATATATCAAGTCAATAACAAGTAAAAGGTAATATACATTCTGTCAGGAGATTCTTTGGTTGAGTACAAGGTCAAATAAATAATCCCTAAACTGTTCCCATATTTGATAAGAAATATATTTCAAAACAGCTTAAGGTGACCTCCAGTAGAAGACAACACATCCAACAAAAAAATTGTAGATGAAATATAATTGATTTAGTTGCAGATTTGTAAACATTAAACAATTGTATCCTTTGTTCTGTTAAGTATAGTTTCACATTGGCAACCTAAATGGGCAACCTAAATGAGGCTGCAACACACAATAAGAAACAAAAAAAATAAGTGCACTATTATATCTGTTGTTGATTGTGTAATGGTCCTATTCTATAACGAAATAGCATAACTGAAAAGAAATTAAAAAAAAAAAAAGATTTTTCCCCAAGAGCTATACACAAATAAAGTACCGGATATACAAAAAGAGTCCCTGGGCTATTGCCTGTTCCAAGCATATACTGGATTAAAAAGTATCAAATTTAAAGTGAGAAGTAGAAAATGTCATGGTCAGTTTATAATCATGTCAAATCTTTGTGAGCTACTAATATATATTTGGTAAAATATGTATCAATTCCTTTCTTAAACAAATAAGAAAAGGTTTTGGTAATTATTACTTTCTTAAATCAGAAAGGGTTAAGTTTGTAACAAAAATTACCGGGATTTCATTACTATCTCAAAAAAAAAAAAAAAAAGCCGATGTTATTTTTGTTTAATCAGTTCTAAAACTTAGAAAATACGACGTACTCAAAATGTCCAATGACTGATGATTTTTACTTCCATCACAAACAAAAACAAACAAGTCTGGTCGGGTATGAACTGAACAGATAAGGTAGTACAAGATCAAAGAAATTTTCTTAAAATATGACTGAGAAATATTTCATAGTCTTATGAATCTCAGATCTGATTCAAAAACGGAAATGCCATTTATGACAAAAGTTTACAAACTAGTACAAATTACCTGAACCTATCGCATTAAAATGATAAACAGAAAATTATGGTATATATTTCAAGAATTAAAACACAAATAAGACTGCAATGAAAAAAAGGCCAATACAAATGAGAATATTAAACTGAATCAACTTCTTTTATTGTAAAGGTGTTTACTTTCACTGATGCCAGTACGTAGTAAACATAATCAATTGTTACCAACACAAAACTAAATGCAAATTGGTGCTGCTGCAGACTAGAAAATACTTTCTGGAAAATTGTAAGACTAATATTCTGAACAATTAAGAATCTACAAAAAATATTCTAAACATCTCTATGAAAAAGCTAACTTTTATTTTCCTATTCATATTAGTGAAAAACTTAAGTTACAATATATTGCAACATAAAATAAAGAGCCAAAAATATGTAATCAATAGGACTGCATATAGAACAGCATGAGAAGCTGAAAAGTTCCACATGTTGATTGTCAGCGCTTGTTCTGAATAAATTAGAATATTTCAGTACTTGATGGAACTCACATCAGTGTCTTCTCGTCAGTTAAGAGGTTACAATAAAAAAAAGGATAATACCCAAAGATCTTTAAAATTAAAGAAGAGATTTTCAATTCTCATTAACATCTTGCATATTATAATAGAGCAGATAATTTTATTTCAAATGCAGCATACTCCAATCTTCAACTTAAAAAAACAAGTAAGACCATTGTAAATTCATAGTAACCCCTACCTTAGCTAAAAGAAGTTCCTTTATTTAACATAAAGAAAAGTAGTATTATAAACATTAATACTATATTTATCTTCAATTCCAAATGAAAACAAAATCAGTTGTAGGTAATATTGTCATTTAGCTATCCAATTTATTTAATTAAATTTTCATAACTAACACAAAAAGCACAAAATTACAGCTAAGTTGTAATGTGCACACATGAGACTTTCTAAAAGAACAAGAAAGCTCTGGGCTAACAAGTTTCCTTTTCCTTTATGAAACCTGAGTGCATGTACTAAAGTTGGGTAAGTCTTAAAAGTGCAATAACCTTTGTGTGTGTGTGTGTAAGCATGTCAAATTGAGAAGATATTACCTATATACAAGTATACCTGAGCTGTACGAGATTCAGCAGAGAAAAAGTTTTTGGATCAAATTAATGACAGCCTAAAACAGTTTTGTCCTCACGTTAAGAAACATCAGATCAACAGTAGGAACAAACAAACCAAATCTCTCAAAGAAAGAGAAATCAGATTTGGAAGTGTGTACCGATAAAAGAAAAGGGGGAGGGTACTGTTTTTTTTTAAGTTCATTTAATGCATCATGTCTCTTTTATCAGCATTATTAACCTGTTTAAAGCAATTCATATTACATGAAAACCTAGACGTGAACACATTGCCAAGGGTAAACAGCCCATAAACAGAACTCTTTACACAAGATCTGTCCTAATAAGAGTTTATATAATAAGGGTGCCTAAAGGGAAATGACTTTATATTTATAGTTATTCTCATTCTTGCAGTATGTTCTTAGTCATATGTATTATTAGCAAGCTTTTAAACTTTTACTGTGATCCATATCTATGAACACATCTCAGCTAGTGGTCAAATAGTCTGTAGTAAGTTTAGTGCTGAAATCAATGCCTAAGTTTAGAAACTTAATGGTACAACTTAACAAGAAAATTGAAATAGAATAAATGAAGACCTGAAAACACCATCACCTACCATTGTCAACAGATTGATGATGTGGATACAAGATAATAAACAACAAAATAATCATTTCAGTTGTGAACTAAACCTAAAGCAAATCACTAGCACTTGAGACAATGACTTGTTTTTTCTGTCTTAACAACACAGATAATGTGAATACAACTTAGTCTACTTAAGACAGTTCTCCTCCTTATAACTGATATATATATATATATATATATATATATATATATTATATTTATACAATAAACATTTTCAGCATGTCTTTTGTCAACTTCACTTGCCATTCATTATTCTGAACAACCAGCTTTCAAATTCGGAAGCTTTCAGACCTCCCATCAATATGGCTGAGTCTCAGGTACACATCCGTTCCAATCCCATCTAGTGTTTCTAGAGTCAACGAGCCACCTAAATACTTAGCATAGGCTTGTGATGTTGGTAGTCCAAATCCATACCTATAGAGGCAAGATAAAAACTGTGACAAACATAATTTTTTAAAGTGAAGAACATATTACTTAAAAAAATAATTAGGTAATCGAAATGGTAAAATTAGGCTAGCTGTTATAGTTGCGTAACTTTCCCTGTTGACTCCAACAATCTAATCGACATCAAGACAGGTTTGAGCAAGCACAAGTTTTCCACAACTTCAAACCAGATGTTGTCTCTGCTTTAACTAAAATTAGCTGATAGTGAACAGTTTAACATAGTAAGAAATTATTCAACCTAACATACTGTTACGAATCTCACTATCCAGGCTCTCTGCAAACTGCACCATACACCACCAACTTAAAGAACTTGACAACTCAGGGCTCCAAAGTAACGTAACACTTTAATAGTTGATAAATAACAGCCAATACTGTACAATTGGCAACACGTACACTGTACAAATATCTCTCCGATAACACCGTTCCGCCGTATCAACTCTTGCACTGGCCTCTCCGTCTCGTTCCGGGCTTGCACTGGGTTCAACAGTTCAGGACTGACTTCACACACTAGGCTCGTTGTGTCGGACTCGATCACAGACCAAGATCAAGACGCCGTTCGTCTCAACTGTACTTGATAGTACTCCGCACTGAACCGTCGTAATGCTCCGTACAGAACCACACCGCTGAACTGTGCTGTAGTCGACCGTGTTCTGAACTCTTGTCGTGAACCTCCTTTCTGAACCTTGCTGTATTGAGCCCCTTTTCTCGACCGTCTTGACTGCGACACCTCCACTCTTATATAGGGTCCCTACTGGCCTTCTCGAACCGGACAGAACGCTGCTCGACCATTCTGGGTGGTCAGATGACTACATCCCTCGTGACACTCCTGAGCTCGGTTCACGATGTCGATCCTTCCCGAACCATCATGTTGATACTCGTCTCGGCCGATCGTCGAAACTCGTCACGGTTGACCGCTTGTCTAGCGCTGGCCTGGGGCGATTTGCGTCGGCTGACTACACACACACCACTACCCCCATCTGTGCCACCACCAGGTTTATAACAATACAATGGAAGGAAAATAAAATATAATCAAAGTAAGGCTTGTATTATTCTTCAGTGTTGATACTATTGGGTGATGAGCAAGCTATAGGGGGCTTTACAAGTATAAATAATATATTAATCACAATTACGTTGTAAAAAAAAAGTAAAGTTCCCCTTTCAGACCTTGTGTACTGTGGGGCAGATGATGTTAATGTCATCTGTTTCTTTGGTGTCAAGTGGCCAGTACAACGACCTACCGCCTTTACTTTCCCTAACTTAAGTCAGGTACCCATTAGAGTTGGGTGGACTCAGTGGTGCCCTAAAAATCCCTGAATTCAAAACCCCAGTCTTTACCGAGATTCAAACCCAGGACCTCCAGGTTTGGAAGCCAAGCGCTTAACAATTCAGCCACCGTGCCCCCACAATTAAGTTAAAGCCTGTATAATTTTGAAAACCTATTTTAATTCACATATAATATCAGAAATATCTGTTAAGATTTAATGTCATTAAACTTGATTATGTTAAAGAATTACTGAGCAGTTGGCTGGATGATCAAAAGCATCTATTTTCTGATTTTTCTAAAAAGACAAATATTTATAATATGAATATTGTATACTAAACAAAGTGTATTTTGTAAGCTCACCCATGCATCTTTCCAGGTGCAGGTCCAGTGTGTCCATTGTCCATTATTTGTCCAAACAATCCACCATCCACTTTGTCATCCACTAGAGATCCGCTGGTGGTAAAGTTGTAGTCAAAAACTTTGTGGACAATCTTGGCTGGAATACCCCCACCTCTGTCAGAAATTCTGATGAAACATCAAAAAAAGAAATTAATATGACCATAACAAGCAGCTAGCAAACATTTAGTGAAAACAATTCATTACTTTATTTCTGATTTGTAATCTCCTATAATATTGTTACGAATCTCACTATCCAGGCTCTCTGCAAACTGCACCATACACCACCAACTTAAAGAACTTGACAAGTCAGGGCTCCAAAATAACGTAAAGGTTTAATGTCCATAAAATAACAGCCAATACTGTACAATTGGCAGCACGTAGAACAGTACAAATAGCTCTGCGATAACAAATATCTCTCTGATAACACCGTTCCGCCGTATCAAGTCTTGCACTGGGTTCAACAGTTTGGGACTGACTTCACACACTTGGGCTCGTTGTGTCGGACTCGATCACAGACCAAGATCAAGACGCCGTTCGTCTCAACTGTACTTGACAGTACTCCGCACTGAACCGTCGTAATGCTCTGTACAGAACCACACCGTTGAACTGTGCTGTAGTCGACCGTGTTCTGAACTCCTGTCGTGAACCCGCTTTCTGAACCTTGCTGTATTGAGCCCCTTTTCTCAACCGTCTTGACTGCGACACCTCCGCTCTTTATATAGGGTCCCTACTGGCCTTCTCGAACCGGACAGAACGCCACTCGACGTTTCTAGGTGGTCAGATGACTACAACTCTCGTGACGCTCATGAGCTCTGTTCACGACGGCGATCCTTCCCGTACCGTCCTGTTGATACTCGACTCGGTTGACCGTCGTAGCTCGTCACGGTTGACCGCTCGTCTAGCGCTGGCCTGGGGCGAATTGCGTCGGCTGACTACACACACACCACTACCCCTCTCTGTGCCACCACCAAGTTTATAACAATATATATCTCTAATAGTTATCTATATATTAACTAAAGATAGATTTGAAGTTTAAAGTGAAACAAAGACATACACTCACCTGAAAACAAAGTGGTGGTCATTATTTGCTATGGTCACATTGATGTCTGGAATACCAGCACCATTTAGATGTGACTCAACTGATGCTCTGCACAAAAAATTAATCATTAATCAATCAGAATGAAAAGTGCTATCACTAATCTATTTTGAGATTTAACGTTTCTGCTTTTAGCTTTTTTGTTTAAATCCTATGACAAAGGCAATGTCTATAGTTGTCATCATCAGTGCCCAATGGAAAAGAAAAAGTGACATGAGAGAGGACATGTCTAAAATATTGCTGTCTATTGAGCTACTTACCTCATAGCATTCTTTAGAATCTCCCCCAGGATGTAATCAAGAGGTGGCTGTATGTACGGGAAAGTGGCATTGACATGCCCATTGATCTTGACGTAAGGTGCTGCTCCATACTTGGCCATACACACACTCCTGAAGTCATGAAATAAAACAGGACTGGTAAGTCCACTGGGTCTCCCAAAATGTCTACAAACTTTGAAAGAGGTTTAATGATTTCCTTCCCCTGGTTGGCTATTATAAATTTAATAAAGGATAGGATAATGGAGATTTGATGGTCCCTGATTTGAATGTAATTGCTAATTTTTAGTCAGGAATTCTATATACCCAGCCATGTGGGTGAATGAGCTGCACTCCAATTGCTTTAAGAGTTGTTAGGTCCCAAATGGAAACTTTATCAATGACTCAGAAATCTAACTATGAGTTAACCTTATTAAATGTTTTCAATACAATATTTGGTTTCCTTACCTGATAAACTCAGCTTTCTTTTCCACAGCCTTCCTTGGAGAAAATGCAATGTTGATGATTCCAACATGATTGGGCTGAAACAGTATAATTGGAATGTAGTTCAGTAAGTAATAGTTTAACATAAGGTTCGTAAACAATAAATGGTGTGGCTCATTATAAACATAATTCTACTATATTCTATTAAAGCATTTCTAAATCTAAATATATAGAAACAAATATTTACATAACGGTACATAATGTTCTAGTTATTCAGAGTGCACACATGAAAGCATAGAGTAAAATGAATTGTTCAAACCTTTTCATCGTGCAATGATAAATGATGTTCAGACAACATACGGATTCCCAATCTTGAGGTCAAAGTTCGATCTAAAAATGTTTTGATCAAAGCTTCATCCTGTGAAATAAAATGACCAGATATTACAGTTCTTTTATCTTGACTTGGACTTCTGGAAAAGTCCTGGCAATAGGACAAACCAAATTAGTGTGGACATCACAAGGAAAACAACATGCCAGTGTCAGAAGTTCAATTATCTAGATGAGTAGACTAATGAGATTTGAAAGAATTTCAATACAATTACAAACCAAACTGGTCAAATATTTAATATAACAAAGTGTGTATTAGTGCTGGACCAAGGATCAGGACAAAACTAAAAAAAAAAAAACATTGCTGACTTTTAAAGAGACATGATTCTAAACTATGACTTGCTTTCTACTTACACTGACATATTTGCGACATTCTGAGAACCCCTCAGCTAGCTGAGTGACAACATCCTTGTGGTCATCTAAAAGGCTGCGCAAAGTTTCTGCCCATTTAGCTTCTTGTTCCAAATCTTTGATCTATACACACAAGTATAAACAAAAAAATTGTTTCCTAATACTGATAACAATAATTCTAATCCTTTAATCAACATAGTTAACTTGTTTTTATCGCACCAGCTACATCCAGTATTTTGATTCTGATATGTCAACATTTTTCTTCCCGTGCTTGAACAGGACCCTCCAAATAAAATATAAGTGTGTTTGTAATACTAATCTCATTGTGGGGTGTGTAACGATTTGCACAACAAAATCCCTCTACTTTCCCAATCAGAAGCTGTTCTTAGCAGGCTGGTCCATTCTTTTATGTTATCCAGATAGTTTTTCGTTGGACTACCCTTCACTGTATCTAAAGAATGACTTTTAACAGTAAATCATGTCTTTCAATATGACCAAACAAGCCCAGATTTCATCTCTTCACAGTATTGAGGAGTTCTTCCTTTTTGCCAGCCAGAATGTTCATTTGTAAAAGCACAAAATCATTTGGCTTCATTTCCTGCTATCTGATACACAGCAATTTTCTGTAGCATTTACTCTCGCTTGAATTCTTTCAGCCTCAAATGTTACAGCCATATAGAGCCTCAGAGTCCAACTTTTACTACCATATAGGAGTACAGAGACCACTACTGAAGAATACAGGTTTAATTTTACTTGGAATCTGATGCTACTCTTCCAGATTTCCCACAGCTCATGACAATTTTAAACAGGTTTTTTTTATCTGTTATTGATTCTCAATCTCTAGTTATGTTTGAACCTAGGTATTTAAATAGTCAACTTCTTTTAATGTTTGGTCATTCAACTGTATGCATCATTTCATACTATCTCAACCGCAACTAGTATTTTGCTTTTTTCAGCACTGATTTCGAAACCAACTGCTCCAGCAGAAGCATCCAGTTTTGAAGTTAGATCTTGTATCTGGTCTGCATTTTCTCCAATGAAGTCTATATCATCTGCAAACTTGATATATGGTCAGGCTAGGAGTAAATCCTTCTAGAGTTTCCATCACAATAAATATGCTCCAGAAATAAGTTAAAAAGAGCTAGATAGAGAATGCATACTAGTTGCACTCTTATGGATGTCCTAAAACTTTGTCCAATTTGTTGTCCAGAAGTACTGAGCTATTCTGAGCCTGCCTGTTCTTCAGAAAGGATGTCCAGAGCTTTTCTCTTGAGTCTGTTGAGAATTATTACCTTGCTAGGCTGTTCAGACTTATCGTTCTATAGTTTTAACATTTTTTCAAGTTTCTTTTCTTGGGCAGTGGAATAATTAAAGATAAGTTCCATTCTTTTGGCCATGCTTTTTTGTCCCATAATTTGTGGCCCTGTGTCCTACAACATTTTGTTAAATGTGAACCACTATTTTAAAGTTCTGATGGTATGTTCTCAATTTCAGGTGATTTGCAACTTTAAGTGGTCTTATTGCTTCTAGTATTGGAGTCTCGCCAAAGTCCTTGTTGTCCCAAGGTGTTTTGTTGATTAAACAGTAGTTGGGATTTATCTCGAAGTTATACAGACCTTTGCAATATGGTATTCTGTCCACTTTCTAAGCTTTTTCAGTCTGAAGAGTTCCATCATTGTTTTCAACCACTGTGGTTCTAGCTTGTCTTGTAACACTAATTTTGATAGTAATAGTTTTTTTTTTTTAAAGTGATTGACATGAATTATGTAAACAATACTGTTACATATTTCCATTTTCAAAAACTTCTCATATGTATAAAATCTGTAACAATATATAAACTTCCATCTTTAATAACCTTATGTTGTCCTGGGATGTTTGAAAAAAAAATGTTTTATCTGTCATAGTATTTTTCAAACTGGAACAAAAAATTACTTCATAACTTATAATTGTATTAACAAAGAAAATAAAAAGACTTGAAATTAATATTAAGACCTAAATACCTAAAAAAAAAATACTCACTGGACCGAAATCACTTAAAATATGGAAAGCACGAATGAAAAGTTCATGCTGTGGACATAGTAAATGAAAATGAAAATACACAACAACAGATATCATATAACAATGCAGAAATACATAACAGATATATAACAAAAAAATATATTATAGAGAAATATATCAACATAAAAATACTGTGTAAAAGAACTGAACAAATCTTTGGTTACCATTTTGGGGAATTTTAAATTAGCATTCAAAATAGTTAGATCAGGGACTCATAACTGGTAACATTTATCTATGTAGCAAAAAATATCTTATCTTATATGATACAGATGTTACTTCAAAAAAGAAGATGATTACATCCTCTGCGTCATGCATTTAGACAAGCATATTAACCAATGACCTAAATTCTGCCACGTCACTGGTTTTCCTGGCTAGCTCAGGCAACCCATTCCATGCTCTAATAGTGCTAGGGAAGAAAGAGCATTTGTACAAATTTGTCCTTGCATATTAACATACAGAGGCCCTATGTTCCATGAGGAACTCAAAGAAGTGATGATGATGATGATATTAACATACAAAATAGGCAAAAACACATACATATTTTTTCCCCTTTTGCCTTTATATATTTATTTTATTTATTTATAATAACTTATAGCATGCGTTTTGTGGTATGGTCCTATCACATTAGTGAACATGTGGTATGAGGGTGTATTATGGAGAAGGTGCTCAGCAAGGCAAACTTAACTCAGCAAGTCAGGATTCAAATTCGAACACCCTTAATAGGAGGCCAAGTGCTTAGCTAAATAATACTTTAACAATAAAGAAAAAACAGCATAAGATCTACTTACAACGCTAAGAATTATTGGATGACATCCAACTATAAATGGCAAGTTCCGGAACCCATTGATCCTGTGAGCGATTCTCACTGGCAACTCTTTGCTTAAGTACTGGACACTTCTCTGATGGAAAGATACAAAACAAATATAATTCTTGAGGAGCACAAAGTTAGAAGGCACCAAGAACATGGGATGTAAATGTTTGCCTGAACACATGGTCCCAATGATGTATGGGCATTAGGGATGCAAACTGAGAAAAGGAATATTCTAAATGGAAATGGATCATATTTAGATGTATACAAAACTAATTGAAGACAATGTATCTTGTCTATCACTACAACTTTAGTTTAGCTAGCAAGTCATCTTTTTAGATAAGAGAAATTACATGAACATTGGACTGTTGAAATGAAAAATAACAATGTTTAGTGTACAAAAAAATTCCCTGAAGTCCAATAATTTTGTTTTGCCAAGCTTATCTCAACACACTCTGTCTGGTAAAAAGATTATAAACGTTATTTCTCCCAAACCCAATCTCCATATTTGATGACATTCAACAAAAAAGCTAGCTGTAGCATTCATACTCTCCCATATTGACTACTGCAACCTCGTGGTTGCAGGTATACCCGATGACAAAATCGCCAAGCTGCAATGAATTCACAACAATGCTGCACAAATTGTCCTATGATAAACAAGACAAAATTCTGCTACTGCTCTCTTGCACTCATTCCATTGGCTTCCTGTGAAAGCAAGAATTGACTACAAAGTGGTCACACTATGTCATCAGCACATCACTCCATATGTCCCTGTGTTCCATGGACTCAACATTTCTAGTGATGCCACGTTTCTGCCTAAAACGTTATGGTTTACGGGCTATTTCTGTACAGGCACTAAAGGTTTGGAACTCACTCCTCATTGATATCAGACAGACAACATGCTTCACTACATTCAAGAAGAACATTAAGACCTATCTGTTCAAAACTTTTTTAGATTAGTTTGTCATTTTAGCTCTGGTGATTATGTTTGTAATGTTATCACAGCGCCTTGAGCCTACATCATGTTTGTTAACAGCGCTCTATAAATTAAATTATTATTATTATTAAGCTGAAATTTTGCACAATTATTTCTTGTGCCTGACAAAACAAGAATCAATTAAAAAAAAAAAAAATTAGTTAATTAACTATGATAATTAATTATTTTGTTTTGTACCGAACAAGGGAAAGAAGTTGTGCTTGACAGTGTGGTGGTATAAGATGAATTAGTCCCCTTTATACTTTGTGTAGAAACGTTAGGTTGCCGCTTTAAAGTTTGAAACTAGCATTAGATAACTAAATAACCATTTATTTTCATAAGCACTTTTCTGGCACAGTGGTTAGTGCTCTAGCGGCTCAAGTCCTTGAGTTCAAATTCAAATCATACAACTTAATTTTTTTTTTAAGCATATAGCCCATTCCTTCCACAACTGTTCTGCACAAGTGGTAGGATCATACCTCATTGAGAAAGCTAAAAGCATGAAATTGCGCTAAACAAAAACAATTGGGAAAAATATTTTTAACTATATTATTGTTAATCTAGATATTAATACAAATTTAATAACATGACTGATCCAAACTAATGAATACAATTACACTTGTATAACCTTTTGTTTTTAAAGTATTTTTAAAAAATTTTATTGTTATTTATTGGTGACTAGGTTTGCACATAGAAAAAAAACAAATAAAAAAAAAGGGTTAAAGAAAACTTGTGTCAAAACTGTCAATATTTGGGTTATCTTTTGTTTACACTTGCATGATGTTTAAAACCTGTACTTTTTTTTTTTTAAGTTTTTTTTCTGTAAGTCAAGCATGGGACATTATAACACTAAAAAAGAAAACACTCCTAAAAGGGTTTTAGATGGAAACTCTTTCTTTTAAAAAGCCGCTATGGTTTTAAAAAAAGTAAATTGCATGGTGAAATACGTACGGTATAGGAAGATATGGAAAAGAAAGAGAAAGGGGGGTGGGAGTGGGGGGGGGGTCAAATGGTATGGTAGTATGGCCTTTGAAATGTGACTAAATAGCATCAGCAAGTCAATACAGTGTAATAATAGTGTGTCAGTTTATTTAGCCCTATAGATCTACATTTTCTAATCTCTATACAAATACATGTATCTTCTAAAGTACGTTACAGAGATCAATTATACCCTCTTGCCCCATACCGGTTTACTATTATACAGTAGGTTTGTCTTAAAGAAAATTGCCACTGACCAATGCGCACGCACGAGCAGATGCATGAGTTGTGTAGGGAGAGGTTTAACTAGACCTAGAAAGTGCTCTCGTCTGTTAACGTTGGCTCTCTCACGTAGCTACGCAGTTTGTGCATCACGTAGCCGCCTGTACATGAGTTCAGGCACCGCTAAATAGGTCAAGTCTAGTCTAGCATGTAGGTCATACTATGGCGCACATCGATCACAAGCAATTTAATTTCGATCTTTTTGTTCCATCCTTATTTAGAATTCGCTTATCTTTATACTAGTACATATAGAGAGAGCTAAACATATAAAACAATTACTAAACGCATCGATCTTTAAGTAGATCTATACCTAACTGCCTAATGCTGCCATTATCCCCAATCGCCTCGCGACATGCTGAGTGGCTGACCTAGATATCATGTCCTATTTTGGAGGCGAGCTTTTTTTTTTGTTTGTTTTTTGTTTACATCTATTTTTAGCTTGATAGCCTTTCTTGACCCCAGCGGGGTTTTTTTGTCGCGATGACCTGTACGTTATGTGAAAAACATGGACGCGGGGACTGACTCCAATGTTGATATAACATTTAATTGGGTAAATAAATTAGCCATTGAACTATCAACAAACTCCAGGAGACTAGATCCAGATACACATTCCTTGTTTTTGTTTGAGATAATTTATAACGGCGATGAAGAAATGAGCACTGCACACACACCGTACTTTTAAAAGGTACCGATTATTATGATTTTAGATTGGAGACAAATTTCTTGATAATTGGAACGTTAGGGCCGGGCTGCAATAACCAGCCTAATAACAATCTCGAATAGGGAGACAATACACATAGAATAGTCACCTGCTCTGAATCACTTTGAGCGCAAGGCCAAACAAACTATACCATTCTAAAGTACATGTAGATATGCATGTCTAAAACTATAATGCGAGGGGTTATTCAGGGAGGCACAGAGATATTTTCGTTTGATTTATGGCGTGTTTCATAGTTGTTGCCACCCCTCCTTTTTAAATGTCTTTTTTCCCCCCACTGAAAGTGGTAGCCTATATGGTGCGTGTATGTGATTTCTGAAAGGGGCTAATTGACTCCACAGACGTCTGCAACTAGGAATGCCAATGAGACTTAAGAAGTGAGGGAAATGTTTAAAAGGACAGGGGGTAAATAACATTCCAGGTATTGAAACTATAAAATATGCACAAACACCGAGCTACGGTTTGAAATGAAATGGCTGAAGAGAGGAGGAAATGTGACATGATGGAATAAAAAATAATAATAAAAAAAATATATATTTATTAACTTCATAGGTTCTTATATATGATGGGTACAGTGCAATTCAACAGTGCCAGCTCCGAAAGTTTCAGTATAAACAGCGGAGTTAAACAAGGATGTGTCCTGGCCCCAACCCTCTTTGGAATACTATTTTCACTGCTAATCCACAACGCGTTTGACAAATCCACCGAAGGTATCTATCTCCATTCCAGATTCGATGGCAAACTCCTAAATATTGCCAGACTGAGGGCCAAAACTAAAATCAGAACCACCCTCGTAAGAGATATGTTATTCGCGGATGACACAGCGGTAGTGGCACACACGCAAGAGGAACTTCAGTCACTAATGTCCCGCTTCTCTCAGGCCTGTAAAGAATATGGCTTGACTATTAGCACGAAGAAAACAAATGTTATGGGACCACCTGCTACAGCACCACCCTCCATCCTTAGTTTATGCTGTCTATTATGTCTTGAGATGTTAATCTTAAAAGAAGATGTGATAATGATTAGGTTCAAGAATGAGGCGCATTATCAAAAGAGCACAAGCTATCTTGGTCTAGATCTTACATAATGTTTGACAAGAGAATGAATGCTGCTTGTGAACTATGTATGGCTGATACAATGATGAGATATGGGCAGTTACATTGAAGGAATCAATTCATCGACTAAGAGAACAAAGAGGCTAACAATATTCAAGCTAGCATCATTCCACAAGAGACTGACAGAGAGCAGAAGGAAAGCAGCCTATAACCTTCGACCAGGCTGATATAGCTTCAAGCTCCTCCTTCATAATGAAGACTTGAGTCAACACAGGAAAATAAGTTTCAAGTGGAACACAGAAAATGTAAAGGCAAAAGACACAAGAGGAAAAAGGCACCCCCCCACACACACACACCACCATGTGCCAGTTTGTGTGAAGAGATTTATATCTTGTAAGTTTCTCAAATCCAAATTTTATTTTAAGCTAATATCTAGTCAGATGTATGTTTACTTAAAATTGTAAGAGATTATATTCACCAGGTGAAAAAATAAAAGATAAGGAGTGTGATGTTGCTTATTCAGGCTGTCTTGAAGTCAACCAATTACTCTGCAGGCGTTTGGGTGTAATTGTTCGGGTGTATTCCGTGTAGTTGAACAACAATACATATAGAATAAAACAACACCTGTTTTAACAAGTGAAGAGATGTAGTCAACACTGATGAACAAGTTCACATGGATTTATTCTGATAAAAGGCCACAGTAGAAGTCTCTGTCACTAAACACGTCGTTACCCTGGAATATTCTATCGCTAACTGATTTTCCGGTCTCTAACCCAACATATCCCAAACGTCACTAGTCCCGTTCAATATGCGTCTTCTATGGTGCGTCGCTAAATAACTAACCTATATAAATAAGGTGTCTAACAGGAGGCCAAGGAAGCATGAAGAAAATGAATTAAGGGGAAAAAATGACTAATCTAGTCAGAAGTATTTTAATTTCAATGAAGTTGAAGGATGTTTTTTTATCCATGACTTGTAATCCAGTCATCACAAAATACTATGGGAGAACAAAATGGTGTTCAACAATGTTCACACAGTTATCACATGCTAAATGTTTGTGAAAATAAATAACATCTTTTCTTCACTGAGGTTAAACCATTTCTAGGTTAATACCTCATAAAATCACTCAAGCTTACACTGACACAATAACAAAAAGTTGTGCATTGTTAAACTATAGCCAGCAGTTATAATGAACACAACATGTTCTCCCAATGTAGATTATGTCACTATTTTGTAATGTGACTACTCTTTGGTTTGTGCTGTAAATATGATAAGAATATGTTTTCATATAGATTTCCTATTTCAGCCCCAGGTGTTTATCACAGCAATGCTAACTATGAAAATTTCTAGAGACTCTATAAGGTTGGTGAAATAGGTTCACCTGTAACTGTGGCCAATGTTAAGAAGGTGGGAACACAACATCACATCAACGTTCCCATGTCAGCCAGGTGAAATCAGGAATATCCATTAATAATACAACCAAAATGCCACCTCGTTCAAATATCTAGCATGAATTGATCAACTCTATTTTTTGTTGAGTGCAGTGGATAGAAATCAAACAGTGGCAAGAAATGTACATTTCAGTCAAATAAGTCTTCAATACTTACCAAGATGTGACTTCTGTCTGGACTTTTACCAGAATATAAAATGGCAGCTGGTGTCAAACGTACAGAAGGCTAAAAAAAACAACAAATTAGGTGTCAATTTTATTTTAATGTGATAGCTACCATTTTCAGTCACCTAAAGATTTGTAACTGTGAACAAGACAAACACATTCTTGTATTCAATATCAAATAACTGCAGTGTACTCCTAATCAATTAATTAATATCACAATATTAACCAGTAATAAAGCAAATAAAAAATAAATTTAAAAAATTATTGTTTCCTTTTAGTGATTTTTTAAAACATTAAAATTATTGTTTTAATTTTACAATATATATATAGTGGGTAAAAAAAAATTGACAAAATAAGATTTCTTTACCATGTTTGTTTTTTTTAAATAGGTAGTCATGTGAAATATTGAAGGAGGTGCTTCGGACTAAACAAAGTATGGTCCATAGCCCATGGATAGGAGAAGCAGCTAGAGCTCTCTGGCACCAGGTCATAGTGTAGGATTCAGTGTGCATTTTTGTATTTTCCGGATCTGGTATACATTTCTTCACAAAAAACTTGATTGACATTCAATCTTGAATCTAGGTTGAATCTCAATTATGCAATTCTAATGCTGTGAGTTTATATTTTAAAAAATCACTAAATCTCTGACCAGTACTAAATTTTCTCTATTATAAGCCCATTAAATCAAACATTCAAAGTAATAAATAAAATGTGTCTGCAATGTTCACATTCACAGCTACACAAAGTACAAAAAGCATTTTTTAATTCAACTTAAATTTATTGTCTTTTAACTTTTAGAAATTGTTTAATTTATTCACATCACCTAGATAATTTGCAAATTACCTAGGACAGAGTGTACATTACCAACTAGGCACTCCTTAAAGTGAAAAAAATAATTAGGATTTATGTGCAAATTACCTCAAGAACAGAAATAAACCTAACCTTAACCCCTAACACTAATTCTTATCCCTAACCCTACCCCTAACTCTAACACCAACACAAATCCCTAAGCCTAATCCTACTTAAACTTTAATGGTACTGAGACCATTAATTTTCACATTACCTAGATACAATGTGCATTCTGCACATCAATGGAGCAAATCAGTTGATAGATCAAATGATAGAGTAGAACATCATAGCGTGGCGCTGTGAAAACAGGCGCACAAATTGCAGAGATGACACGCTGGTAGAAGAAAAAAGAGCAAAAAAGCAAGGCCAATGACACTAGCTCCAGCTAGAATAATCTCCCCATTGTGCAGCCAAACATTCCAGGCTACATAGGTCCTACCAGCCACATGAGGAGGCATAAAACCCCAGAGCTGAGCCCTCAGCACTCTGGATGACAAAAGTGGTCATCATTAAACCACGATAGAAAAACTATATTATACTATGAAATACAGTGCATATATAGTATTAATGTTTCAAATAAAATAGGCCCAACATATTAATTATATTAAATGTATTAAAATGAAATTTTCAGATTTTAAGTCCTTATTTATAAATACCTCTATCCAAACATTGCAAAAACATGGTTGTGAAGGGCCACGCTTATCTGTGAAGTAAAATTGTAAGTGTTGTTTTGCTGGTCTTGTATCTTCGAACTAAACCTTTTGGTTTGCTACTGTTTTGTTTATAATTTATCATGTTACAGTGTAGCCCTAGATCCATATATATCCGCAGCCTATATAATTATGTGAGTACCCTAAAGGATATCACTAGGCTTTTCAGGTCACTTAGCATACACACAAAATTTAGCTAATAATCATGGAAAGGGGTAGGACTATTTTAAGATTAAAGCCATGATACTGAAACTGAGTGTATGTTTAATATTACCATGTTTTTTTTTTTGTTTTGTTTGTTATTAGGTTGGAGCAGGGGGAGGAGAGACGTGTACAAAATGACAAGAAAAAAAGCCTTTAAACTTACAAACCCAACCCTACTTAGATGTAATCCATATAATGTATATATATATTTATATATATATATAATATGTATAGTATGAGTTTGAGTTTTTGGCACATCGGCACAATTTAGGCCATGTATAAATGGCTGTCTAGTTATGTGGTATGTGCACAGAAATATTATCTCATTGGTATTGCGTTTGAACCATGCCACCCCCTGCTATAGATGTTTGAGGTAAGATATATAACTATATACAGTGCTTTTTTTTTTTTTTAAATAGGTGCCTGTACTCAGTGATAAGGTGCCCGTACTCAGTGATTGATTGCCTAACTTTTAACTACTAATAAATTAATAATATACGTTAAAATACAAGAAAAGTAATACATTTTCCCCCCACATTCAAAAAGGTGCTGTACACCGTACCGGTGTGTACCGTCACAAAAAAAAGCCCTGACTATATATAAAAATATATATATTGTGCTAATATGTTTATATTGCGGCATTGTTTGTTGCGAATGTTTTTGTGAGAAAGTACTTTTATTTCAAAGGATGTGATGTAATAAAATGAGACTCTTCTTCAATGTTCTACAAAGTCTCTGTTCATTCTTCTTCTTCTTCTTCATTCTCACTGTTATGTTGGAGTGTTCAGATGACTAGACCAATACATGAGATGAACTGTGCAGTGGTTTCCACATCAGGGAGCTCTCCATATAGTTTTCTTTCTATTGGGGTGATTTGGGGCCAATGTCTTAAACAGGCCTTTTGGTAAAGAGAGCAGTTTTGGAGGACGTGGTCAGCATTCTCTGGGGATACTCCACATGGGCAGATTTCACTGGTTCCAATTTTGAGTTTCCGGTACAAGTGTTGTTGCATTCTGTTGTGTCCGGTCCTGAGTCGAAAGATTAGACGTCGGTCTTGTCGGGATAGCTTATAGTAAGCATCATCTTTCTTGTGATTTGGATGAGAGCTCCTCCATTTTTCATTTATTTTATTTACAATTCTGTTCATTAATTAAATATTATTAATGTCTACATGTATTATTGTGTATATATATATGTTCTGTTGTCACAGAGAAATAAATAAAATGCTGTAGAATACAATTTAGAATTTTAGATAGTGTTGATCTCTTTACATAACGTAACCTCTAAGCTTTAGTAAGCACTCTTTTTAAATATAATATATATATATATTATCTATATATATTATATTAAAATACTTAATGCTGGTATCTTGACTAACCTGCATAGCAGCAGCATCTATGGCACTTTGATAATAAAAACTGGTTACATTTCGAAATTCCTTCCTCACATCTTGTGAACGTCCATGAGAGTTTGTGTTGCCAATCTCATTTCTTTTGTGGAAATCGTCGGATAAAGAACGACATAGTATCACAGGTGAAAGTTGAAACACTTTTTTGGGTAAAATTAAAATAGAGCATTGCATCCTACAAGTTGTTGCCATCTTAATAAAGAATGCCTTTAATAAAATGCAGTGAATCACTGAGTGATGAGCACTAGACTAGATCTAACTAGATCAGCGTCTGACTGTGATTGAAGAACTGAAACGTCGATTTTAGTGAAAAAGTTTAAGTTATTAAAACTACAAGTACAACAAAGACTAAAAATTCCCATAACAATCATCACTCATTCAATTCACCATGATTCACTGGAATTATGGAAACGGCACTGTGACTGTGACTACTGAGACTGAGTACTACACTAGTCACCTAGTGTGAGTGTGATGACAAGTCAGTGGCAATAATAGTAGAGAAGAGATCTATTCCTAGACTGCCTAGAGTGTCCTAGACTGTAGCAACAACGTATCACTATAGAAATTACAGTCTTGGTAAGAAGTCAAAAGATTGAACTAAGTGCACACTAAGAAGTTAGATCCTCTAGATAGAATGTAGATCTAGATCTAAATCCATATTTTCATTGCTATCATTGTTTTTAACACTGCACGTTCCTTTATAGATTGGATATTTGACTTGGTTTATTAAAAGTTGAGCTTCAGCTGACCTCATCTGAAACGAAAATAGATTAACCTATGACCTCGTCTTGTTCTTGATTTCTTTCAATCTCACTCTCAGGTCAACTAGATCTAGGATTAAAAGTACAATACGATTCGAATGTCCAAGACAGAGATATGAATTGTATTTTTGAAATACGCATAATTCGAAAATAAACCTGTTAACATTTTTTTTTGTGAAACGTATTTAGTATGAATAAAATATTGAATAAAATAAATAGCCTAGGCTAAAGACCATAATAACCATATTGGCATAGATTATATATATATATAGATATATCTATCTATGGTTACCGTTGTAGGCATCAGACTCAGCAGAGGGTTAATTGGTGTATTCAAGGTCACACGTGCAGGCTTAATCAAAGATAGTGAGACCTTCTTGGGGGGAGAGAGGAAAGGAGATATCAGATTGTGTTACAAATATTTTGTGTTCTCTAGATAATATGAAAGCTACATATAATTATAATGATATAGGCCTATATCACGTGATATATAGGCCTAAGTCTTCCTAAAGACTATGGAATTGTATTGATGCGTGATAAATCTAGACCACTTCCATACAAACTATAGCCCACAGTAAACTATCAGAGCCATGAAAATCATATTATATATGGCTTCAAGATTACCTACCCAAGAGCATCGAATCCAGATCCATCCGGCCCTGGTTACGATTGTGCTGTGGGGAAAAATGTAGCTGCACAAGTAAATGCGTTTCCTATGAAAGAATGGTTATATTCTTAAAAACACTCAAAGCATGAGTGATCGGGGCCCCGGAAGACTGTCATACGCGAGCCCTGGGCGAGCTATTATAGTGTCATACACGGGGCCAGGAGCTGTAAGCGTAGACAATATAATATAGGCCTACCGTACCATATCACACTAGTACGCCCGTCCGCCTCTAATGCTGTACGCCTTTTTATAGTTACAAAACAAAGTACCTTACGTAGGTACAGTTACTATTAGCAGTTTGACTACATTACGTAGCCGTGTGAGTCTCATCGCACTGGGGCACCGTGTTGAGAACTCTATTCTCTGATAACACGGACAAGGAAAGCGGCAGTTCTTCTCAGAGCTTCTCTGTCTCCGTACAGAGCCAGCTCCTCATGCAAACCAGGCTTTTGCTTCACTCATATGGCCATGTGTAGGGTGTAGTGTTGCGCACTCATAAAGGATGTGGTTTACTGTCTCGACATCGTCCTGGCAATGCCTGCAGCGAGAGTCGAAGTTTGGTTTAAATTTAGCAAAATAGGCACCGATTGGACAGTGTCCCGTTCTGTACCTAGCGATTGTCACCTGTTCTTCCCTATTCAGCTGCCACCATTCGTCCGTTTTGGATGGCCCTTTTTATTTTTCATGAAAAATCAACACAGTAGAATGAGTAGATAATAATAACTTCTACTATCGCAGCCCGACTCGCCTTGACACTCAGGCCGCCTCTGCTCAAAGGGGGACGATCCTTTCAATTTTCTTCAGTAACTAAAATTAAACTAGTAGCGGCCCTTGTCAAAAGGACGCCTAGGAATATTTGTGTGGCATAGTCGTATCCAAGAAGCCTAGACTGGCATAGACTACGTGGTCTTACTACCAACACTAAAGAAACAAGAGAATATTTTAATTTTTTTTCTTATAAAAAGCTTATATTTAGCATAGTTGCATCAATTAGTTTGGATCAGTCATGTGATTAAATTTGTAATAGATCTAGAATAACAATAAAAAAGCATTTATTAAAATATTTTTTTTAAATGGGTGGCCGGGGGGGGGGGGGGCGACATGAGTTTATACTTGTGGTTCAAGCTTTCTCAGCTTCTCAAGCCAACATGTTAGTCACTCTGCTAGCGAAAGATTGTCTAGTTATCTGTTGTTTCTATAGTCTCGTCCTCTAGTTCATGCTGTGTCCATTAAGACTCAGACGACGACCTACAAAGGGGACTAAGTCAGCTTACACCACCACTTCAGTCAAGTACAAGTTCTTTCCCTTGTTTGAGATACCAAACAAAATAATTTGTTACCAATATTTAATTAAATATTTTTTTTTAATTGATTCTTGTGTTGTCAGGTAAAAGAGTAATTGTGCATTATTTCATCTTGATCCGAGATTGGGTGTGGGAAAAATAACCTATACAAACTTTTTACCACAAAAACAGATAGACAGAGTGAGGTGATATAAACTTTGTAAAAAGAGGTTTTTAAGGCAAGAGATTATCTTCCTTTACGTCAGGAGTTCTTAACCTGTGGGTTGTTCACAATTACTGTTGTTGTTTTTTTAAAAGATATATACATAATAACGATTATAAAGATTAGTTGCTATACCAACTTCTTGAAATGACCACTGCAGCACGTGATGTAATTGAAAAGTTAGTTAATTTTTGGAAAAGTAAAAGACCTCTTGGAAAAATATTTGTGGTGTCTGCTCAGATGCTGCTGGATTTAAATGTCTGGTAAAGAATGAATGACCATAAGAATGCATTGTAACTCGCTGTATGATTCATTGATATATATTACAAACAAAGATATTGCCACAAGCATAACACCAATAACAAGGAAGCTAAATATGATTTCTCTTCAATGTCAGTTACAGAATTCTGGATCTATTGTTTGCAGTCATTCTGTTCTATTTGAGATTTTTTCGCGACATCCTCCTCCATTTTCAACAACATATCTTTGTGAAACATGTTTTTTCTTGCAGTTCGTTATCAAAGCCTAACTACAGAAATAAACTTGATGCAGGAGATGTGAATTCCTAATCTAGTGAAATAAAAACAAGCTCAACCTTCGCACTAACTTTAGCGTGTTTCAAAATACTGTCGAAACAATAGTGTAGCTGAAGTTGACTGTGTCAAGGACTGCACGTTCTCCAAACTTAGCAATATTTTAAAATTGTCATTTATGTATGCAACACTAATATTATAAGCAAGCAATAATAAAGTAAATAAATGAAAGTTATAAAAGATACTTTTTTTTTGTAATTGAAGCGTACATTTATTTGACACTAAATCAAGTTCTTGCTTTGTTCAGTCTCTAACAATGAAGTTAACATCAGTGATCTACAGTTTAATAACGAATTCATAACATTAGCTAAATCACATTTACCTAGGCTCATCAAATTGTATAAGGGGGTCACGGAGCTAAAAATGTTGAGAACCGCTGCTTTACGTGCCAATAGTTTTGAAATAGCTGATCCATGATCATCAAGTCAACACCCCCCCCCCCCAAAATAAAAAAAAAAGATTCTTCAATACAAACTATTCGCACATGTCTACTACTTTCGTGTTAAGTTTTGTTGAATCCCAATTTTCTCTAATTTGATCGGATGAAATAAAACAACTGCACTGGCGTTTAACTGTCAACACTCATGCACGCAAACGGACACACAGAAATCTTTAAGTTCTATTGCGTTTCTATGTTTTATGTCATTGCTTTGCTTATAGTCTGTAACATCATGAGCTTGATAGCAACACGGGATACTCTTGCGCGAAGGCTGTTCGCAGCATCAGAACTAATTGCAAACACTTACCCTACTTACCAAATCTTCAAAAAATATGCGGTTTCCATGTAGGCCTAATATCTGTGCCGCCATACTAAACTCCCAAGAGGGGGTAAAGTAAAAGTGATTTGGTTGCCCATTTCAAACCTTGCGATCTAGATGGTGTATAGGTGTTGACATGGGGTCACTTGGCCAGCACAACGTTCCCCAACTAATGTCAAGTACCCGTTAGAGTTGGGTGGACTTGGGTGTGTTCTAAAAAAAACTAAATTTAAAATCTCAGTCTTCGCTGAGATTCAAGCCCGAGACCATTTGGTTCGGAAGCCAAGCACGTTACGACTCAGTCACCACTCCTGAGAGAGAGAGAGAGAGAGAGAGAGAGAGAGAGAGAGAGAGTAGTGAAGCTGAGGTGGTCCATTGTAGTCAAAATGAATTCCCATTTGATAAGACCAATAAAATTATCTTATCTTACATTATTACTTCCGTCCAAGTATCTTTCGAGAGATAAGATACAAGTGTACAGAAACATTCTGTAATTCAAAAGCCCGACAAGAGACTTTTGCATGATACCCACAAGAAACTCAAAGGACTGTTTATGTTAAGGGGTGACTATCCACCCTCAAAAAGACAATTCATGAACATATAGAGTTAATAAAAGATCTCTGTCTTAGTGATCGTATGCATCGTTTTCTTGTTTTCTAAAAACTATGGAGATGTGTATCGATGGCGGAAGCACTATTAATAGCTAACTTTTTGGTGTATCCGGTGTACAGAATAAAAGAAGTGTTGATAAAATGTTTTTTTAGGAATTATTTTTTCTTGTTGCACTTTTAAGCATAGCAGAATCCAATTTTTGAAGCTCTTCTGTTTGTAGATCAATTCTTATTTTTATTTAGTTGGCAATAGTGAAGTTCCATTTCGATGTCCTTGACATTGTTTAGTTAATCTTGAAAATCTTTAATAATAAACAAAAATACGACGCCTATCGACATTTTTATACAATGCGAATTTATTCACTTATAATTTAAATGCATCAAAATAGTTTGAATAGATCAAATGTAAATCATAGTTTATTACTGCAATGAATCAGGAATATATCAATGGATAGATCGGCTTTAGTTTCTTCTTTCTGAGTAGGCTACATACGTGAATGAATATAAACAATGCGAGTGGACAAAATAGTTCTATTTCTGTATAACTACAACGTAATTAAGGCGATCTTATTGCTGTGGCGCCCAGTTCGCAGTTTCGTAATGAAGGAAAGCTTTCAGCTTTTTGTATTCAATTTACTACTACATTTGTTTTTGGAGAGCCTTTCTCTATCGGCATGGTCCTTCTGAGATTATTGTTAGTTAGATTCAGGGCCACTCTGACCTGGCCCAGCCAGGGCTTGCCAGTAAAGGTTTTGGCTAGCGTCAGAGATTTGATGGCTCTTTCTCGGCTGGTGTCGCCTATGTACTTGGAGACCAGCCCTAGGGTTGACTCCACCAGTTCATCCTCTCTCTGGCCATGGTGATAGAAAAATGGCCGCCGAGCCTGCTCGTTACTCACCAGTGGAAGTGGAAGCCCGCCCTCGCTGGACTTAGCTTTGGACAGCAACATGGCGTCCGACAATCTCTCTTTCTTTTTCTTGAATCGGCTCCTGCGGGTTTTAGAATCTTCTTCAGAATCATCACCGAATGATACACCGGAAGTTACGGAAGGAGCCGTAAGGCTTTTACGATGTTTGTCCGCTCCGGCGTATAAATACATGGCCCCCTTGGCTTCTGTCGTCTGCTTATTTTGCTCTTGGAGAGTTAACTTGTTTGAGCTCGCTGTTGAAGATGATTGAAAATATGCCCCTTTGGAGTTGTTGATTAATCTGATCATTCCTGCTTTGGACTTAGAGATGTCCCCTTCGGGCTTGAGGTCTTGATCATTTGCGTTGAAAAGTCGTGAAGAGATTGGTGGCAGCTTGCCCACTTCAGACTTGGTTAGATATACTTTCGGTTTGTTGGTGTCAGAAATAGAATTGTTGTAATAAAGTCTACTTGAATTTGTTTTTAAATCCCCTGTAAGTAAAACAAACAAAAAATTACCAAAAAAGTTCATTTCGTTTTATAAAACTTTTGCAGAACTATTTGCGACTTCATCTAACATTTTTATTTTGAATAGCTTTAATGTAGCGCAGTTTTAAATTCATGCTTAGAGCGCTGTGGTCCAATCTCTCTTGTGGACCAGCAGATGGAGGGGGTATCTGGGAGAAGGTTTTCCGTGATGCCTTTTATGGGCTCAATTCAATAAATCAACTCTGCTCGGGTGTCGAAATGTTAATTTCGGGATTTTATGGTGCCCCTGAGTCCACCCAACTTTAATGGGTACTTTACTTTAGTTGGGGAAAGTAAAGGCGGTTGGTCGTTGTGCAGACCACATGACACCCTGCTTGTTTACCGTTGGCCAAATAAATAAATGACCTTAACATCATCTGCCCTATAGATCGTAAGGTCTAAAAAGGGACTTGCACTTACTCTCAAGCTCTTTTTTTTTTATTTCCCCGTCTATTTCCCCGCCTATTTACTCATTTATTTCCCCGTCTATTTCCCCGTCTATTTACTCATCTATTTCCCCGTCTATTTACTCATCTATTTCCCCGTCTATTTACTCATCTATTTCCCCGCCTATTTCCCCGTCTATTTACTCATCTATTTCCCCGCCTATTTCCCCGTCTATTTACTCATCTATTTCCCCGTCTATTTACTCATCTATTTCCCCGTCTATTTACTCATCTATTTCCCCGTCTATTTACTCATCTATTTCCCCGTCTATTTACTCATCTATTTCCCCGTCTATTTACTCATCTATTTCCCCGTCTATTTACTCATCTATTTCCCCGCCTATTTCCCCGTCTATTTACTCATCTATTTCCCCGCCTATTTCCCCGTCTATTTACTCATCTATTTCCCCGTCTATTTACTCATCTATTTCCCCGTCTATTTACTCATCTATTTCCCCGCCTATTTCCCCGCCTATTTACTCATCTATTTCCCCGCCTATTTCCCCGTCTATTTACTCATCTATTTCCCCGCCTATTTCCCCGTCTATTTACTCATCTATTTCCCCGTCTATTTACTCATCTATTTCCCCGTCTATTTACTCATCTATTTCCCCGTCTATTTCCCCGTCTATTTACTCATCTATTTCCCCGCCTATTTCCCCGTCTATTTACTCATCTATTTCCCCGTCTATTTACTCATCTATTTCCCCGTCTATTTACTCATCTATTTCCCCGTCTATTTCCCCGTCTATTTACTCATCTATTTCCCCGTCTATTTACTCATCTATTTCCCCGTCTATTTACTCATCTATTTCCCCGTCTATTTACTCATCTATTTCCCCGTCTATTTACTCATCTATTTCCCCGCCTATTTCCCCGTCTATTTACTCATCTATTTCCCCGCCTATTTCCCCGTCTATTTACTCATCTATTTCCCCGTCTATTTACTCATCTATTTCCCCGTCTATTTACTCATCTATTTCCCCGCCTATTTCCCCGCCTATTTACTCATCTATTTCCCCGCCTATTTCCCCGCCTATTTCCCCGCCTATTTACTCATCTATTTCCCCGCCTATTTCCCCGTCTATTTACTCATCTATTTCCCCGTCTATTTACTCATCTATTTCCCCGCCTATTTCCCCGCCTATTTACTCATCTATTTCCCCGCCTATTTCCCCGTCTATTTACTCATCTATTTCCCCGTCTATTTACTCATCTATTTCCCCGTCTATTTACTCATCTATTTCCCCGTCTATTTACTCATCTATTTCCCCGTCTATTTACTCATCTATTTCCCCGCCTATTTCCCCGCCTATTTACTCATCTATTTCCCCGCCTATTTCCCCGTCTATTTACTCATCTATTTCCCCGTCTATTTACTCATCTATTTCCCCGTCTATTTACTCATCTATTTCCCCGTCTATTTACTCATCTATTTCCCCGCCTATTTCCCCGTCTATTTACTCATCTATTTACTCATCTATTTACTCATCTATTTCCCCGTCTATTTCCCCGCCTAAGTAAGATCCTCACTGTCCATGTTTCCACATCACCATCGCCTAATGGCAAACCCAATGTAAACTAGTTCACAATGTCACCGCTACGTTTTCGATGTAACATACCAAATAATCAAATTTTGTGGAGTCCCTTCACTTTTTGTTTTCTTAGTTCTATGTGGCTACTGAGTTTAACCCTTATGGTAAAAAAAAAAAAAGAACATGAAATGATGATGAGAGCTGGTCTGTGGGAGACATTGTAAAGAAAGGTATCTAGAACTTGAAATAACATTGAAGTCATTCCTCAACAGTTTGTTGTTAATTAAATATTAAAGTATGTAACAAAATGAAAAGTAAAAAGGAAGGGGTCCAGCATGTGTGTACTCTATTGGTGAAAATAATGACAGATTTTTTTTTGGACCCCAAGCAAATAATTTTAAAAATAAATCTTCTTTTAAAGACTCTTTTCATAATTTCAAGTTTTTATTTTTAAAAATTAGTAAATGTATTGAAATTGAAGTTGAGGGTGTGTCATAGTTGACCATTTTAATAAACGTAATTAAACAATTCTACGACCATAATAAACAGAACTAGCAATACCCATGTAATAAAATTACATGTACGCACACATTGACAGGAGAGTTACCTTGTTCATTAGCAACATCGGAAAATTCCGATCTTGGCATGGGAAATAATTTGCTCAGCCTTGGCGGGAACTTGACGTGTCCCTTCTGCTGTGTCTTCATGTTGTGTAGTGCTATCAAAGTCCTGAAGTAGTTCTCTGGGTCCTCTTTGCATAATGTGGTCAAGTCTTCTTCACTCAGGAAGTTCTTTTGCCGGCGTTGCTCCTCTTTAGCCGTTTTCTCTTCTTTCTGAAGGGCCGCTTTGGTTCTGCCGTTCATGGGGCTTTTCGAGAATCCGTCGACGAGTACCCCGTGGTTCACCAAAGCGCCGTTGTAAAATGTTCGTCGTTTGAGGGAGGATTTGGCCACGCCGTATTTCAGGAGGGCGCGCTCTTTGGCCCGCTGGCACCATGCTTTCAGCAGGGCGTATGTTCCTAAGCGAACAGCGAACGTTTTCGTGATGTTAATTTTGGACCACTGCTTGGACACCAGGAACGAGGCGCAATGTTTGATCTTGTTTCGGAGGGCGAGGTTGATGGGTTCAAGGCCCTCGCCATCTTTGGCCTTAAGGCACGTGATGTCGTGGTAGACAAATAATTTGAGCACCGCGAGTTGACCGCACAGAGTAGCTTCGTGTACTGGACACTTCCGGCTGTCTTTGTGTCCATCCTCCTAGAGAAAGAAGTCAACAAAAACATAGTACTGTAAACATCCTGACACCAAAGTTTAGTTTAGATGTATGTTATCCTGGGAGGAAAAAAACGAGCTACCAGTCAGAAATGTAGAACTATTCTCAATAGATGAAGATGTCATTGGCTTTAAAACAAAAGAGGCTAGACTCCCATCCAAACTTGTATTCTACAAGCGATCCCGCATGGGCACCTTGTTTAAAAGCAGGATAAGCCAACACATTTTCCGGGCAAGAGAGGTGGTAGAAATATTTTTTTTAAATATGAACCAATACATGTAAGTAATGAAGACTGATATACGTGGTTTCAAGAGAGTCTTAAAAAGTAATATCTGAGGTTTAGGAGCTTAATAAAGATTGCTTCCTGTGATTTAGCAAGCCTAATAGAGTGCTACCTGTGATTTAACGAGTATAATATAGGTTGCTACATATGATGAGCATATTATAAAGTGCTACTTGTGATTTGGCGAGCATTCGGAGTAGGCCTTTCATTAACAGACATCCAATCCACCTACCTGGCACCAAGCACGTGACGGGTGATAGCCAGTGGCCTCGTCTGATCTGCACCCTAGCTTCAGCAAGTAACGAGCTAGGTCTACGTGGCCAAAGTGGGCGGCTATGAACAAGGCCACCCTCATCTGATACCTGACCAGCGCCTCGTCTCCGGCCAGCTGTGCTATTACCTGACAAAGGGTGCAAAAAAAAAATAATGGCAATGTCTTCGATTGCAATGATTAAGAATGAGTGCAGTGTTTCACATAACTACGCAAAAACAATTGCGACCTGCATATTTTTCCGCATTTCGTCTCCTGTACCCGCCTTCAATAAGGGCATTTCTTTGGGTCTCAAATGTGTGCCCCGCACCTTTTGTGAGAGCTCTCCAGATGTCTCTTTCAGAGGCCATATGCCTCCAGCTAATTTCCTCTACGCCAGTGAGGGCGAAATGACGCCTGAGTTGATCTTTAAAGCGCTTAACGGGGCCACCTCTATTACGCCGTCTTCCTTTAAGCTGACCAAAGAAGATCGCCTTTTAGTTGGACGCTGTCTGGAGCTACAACCGTAGTACAACCCAACCCTTTTCACCAATAGTCATTTTCTTTTATAAATAAAAACAAGCAATAGAAAAAAAGGTGTGTTTTTTTTTTAAATAAAACTAATCTAAGGGAATGAACCACCAATTACTGTCATTTATCTTAAAATGGCAGGGTTTAGCTTCATTTCTGCTATATAAAACAAAATTAATTTATTAGTACTAATCGATTAACAAAGTGGTTAATGTTTGGATTGATTTGTGTATTGTCATCGACTATAAATAATTATGCCAAATTTCAACTTGATCCCACAATGGGAAGTGGGAGAAAAAAAACGTGTCCAAATCCATATATACACCCACATCTCTCATTAAACAACATTTATTCCATTTATTTCAATATCAAACACAATAATTAATCACCAATGATCAATAAACTAACGGATTATTTTTTTTATTGATTAATGCCTTGTCAGGTACAATGAGTAATAGTGCACATTTTCAACTTGATCCGAGAATGGGAAATGGGAGAAAAAACGTGTTCAAACTTTTAACCAGACAGATTGACAGACAGACAGACAAAGTGAGTTGATATAAGCTTTGTTTAAAAACTGCCAAAGCCCCTGGCTTCTGACGGGCTCTAGGTTCAAATCCTGGCGAGGACTGGGATCTTTATTTTCGGGATCTTTAGGGCGCCTTTGAGTCCAACCAGCTCTAATGGGTATCTGACATTAGTTTGGGAAAAGTAAAGGTGGTTGGTCGTTGTGCTGGCCACATGACATCCTCGTTAACCGTGGGCCACAGACACAGTTGACCTTTACATCTGCCCTATAGATCGCAAGGTCTTAAAGGGGATCTTTTTATGCATTCACGTTTACACCAGGAAGCAAAGCTAAAAACAACAAAACATATGAAATCAAACATCGCTGTTGTCGAAGAGAAGGCTATATAAGATCGACACAATGATCTCGACTTTTCCCAAGTTGCTATAACTTCTGAAAGATCTCCCAAAGATAAACTGTTCGGACTGTGTACGTTTGATCAATGGGCATACCACGTGACATGTGTCTACAAGTAAGATCGGATAATCTGATAACACCTTCCTGATCTCGAGCGAGATTTTATTTCAACCTTGTCGGAATAATTGTACTCCACCTTCTGCATGTGGGAGAAGAAAAGACGGATTACAGGAGATCCTTCCCAAGACATTTTAGAATTGATAGCTAGGGGAGGTAATGTTTTAGTATCCCTTTCCCTTCCTTTTTCTACTTCAATCTAGACACAGACCTACGCATACAGGAGGATAGTAAGAAAATACTTGCTGTATACCAGCTGAGTTCCGATACATAATGGCAGTAGGTTGACTATTACAAGAGGAATGCAGACTTCATGATTATACAATGAGCAATGGGTGCCATGACGTATGGCGGGACGTTCGGCCATTTTTTTGTACAACACTTAGGCCTATATGAACTAACTCGGTCTGTTTGGCAGTAAATACAAGGAGGTACTTCATCTCGGATCAAGCTGAAATTTTGCACACATTTCTTTTACCCGACAATTGATTTGAATTGAATTGATAAAAGAAATTAACTAATTATTCAGTTAGCTATTGGTAATTAATTATTTTGGTTGGTATCTCAAACAAGGGAAACCATTGTACTTGACTGAAGTGGCGGTATAACCTGAATTAGTCCCCTTTATGCGTCGCCGCTTTAGAGTAATTTTGAAGCAAACAATAGATAACTATACACTCTTCTATTTTCCTATATACCCAACTAGTAGAGTGGTTAGTATGTAGGCTTGAGGCATGAGCCACGAGCTCTAATTCAGGTCGTTCCCTTTTTTTTTGTTATAAATGCTTTTAAAAAGCGATTACGGTAAAATTCACCCAGATATCCCCTTCTTTCTACCCCCCTACCAATTTTCCCAACTGGTCCAGATAAGGGATAGGTTCATAGTGTATTGAGTAAGCTGAAAGCATGAATTGATAAAATAACACTTCGTATAAGCTTTTTTTTTTTTGTAAAGTATATTTTTTAGAAATGTTTTTCTTGTTTTAGGTATCAATATGCTTGCTATAAAATATTTTTTTGTGTGTCGTTTCTAGATCTATCAGCATGCTGGCGCTTCCATTGCCTTTGGCATGCGGGAGAGAGAGAAAGAGAGCAGCACGCGACTTCCAAACGAGACAGCCGGAGAGCTATTACAAAGACTGCGGAATACAAATTTGACGCCAAAATGAAATCTAATTCCAGTGACAGCTCTAGACGGTGAAAAGTTGAACCAACCAACGGCAGACAACGGACGCTCTAAGTCCGCCCAGCTCTAATGAGTACTTGACATTAGTTGGGGAAAGTAAAGGCGGTCGTTGTGCTGGCCACATGACACCCTCGGCAGTAGAAACAGCTGACCTACAGTATCGTCCCTATAGATCGCAAGGTCCTAAAAGAATACTTTACTTACCTTTTTTTCTTCTTAATCTTCGTAGTTGAAAACAAGCCTTATTATTATTAGATCTAGCAAATTCTAATGCTACCCATAACAATAATGCGCAAATGTGCTGATCGCATGATTATGTCATAGAACACATTGATTGCGCAACGCTGTTGTGTAAAGCTTAATGTGTGTAGTGCTGACATTACTAGTAGGCCTACACACAATAAATAATTTTTAAAAAATTCGAAGCTACAGGTATTGATATAATATCTTGATGGGGGGGGGGGAGATGAGTAAAACAAAGGGATGAACAGTAAAATTTAATTCGCAAATACATTTTTAACATCCTTTAAAAAGCAATTTCGTTATCTTCTTAAGTATAAGCCTACGCTGCAGTACAATTATTCCATAATGCCCCTCATTTCGTTTTGTTAAACGTAGTCTAAGACAGTGGCAATCTAACATTTCGTTCAACGTAGTCTAAGACAGTGGCAAGCTAACATTTCGTTCAACGTAGTCTAAGACAGTGGCAGGCTAACATTTTGTTCAACGTAGTCTAAGACAGTGGCAAGCTAACATTTCGTTCAACGTAGTCTAAAACAGTGGCAAGCTAACATTTTGTTCAACGTAGTCTAAGACAGTGGCAAGCTAACATTTCGTTCAACGTAGTCTAAGACAGTGGCCGGCTAACATTTCGTTCAACGTAGTCTAAGACAGTGGCAAGCTAACATTTCGTTCAACGTAGTCTAAAACAGTGGCAAGCTAACATTTTGTTCAACGTAGTCTAAGACAGTGGCAAGCTAACATTTTGTTCAACGTAGTCTAAGACAGTGGCAAGCTAACATTTTGTTCAACGTAGTCTAAGACAGTGGCAAGCTAACATTTTGTTCAACGTAGTCTAAGACAGTGGCAGGCTAACATTTTGTTCAACGTAGTCTAAGACAGTGGCAGGCTAACATTTTGTTAAACGTAGTCTAAGACAGTGGCAAGCTAACATTTTGTTCAACGTAGTCTAAGACAGTGGCAAGCTAACATTTTGTTCAACGTAGTCTAAGACATTTTTTACGACACATGTTGGAGGGAAGGCTAGCAGTTTACATGTATTCAAAAGATCCAAAGCAGTTTATATTACCCCACCTAACATTTTATTGATTTTTTTTTTACCTTACATTAGGGTAAAATGTTCAGATACTTGAAACCGCCACAAGAGAAACCTCTATACATAATACATTAACAGACTCTTGAAACCTTGTCAGCAGACATTCACCTTCAAAGGACAGATCTACGTTAATAATGCAGGTTATTAACAAAGAAAAAAAATCTTTCCAACATTTAAAATTTACAATTTTTATCCTGATGTGTAGTTGAAATTTTATCTTGGAACTATCAACAATTACTGTTTTTGTGTTAATAGTTAAAAGAGCGCGAATTACGTGGTCGAAATCAATAATACAAATCGTTACTTTCTCTAAACATATATTGTGCAAATAGGTTTAGGGGTCAGGAGTCAGGGTCGTTATAAGATTCCGAATAAAAAATCTCTGTTCTATTTTGAGATGTTCAGTTTCAGCAGCCCAGCTTCTTTCTATTGGATTGACTGCGCCAAAATATCGTGTACCCCTTCTTAACACTGTTACAACAAGCATCTTACCACAGCACTCATTACTAAAGTTCTACCACGAGGACCAACACTTTAAGTCATCATTAAAACTATGCATTAAATGTACGTCAATTTTTGAACTTTAACAAGGTTACAAAGACAGTTTGTGTGGAAACACAAACTAAAAATCGACCCCCGAAGTCGTCGACCCAGACAGGTTTCAGAACTTTGAAGGGTCTAAAATATAATGATGTCGGATTTTCCATATCTAGTTTACAAGTTATAAACGGGACGGACGGACGGACAGACAGACCACACAAAAATAATAGTGTCTAGTCCCTTTTAGGGGGCCGCAAAAAAAATATCCATGTTTAATTGATTTATAAATTGTTCCGCTTTAAAAGATTCCACATATCTAGCTGAACGTAGTCGAACATAGTACTACATACTTTGTACAAACTTGTATATTACCTGTGGAGTGAAACCCATGATAGCCAAGTTCAGATACTCGTTCCAACCATCCCAGTTCTCTAGCATTATGGTGTGACCAATGTCCACCCCGTAGTCGTCCAGACGGTTGCCATCAAACATCTCCCGTCCATCTTGGGTGACTAGTCTGAAGATGCCAATGGGCAAGCCCGTCTTCATGGAGGCAATGCTACGTACCTGTAAGAAAGAAAGTTGAGTTGAACACCTGTTTATTGAACTTGTAATATTTTGGAATCAATTAGCGTCCATACAATATAAGTTTTAAACCTATACTTAGGCATTACACACAGACACAGATACATACATACATATATATATATATTGTTATAAACTTAAGGAAAGCAATAAATCAAGTCAGGTCTTTATTCATCAGACGTCACAAACACATAATAAAAAGGTCTGTCTTAGTCACAGTAGTCCTTCGCGGAACTCTTTTTTTTTTTTTTTTTTTTACTAAATGTCTACATTTATCTTTAGACGTTCGTGTCTTGTACACATCATGCGAGTTAGTGTAGCAGCAGAGTTATAACTATATATATATATATATATATATATATATATATATATATATATATATATATATATATATATATATATATACAATATATAATTGTTGGTAACATATATGTGTATATGAAATTATTGTTTATGAATATACACATTGTTCTTGCCGGTTGTCGACTCTTAGCACCAAACTGCTGATAGACAACTAAACCTTTGTAGGCGTAATATATCTTACATAAAACTACAAATAACGTGAATAACTTCCTTGTGAACAATACTAAATATAGCCTAACTTTATTTATAATAGAGACACAATCAATCTAAATTTAGATCAAATAAATGTAGTAGACTTTAGTAATGACATTCTTTTAACAAAATCTAACTCACTACAATAACACAACCTTTCAGTCTCACGTTCTGGAGTCGTCTGTCTTAACTAACACCAAATGACGACAATGCCACCTATGTTGCATCATTCACAACTAATAGCTAATCTCTTCCAACCGTCACCATAGAAACACACACACTCCATATCACACATACTTGCAGGCACATAAATTAACAAGCACAAACTTTGTTCTTCTCAATCTCATGAGCCTAATAGTACAACCAATGTTTGTATTGTATGACTCCTCTAGATCTCTACCTGGTCAAGTTTCATACGTGAGATATAAATTGTTTCAAAGACGTTGATGGTCTGTTGGTTGTGTGAACAGTGGATAGACAAGACTGGTTTGACTTCTTCCTTCAACTGCAGAACACACAAAAGTTAAACCAAAATATTACAAGACTATACAATCTGTTAGACACTTAATTAGTATAGAGACACACCATAATTGATGGACTTTGAACGCGACATCTAGTGACGTCATGAATTACTGGGTTTTAGTTTATCTATGCTATTATTAGACAGTTGGTGTTAGCAATTCAAGGTAACATCTTATTACGGACAGAGACTGGACTGTGGCCTTTATTCAAGTATCTAACGGTCTGGACTTGGTCCTTTCTACTTGTTAATGTGTAGGCCTTGTTCATAAGTAGTTTAAACCTCATCTAATACACCAGTACAAGTAATCTGACGAAGTCAGACAGCCATCATACAACTACAAGGTCAAGGTCTATCACAATCAGTGTACAATAGATGCTTCATAATAATAGAAAATACTTGACAACGAAGATGTAAAATGATTATCCCAGTTGTGTTTTGTTTCAAAGTGACATGTTTCAAATGTTCCTTCAGAGTTGAAGATTATCTACTTCCTAGTCCAAACCTCCCGCAGGACGACGGGGGATGGCAGCGGGCAGGGTATGAATCCAAGACCATCGAAACGACCTAACGACTTTCCAGCGCGCATACCACACGACCATATTGCCACATGTGAATTTTGAGATGCCTGTAAGTGTAAATTTATTGCAACTCACTGGATAAACACAGCGCTGAATATATTTTTCTTTAAATCACTAGTACAGTGATAACTTGACTGATTTCAAATAGCAAGCCTACAGTTAAAAAACAAACTGTATAAAAATGTGGAGCGCTTCATTTTTCTTCCCAGCTTAATGCTCCACAGTTATATTTAGTTCAACAATTTATTTTCCTTTTTTTTTTAAAGTATAACCAAAATGTTTGTTTAAAATATATTTTTTTGGGGGGAGGGGGTTATAGAGGAATTGTTATCTTATCTTATATAATACAGACGTTACTTCAAAAAAGAAGATGATTACGTCCAACGCGTCATGCATTTAGTCATGCATATTAACCAATGACTTAAATTCTGCCAAGCCACTGGTTTTCCTGGCTAGCTCAGGCAACCCATTCCATGCTCTAATAGCACTAGGGAAGAAGGAGTATTTGTACAAATTTGTCCTAGCATATGGGACGAGGAATGTGCCTTTATCTTTGTGTTTTTCTGAGTATTTTACTAAATTTTGTTTTTGTATTTAAAGATTATGGTTCAGTGTTTTATGTATAATTGCTACTTTACTTTTGAGTCTTCTATCCTGAAGGCTTTCTAAATTTAGTGATTTTACTAAAGGTGTTACTCTAGTCAAATGTGAATATTCGTTTGTTATGAATCTCACTGCTCTATTTTGTGCCTGTTTCAGTTTCTTAATGTTTTCCTAAGTTGAGGGGTCCCATTTTTCAATATTGTCCTAACCAGGGTTAAATAACATTTTAGTTTTATGTTCTTATTGGATTTATAGAAATTTCTTTTTTATTAACAAACCCTAATGCTTTGTTTGATTTTTTGATAGTTTCATCAATATGGGGATTCCATGACAGTATTTCATTTATTATAACATCTAGGTATTTTGCGTTTTTAGTCTGAGTTACTGGTTTACCATGAATAAGATAAGTGGAATTAATTTCTTTGAGTTTTTTATTACTTTTAATAATTGACATTTTTCTGGGTGGAAAGACAAGCTACAATTTGATTTCCATTTCTGTAATTCATCTAATTCCTTAACTAATGCAATTTGGTAAACCATTTATGTAAATTAAAAATAGTAGTGGACCTAAGGTTGTTCCTTGAGGTACATCTGAGTTTTCTTTTATTGGTGTTGATTTAGAGCCATTTATCATTAAAGTTTGTTCTCTCGCTATCAGAAAATTTTTAATCCACTGATGCAATCACCAATCAATTACCAATCAATACCAAAATATTTTAATTTTTTAAGCAAACTATGGTGGTGAACTTTGTCAAAAGCCTTGGAAAAATCTAGTAAGATAGCATCTATTTGCTCACTATTATCTAAACCTTTTGAAAAATCATATTTCGTGTATTTTTAAGTCATTAAAACATTACATTGGGATTTATTGATCCTACAGATATGTTTTATTGTAATTTATAAACGTGGACAGCTAAGTGAAGTTAAAAGTCTAAAAATCAATTCTGTTGAAGTTCAATTAATGATTCATTATATTATGACAGTTGGAAAAGTTGTTGTTTTTTTAAGTTGAGCAGCATTTTTATTTGTTCCCAGGCTTGCATGTCTCTAAGTGCCGGTGTACGCTATACAATCTATTATTGTTTGTTTGTTTTACATGTTTCGGATGTTCCTTCAGAGTTGAAGATAGTTTACTTCCTAGTCCAAACCTCCCGCAGGACGACGGGGGATGGGAGCGGGCAGGGTTTGAACCCTGGACCATCGATAAATCTGAACGACAGTCCAGCGTGCAAACCGCACGACCAGGCAGCCATCCTAGTGGACAGAATATGTTTCATTTTTTTAAATATTAGTACAGCCGAGATATACTTTCAGAAAACGTAAAGCAACTTAAAATTTACTCAGTTATCACATAATCGGTACACTATGGCTGACTACGCAATGTTGTTTTTTTTTCCTTTTATTATTGAATTATTCCAATAATAGTCCTCTAGAATAAATTTTCCTGAACATTTATTTATTGTAGGCCTACTCTTGACTCAAAATGCCAGATTTAGTCTCTAGCCAAATTTACATTTTTTTTTTTTATTTTGAAAAATTATAAGTCAAACTAGAGTATTCCCCATGTGGCCAATGAGCTAGTAATTCTTTTCTCAGCAATATACATCAACTGTTAAATTTCTAGGAAACTTGTTAGAGACGATCAGCTGTCCAGGTTCCTGGATTCAGGATCCTGTAACCAGGTTTCAGGATTCAGGTTCCATGAAATTCTGACTTGAATATTGTAAAAAGATTTAGACTAACATCTCATAGAGAACTCGAGGAACATTCTTCAAACTTTTACTTCTGAATCCTGGTCGAGAGGAAGATGTAAACTCTGTTAAAACGATTCTCACCGTGTTACACGTTTGGTTTCCGTTCAAATGTCAATAGGCAACATTCAATAATTAGGGGATGTGTGGATAAGAGATTGGTCACTTAACAAGAGGGCTCAAGTTCGAAACTCAACTCGAGAAGAGTTGTTTTTGCTAAGCCTAAAATGTTCCCTAAGGGCAGCACGGACCCCCCCCCCTTTTTCCTTCTATGGTACAAAAAAGAGATGGGACCACAGCGCACTGAGCATGCAACAAGATAAGATAACATAACCTTTATTCAATTTGACTACAATTGACTACCTCAGCGTAATTACTGTAGCAATAACAATACAGAAGCAAATACGAACAAATTCACACACGAAACACATACACACTCACAATCAGGGCCGGTCCTAGCAATTGCGGGGCCCTATCGCCCTATGCGAAACTGATTGCGCGGGGCCTAGTCTAGGTGAGAATAAGGATAGTAAGTGAAAATTAAGATTTTGTATTAGAAAATAAATTCGGCTTTGCATTTTATTCATTCTTTTCTAAGTACAAAATTGCGATCAAGTTAACTTTACTTTACGAATCTTGATACCTATGGCATATTTTTATGCCAGTGACTATAAAAGTAAATACGGTATTGGTTATGTGGAAAATTTGTCCGATCATTACATTTTATTACATGAAAGCTGACATTGCCTTTTTTTTAATGCGCGTAGGAATGACGTTTTCCATAATGAATGACACACACAAATGATAATTTTGTCTATTTTTCATGAGATTTTTATGAGTTTTCAGGAGATTTTAATTAGTGCAGCAAATTTTTCGTATATAATTTGCAATTAATAATTACACATAGAATTAGCGCGGGGCCTATGAACGCGCGGGGCCCACTGCGACCGCATAGGTTGCAGTGGCCTAAGACCGGCCCTGCTCACAACCAGCGCTAATAGATGCACTGTAAAAAAACAATTTTTAAAAATACACTGTTAGTGTTTGATGTCAGTTAGGCCTACAAACTATTCTTCTAATATCCTAAGAGCCGAGGCAGTAAATAACAAAATGCTCCACAGCAACGCTGCGTAGTTCTGTCAAATGTAATTTTAGTGCTGATGAGAATGGCTGACAAAAACATGATATAACTTACTTTAATTTGGATGTTTGTCCCTGGTAAAATACCCAAGTCAGTAAACACTAAGGCATCTTGGAGATCGGCTCCTGCATAGGTCAGTGCCAAGACTTTCTTATCTTGCCTAGATAAAAAAAAGTTGTTAACAAAACGAGTGTAAATGATTACAGATGTGACGAAATGTCGTAATCCCAGTATGAGAACCTTCAATCAAACGTATTCTTCTAGCATGAAGAAGCTTATACCACACAAAACACTGAACCATAATCTTCAAATACAAAAACAAAATTTTATAAAATACTCAGAAAGACACAAAGATAGAGGTACATTCCTCGTCTCATATGCTTGGACAAATTTGTACAAATACTCCTTCTTCCCTAGTGCTATTAGAGCATGGAATGGGTTGCCTGAGCTAGCCAGGAAAACTAGTGACTTGGCAGAATTTAAGTCATTGGTTAATATGCATGACGCGTAGGACGTAATCATCTTCTTTTTTGAAGTAACGTCTGTATTATATAAGATAAGAGAAGAGAAAATATAATGAAAGTCTAAAGGTTTGCCATTCTTGGGACAGATGATGTATAGTCAAACTGTTCCTACGGTCAACGGTTAACGAGGGTATCATGTGGACTGCACAATGGTCAACCACCTTTTAATTTATTTAACAAACGCCAATCACCTATCATAGCTGGTTGGACTCATGGCTTCCTAAAAATCCCGAACTTCAAAATCTCAGTTATTCACCTCGGTTCAGAAGATCGCTTTATCATTCAGGCAGTATTTTTAAAAAATCAAAATTGCTTACTTTTAAATAGTCAGAATGGCATCACATGCTAATGTTGGCCAATAGGACTTTCATATTATGTTATAATAAACATCTTTGATGTTAGGTCATACAACATTAGATTTTTGGAGGAGTCAAGGAACTCGGCTAATCACTCAAATGACCAAAATTAGCAAATACTGTCAGTCATTAATTTCATTTGAAAAACCGCTAGAGACAAAATATTTAAACTCCTTTGTAAGGTACTTAATATCTCTTTGAGAATCTCTGTTGATAGGAACACGAATTTATTTCCTTTAAATGTCTTGACTCAAATTACTCTTTGTCTTTTCCTCCTAGTCACGTAAATCTTAGTGTCAATTGTTTATTGTCAATGGCTCTGTTGGGACGATCGTGTGACAGACACTCGACACCAAGAGTTGTCTGGTCGATAGAATTCGACTTACAACAGGAGACTTAACATGGCCCAGTCATTGCCATAAGGGTAGCGACCGTTACCCAAATGTAGAAATCAAACTTTCCCCTGGTCCATCTGTAGAAAATTTTCTTGTCATCACCAGTAAGGATGGCGCTCCTGACCCACTTGTAGAAATAAGCTAGTCATCACCAATAAACATTATTACACCTGACCTACTTACAGAAATGAGCAAAAGGTGGCGCCCATAAGCAACTTGTAGAAATAAACCTTTTATCACCATGAAGGGGGGCGCCCCTGACCCACCTGTAAAAATCTTTAGAAATTCCTAACAGCTGCTTGATGTTCTCTTTCAACTCCGCCACTGTCATCCCGGCCGAAACTTGAAGGGTCAGTCGTTGACCTCTGAATGACCCAAATATCAACATTGTTCGTTGACCTAAAGCACTTCAGCGACTAAGTCAAAGACCAACACTTGACCCAATACGTGTCAACAGTCATCTGAAATCAAAATGACCAATGACTTTGTCATGGAGTATTAGGATGTTGTTAAGTTAGACTCTTGATGTGTACCAATATTAGAAACAAACAAAATGAAGAACTTAACTTGACAGAATCATTATTAGATGCAGGACTACTTAAAACAATATAACTAATTTCTAACATTATAAATTAAATTTAAAAAAAAGGAAAAGTAGAAAATTTAAATGCACAATATTAAATATTATTTTAAAAAAAAAACATTTTACAATTTTTAGCCTTTACTAGTTAAGAAAAAAAAAGGTTACAAAGACAGTTTTAGTGAAAATACAAACTCAAAATCGGCCCATGAAGCGGTCAACCCAGGCAGGTAAAAAGGCAGGTTTCAATATTTTCAGAAAGAATATCAGAATGAAATTCTATCAAAGGCTAATGACGGGGAGAATGGAGAAAGAAGGTTGACAGATCTTGTGTGGTGTCTCAACGGTCAAGCGGACCAAGGGATAGGTGAAAGTGAAGGTGAAGTTAGATGTGAACCTGGCCTAACTGAAGTCATATAATGATTATCTAATTGATCTAATTGTTTTGTAAATGGTCAATCTCTTATTCGATGCCTCAAGAAAAATACAAACATTTCGTAAAAAAATAATTCCTTTAGTTAAATGTTTTATGGTGGTATTATGCAGCTGCAGTTCACGCGATAATATGAGAAGCTACTTATTAATTGCTGTTTTAAATTATGTTCCACTTAAAAACATATTTAATAATTTTTTTTTCTCTTTAAAAAAAAAAGTAAACATTTTTTTTATTCAAATGTAGTATTAGTATGACAGGACTTACTTAATTTAGCAATACAATTGTAAAGAAAAAAATTATTTGACAGAAAATCTAAAATCGTTTGCATAAATGTGTTTAAAATATAGTAAATAGTCATCTCCCTTACTAAATAGCCTCCAATGTTTGTTACTATTAATAGTGAATAGTTGTACAAATGGTGTATTTTTATGAAACAAACTGCTTGCATAATTGATTTATAAAAATGAAATTTTCACATTCAGAAAGGAAAAATAAAAAGCCGTTGCATCGGAACTTTGAATGGTCTAAAATATTATGATGTAGGATTTTCACTATCTTTTCTAGTTTACGAGCTCTAAACGGGACGGACGGACGGACAGACGGACAGACACACATAACTAATAGCGACTAATCCCCTTTCTGGGGCCGCTCAAAAGCTATTGCCTTTGCTTTTACTAACTGTTTAGACGTTCAAATAGATCTACAATTCGAGATAAGGTTTGGCCCGTTTCAATGCTTTAGGCTCAAGCTTTCAGGTGGTGATTATTTCTTCAATTTGTAGAATCCCGACCAACTTATTGAGTTACTTTATGTTCTATTGTTCCGTTGATCTTGTTGATCTAGAGTCTTTTCCAAATCTTAATATGTGAAATTCTGTATTATCAATCTCCCGGGTATGCTGTTCTGCCTCATCATGGCACCGGGTGGAAACGACCATTAGAGGAAGTGGTTAGGCTAAATGAATGGCGAAACAAAACTTTCTTGGGGGTGTCCTCTGGTAGGCGAGAGCTTACCTATTGCCCGGAGCAGAGTTGAAAGAGAGCCCTCACGAACCTGTCGATAATTCATGCGCCATTCCTCAAGGGACCGTTACACTAATGGCGAGCCCTCCACGGTCAGCTTGGTACAATATAGGAAAATTGCGGAGGTTCCCGGTGCACTCGGCCTTCGGCCATGTCTAGCCCATGCGTCGGGGGCCAGATGTATCGGAAATAGCAATGCTTTACATAGGCATTGACTTGGGTCCCTTCCAGACAGAACTGTGTTCACACAGGTTTGTTTTATTTTACTGTTTGACGCTCAAACAGTTTTTTTTTCCAAACTTAGAGCTCAATGAGCCTTCGGCTCAGCTCTTAGACGATCAAACAGTATTATCAATCTATGCGCGTAATTTAATTAATATTGTTCTACTGAAATAATATTGTCCTACTAAACAATATGTTTTTAGTGCGCCTAATATTGTCCTACTAAACAATATGTTTTTAGTGCGCCTAAGTTTGTCCAACTAAACAATATGTTTTTAGTGCGCCTAATATTGTCCTACTATACTGTAATTTTTCGTAATGCTGCTCTAACGATCTTTTCTTTCTCTCTTTCTCTCTATCGAAAAGTTGTATTCTAGCTTCCTGCCTACGACGCTCGCACATTTTCATCGACATGATGATGCTTTTAACTCTTTGAACTCCTAACTGACGATACCAACGTTGATTTGGCCCCTTTAAATTACATTAATTTTTGGTTTTATAAACATTAATTTGTGTTATAGAAAAAAGAGCATGAATTATATACCTAATAAAACATTTCCTTATCTATATACAAAAACTGTTATTGAAGTTTAATCCTAACAGGGTAGTGAAACACAAATGAGCAAAATATATAATTCCATCGGAAGGTGGAGAATTATGACGGAGAGAAAGAGTTAAAGGTGGATGCCGTTGTTCCATGGTCTCGATAGTCACGGGTTCGAATCCTGAGGATCTGCTGGAGATTTAGGCTCAGGTCATCGAATGTAATTACCTTGAAATCTAAAGGGACACCGAACCAAGTAAAATAAATTTTAACAAACCACATCTTTCCAATGCAGGAAAGCCTATTTTCCAAAGTAAGCAAAAAGAAATCAAATTATGCATATGCTACTGCACCAAGTAATTATTAACAAATCCATAAATGATATCCGAACTAAAAATCCTTAATAACACAATTAACATACATCATACTAGGAATCGGAAGAAATGCTTTGATCAGGTTAATAATACTTACAAGCTTTAAAACACTTCTCTGTCCTATGTGATTGCCTTTTACTTCAGCATATGTCTACAGTTATTATCACCATTACTTGAGTTTACAAGCCTAGTACTTTATTCGTATGTTTTAAAACTCAGAACACGATTGCCTGGCGCTCTACAGACTCCATTAACAACGACAATAAATGACTAGATCTACGTCTGACACCGGCTTCCTATTGTTAACACAATTAGAACAATTCTAAGTTTGGTACATCCGATTGTAAATAGCTAGATTACAAACTGAAAGATAAGAAAGATAGGCTCGTAGACTTCAAAGTTTGAGGACCGTATATTGTTTGTTCATTTTATTATCTCCATACTGTTATGCTATTGTGCAATCAGGATATAAACATCGGGAATGTCAACGCTCCAAGTTGGCAGTGTGGAACTCTTCATTTAAACCTTCCCTTGCAGGTGCCGATATGTGAACAATTGACAAATAGGGTGGGTACTGGCTTCATGTTTATTATTTGCCAATCTTTTCTCAAGTTGTTGATATTTTTATTAAGCTTTTATCAACTCACCCTGTCTGTCTGTCTGTCGGTCTGTCTGTATGGTAAAAAGTGTGTACACGTTATTTCTTCCACATGAAACTTTTCATAATTATTTATTGGCATAGACAAGACATGAATCCATAAAACAAAACAGAAAAAGTCATCAATTAGTCAACTGTCAATTCATTATTTTGTTTGATACCAACAAGGGAAACTAATACTTTAGTTTTCAAAGATATGGTTAAATTTGTTGGGTTTAGTCCCCTTAATTAATTGTTAATGCTATTTTTCCCTCACGCATTCTCTGCTCAAGTTGATACTTTAAACAGTTATTTATTGCACCTAATAAAACATGAATCAATAAACAAAAATACTGAATTATTCAATTAATTATCGGTAATTAATTATTTTGTATAATATCAAATAAGGGAAATAGCTTGTACATTAAAGATTGATATAGTTTTAAGGACGGAGTTCTTCCCCTTAGATTAGCTTTTGCTTGTTTCTTAATTGTAAAGAGACACTTGCAATTTAAAGCTCGTGAGGTAAGACAGAGTCTCGAGTTAGATTCAAGATTGATGTGAACTTTTTATTTCAGATTATAGGTTACCCTGATTAGAATGATTACATACTGTTACAAGCCGTTACGGTCTGCTCGAGATGTTCTGTAATAAGCTTAGAATTTAGAATTATAAACTTGAGGTCAGTAAAGTAAAAATGTTACAATTGAAAAAAGAAAGAATGTAAAAATTATTTCAAAATTAATTAAGCAAATTTAGTAGAGAAATAAAAATCCTTTAAACAGATTATAGAGTGGTGGTTTTTTTTTCCTCTTTATAATTAACTAATGTGAGTTTAAAAAACAAAAATGGAACGTTTTTTACCCTGCCCCAGTGTGACCAACGAGCTAGTAAATCTTTACCCAACGGTAGACATCAACTAGGAAAATCGTTAGAGTTGTTTTTAAAATCCGTGTCCATATTTTTTCCAGAAGGTTTCACGAAGGTACTAGCTGAATAGAGGTTTATAAAAAAAAATAGGCAATCAATTTGAAACTTATGTTTGTAAGTAAAGCAGCACTCTAGAAGTAGGCTTTATTATTGACCAGAATGACCATGTATTTTTGCAATGCATTTTCCTTTACGGTTGCCCAACTGTTTGATCACATGGGGGTCAATGCTAATGTAAATGTATTGATCCAGTAATCTGGGGATTAAATCGTAAGCCTCAAGTTTAATACATTTTTTTTAAGTAATGGGCAGGGAGGCTATTACTAAACAACCTCAACAGTATATGAAAAAAGCTAACTCTGTTTAAGTCTATGACTTTTAAAACTTGTGGGACCGGACTTGGATCCTACACTATATGAGGCCGTGATGTCCTAAGTGCGCCTACCTAGACATATTGTTTTTTTTTTTTTTTTTTTTTTTTGGGGGGGGGGGTTGTATATGACTAACGCCAGTTATCTGTAAAGATAGTTTGTGTTAAAGTTATTCTTTATCATTTTAAAGCAATTAAAAACTAATCTTACCTGAGTTTAAAGGGTTAATGACGACACGAACAATTCAATTGAGAGACACAATCACGGATGAAGACTACAAAGTTTTAAATCAACAGAAGAAAAAAATCCTCAATATATAACAATTTGTTGGTTTCTCAAATTCACTCAATCACTGTTGTGTTGTTTTTTAATCCCAAGTCTCAAGCTTTCTTAGAAAAACTAAATATTTTTCTTCCATTTAGTAGATAGTGTGCCTAGTGTTATCAATAAAAACATTAAAACAAAGTCTTATCGATTAATTGATTGCCTTTCCATTTGAAAACACCCTGATCCTTGCTTGTATCTTAATCGTACACAACGCTTTCTGTCACAACTAAACGTGTGGTATGTAGACCAGTTCAATAGACTAGTTTTTACCCTAACACCGATATTTCAAATCTATTAGGCCTTAGAGCTTTCTTTTTTTTTTCTTTCATGCTGCTTTTATTTTCTAGGATATTATTTTTTTTTTGTAAGGTTACAATAACACCGTTTCACGTCTGCCAGGAAATATCACTTCCGGTTAGGTGTGAGCCCTGTGTTGTTTAAAAGGCTGTGCGTCTTCATAATTTACCAATTATGAAATAACAAAGAGAAAGCTGGCATGGCGTGATCGAAGTTTCTCGTCCGCTCTGTAATCAACCCACAAATCTATCAGCCTGCAGACGGGCTGCTGTTTTATTGCGCGATGGCGATGGAGATATTGGGCCGATATGGCGACGATAATATGGCCGCGAAGGGGACGTCAGAACCGTAGCACTAAAAACCCTTGAAGGGCCAACAGTTATAAACTTGTCACCATGTTGTAATAACACATTATCAGTATCTCGATATTAGCTCTGGTAGTATCCCGGTAATATCTCACGTTTCAAGTAAAAAAAAAGCTATGCAGTTGTTTATACAATACTTTATTAGAAATACTGGAAGAAGAGTGTCTCTTCTCTATGACTGTGATTGTCCTTCAAGGGTCGAGCCAGCGCCCTTTTACGAACTTTAACCAATGGGAAGGATTTTACCCGGAGCCCAGAAACGAGAGATGGCTCTTCGCCGATCCCTCTGTCCAGAGGCCTCCGTTGTTGTGAGACACGGTTCCTTTAGCCACGCCTGCGAGGCCGGAAGCCGAACCCACGAGAGATTCCCCCGTTTTCCCATCATGTACCGCTACTAATCGGGAAGGAACAGCCACCGCGGCGTACTGATCACGCCGAGGGATGGCGTGGCGGATGAGAACGTTCAGTGGAGCCTTTCTTTTATCCTCTCCACGTGCAATGCCTGTGAGCGTGCCAGAACGTGCTGTGGGAGCCCACTGGAGGAACAGTTTCCAACCCAGTTCGCCTATCTGACTCCCCTAACAGACATTTCCAAGAGGGCCACACGATGAGAAATGTACCCCCCCCCCCTTTGTGTTCATTCAAAAAGTATTTTTTTTAAAGCCAATACAACTAAAGTAAAATCTTGGTAAATGGTTTCAATATATCCTACGGCCTCAGCAATGGTCTAAACTCTAAAGAGTAGTCTTGCCAAGATTGGTCAAACGATGTTGATTTCTATAAGGAACATGCACCTTACATTGTATTTATATATACGATAACAATTAGCACTTACCGATCATCGAAGATAATATTTTAGAATGGAAAAATAATTGTGTCAGATAATAATCCAAAGTTCAATACAAGTTTATATAGGTGACACATAAAAAGATCCCTGAAATAATAACGTTCCAATATGGGCACACTAAGCCTTGTCAGAAGCTCAACAATGAAGCCATACAGTTATAAAAAAAAACAACACAAATCGAAAAGGTTAGGCGGATCAGACATACGACTCCCTTTGACTAATGTCACTAAATATATTGGGAACAAGACAACGCCGAGAGGCTCAAAGCTGTCATGATTGAAGGAGTTGTGAAGACCCAATCAACTGTGAAGGTTCCAGTCAGCAGAGAGACATTCACGTGAAGGTATAGGGAGACCAATGAGACGGAATGTATGTGGTTGGGGGGGGGGAGAGATTTTGCGTGTGTGCCAGAGATGGTTAGGGGTGGGGTGGTAGATATTTTGGTATCTTAGCGAGACTGTTTTGTTCAGGACTACGTACTATCCGAGATACTATTAAGGTAGCTTTGTGTAGAGTTTAGCGGTTCTCACGTGATTCAATGTGAACCTTTTTTTTCTTCATTTAAGCCCAGTGCACGCTTAAAAATATAATAAAACAATATGCGAATAATCAATTTTCACTTTGTTCCTGGACATTCACCCTCAAACATCTTTTGTTTCGACCAACAATGTTTTGTAGTTGATTAGGTTCAGGCTTAGCTCGCGTCCTTGACGACATCAACATCCACACAATATCATGTTTGTTTGTTTGTTGTTTTTTGTTGTTTTTGTTGTTTTATGAACTACACTGAACTGTAGTAAAACTGGAATCAAGTATAAACCACGATACCTTTTTTTAAAAAAAATATTTTGTCTTTGTATCATTCAAGAATATCGATCACTATTGTAATAATAATAATAATAATAATAATAATAATTCGCTAAAGGAAGTATTTGTACTCTAGACTTTACAAATACTGAAGTACTGCTACATGGTTGTAGGTCTGCATGTATTTAGGATGTTTTTATGCATTGGGTTTGAAAACTTTCTTAGTTTTAAGATCACTTCTTATCCTAGGCTAGGGACGCCATTTTCGCTAAGTCACTTCCATGATTACTAGACCTAGATCTAAAAAGCTTCTTTACTGAGACAGTAGATCAAAATAAACTAGTTAACGCACGTTAATTTTTTTATCTTCATTTTTGAATTTTGAGGAAATAGAACGGACCCATTGCTTCTTCCAGGACAGCGATGAATATGAAATAAATTAGGCGGTAACTATTATTCACCAATGAGTCGAGTGTTTACTGAGGGCAATTCACAACCTCATGACCAAACACAAGAGGTCGGTCTACTCCCTGACTCGCACCCCACACAATTGAGAGGTGCTGTTGGTGGTAGAACAAGAGGAGCCAAAAGGATCAAATGGACGAGAGAAATGAATATAGACATAATCAAATCGTTCTTCCGTGTAAACATTTGTGATGATAAACCTCTCCCAGGTTATAGGCAAAAACTCTCCCTGGAATTTAACAAATTATACCCTAATCTAAACCTTACAGAGCAGAATGTTGTAGACAGAAGATCTGTAATAATGAAAAAATGTTATTTGACCCCTGCAGAAATTGACGTGATAAGAAGGGAAGTAGGTCATGAGCTTCATATACAAGAGCTCATCTCAGACATAAACGACACGCCCACACAGCCGACCAACGAAGACATTAGTAGAACACCCAACCAACAAGAGAATGACCCAACATCGGCAATAAGCAATGAGCTACACTCAAAATTTTCTAATCTTATAGACCGATATAAAAACACCAATCTTAACTCTAGGCCTCGTATCCCCAAGCTAAACGTCAAGAAAGAGACAAACACATATATTAATGAAATAAATAAAGTCTTAGCCAACCATTTTGAAACACCAAGAAACTTGTTTGAGACACACCTCGCTATATACTGCGCCGCTGTGGCTGTCACGGAGCTCTCTGGACAAAAGACCTTCGAGCTAGGCCCAATTAATCAAAGACCAAAACAACATGTGCCAGCATGGAAAAGGCGCCTTGAAGACAATATAAATCAACTGAGGAGCCAAATGGATACAATTGGACAATATCTGGGAAACAATCATTCTGCGAAAATACTTAATAAAATAAAGACAATACTAAGAACAACTGGAATCAAATTGACGGACTGTGATAGCCACGCACGACTCTTATGTTTGAAAGATACTCTGAGACAGAAAGCTAAACTAAAGGGAGCTAGGTTAAAGCGCTACAACGAAACCACCAAAAGAAAGGAGCATAACGCTTTATTTCAGCACACGAGAAAACAGTTCTTTCGTAAACTAGCTGATAATGGTGCTGACAAAATTCAAACCATTGATAGCACTAAACACGGCTCCTTTACCGACTACTGGGCGGCGCTTTGGTCCGATCCGCTACATTACAATGTGCAGGCTGACTGGATCGAGGAAATCCAAACTAAAAACAACCTAATACCAGAAATGTCTGATGAGGATTTCACAGCTGAGGAAGTCTCCGCAGCTATTTCAAAAACCCACAACTGGACTGCTCCTGGACCGGACAATATACACAACTTTTGGCTGAAAAAACTTACAGCCGTACATGCACCACTAACATCAAGTTTTAACGAGCTAATATCAGAACCGTCTTCAATGCTGTTAGAACTCACTGAAGGGAGAACATCTCTCCTCCCCAAAAAAGGGGATCCGAACCAACCATCAAACTATCGCCCTATCACTTGTCTGTCAGTGGTGTATAAACTATTAACTTCACTTTTAAAAAGTAAAATGTATAAATTTTGTTCTGCCCATAAGCTACTAGCAGATGAACAACAAGGTTGCATTGAAGAGTCGATGGGCTGTAAAGTACAGCTAACTATAGATGGTATTATATTGCATCAAGCTAATAGAAGAAAGAGAAATTTACACATGTGTTACATCGACTACAAAAAAGCTTTCGATTCAGTTCCGCATGATTGGCTATTAAAAACCCTGGACATCCATAGAATCAACCCAAGAATAAAACAACTATTGAAAGTCTGTATGTATAATTGGAAGATAAACCTGCACCTAAATCGTGATAAACTAGGTTCTGTGCACATAAGAAGAGGTATATACCAGGGTGACTCACTATCTCCACTCTGGTTCTGCCTAGCGATTAATCCTCTATCTACATTACTCCAAGACTCTACAAACGGTTTTAGGGTTGACACTAAATGTACAAAATGTGTGTCCCACTTATTATACATGGATGATCTAAAGCTATACGCAGAAACCGAGCAAAAATTACACACCTTAATCAAAACGGTAAAATGCTTTAGTGACGATATCTGTATGTCTTTTGGCCTGGATAAGTGTGGCATCATAAGCATTAAAAAGGGCAAGGCAACGAACACCAACATTGAATTTGAAGGCATCGAGGAATTGAACTCCGCCTCTATTTATAAATATCTTGGAATAAACCAGAATGCCAAGATAAACCATAAGAAATTAAAAGAGGACTTTCTTGGCAAATATAGGCAAAGAGTTAATAAAATCCTCAACACCAAACTGTCTGGCAGTAATCTCATCACTGCAATAAACAGCTGGGCCGTCCCTGTGCTCCTTTACACGTTCGGTGTGATCAAATGGACTGACACCGACCTACATGACATTGACAGACTCACTAGAAAATTACTAACCAAGTTTCGATGCCTACACCCCAAGTCCTCCACCATAAGGTTATACCTGCCCAGGAAAGATGGGGGTCGTGGATTGCAGAACATCTTCAAATTGTGTAAGATGCAAGTTTTAAAAATACGATCAAAACTGCTCGCCTCCAGCAACAAATTAGTTTCCTTCCTACGGAAATACGACTCCGATGCAACCCCCCTGAACCTACACAATGCTGATGTCAATATAGGTTTGGACGACGTAGGGCATGAGATTCGCCAATGGGAAGAAAAAACACTCCACGGAAAATTTCCGGCTTCATTACATGGGGACAACATCGACAAGGCTGCTTCCTTAACATGGCTCAAAGCAGGTCATCTCTACCCTGAAACAGAAGGCTTTGTTACAGCAATACAGGACAGAGTAATCAGGACAAAAAATTACGAGAAGCATATCCTGAAACTCAATGTTGTCGACAAATGCCGAAAATGTGGAAATGTGGGCGAGTCGATTGAACACATTATGGCAGGATGTCCAGCCCTATCAGAATCAGCCTACCTAGGTCGCCATAACCAAGTTGCAAAGTTAATACACCAACACTTGGCTTTGACGTACAAATTGATCGGTAAGGACACTCCCCCTTATTATAAATACTCTCCGCAAGAGGTTCTTGAGTCTACTGATTATCTGCTGTACTGGGATAGGCCTATTCTGACCGACAAAACGGTAGATTTCAATCGCCCGGATCTGCTGTTCATCGATAAAAAAGAAAAAACCGCTACCATTATCGATATCGCTGTACCACTGTCTCATAATTTAAGAAAAACTGAGATAGAAAAACAAAGAAAATATGGGAACCTAGGCTTGGAGATTAAGCGTCTATGGAAATTGTCCAAAATAACAATATACCCCATTGTTATATCAACCGAGGGGATAATAACAACTGACCTCACAGACACCTTCAAGGCCCTTAACATTCCTAGGAACATCTTCGTTGCCTGTCAGAGGGCGGTACTGCTGCAGACCTGCCACATCACCAGAAAATTCCTCAGTGGAAACTGTTAAAGGGACTACGATGAATTTTGTTTCTCTTTAGCGAAACTCGACCCTGGCAGCGCCAGAGAATGACTACTCGTTCATTTCTAACATAATAATAATAATGTGTAAGATGCAAGTTTTAAAAATACGTTCAAAACTGCTCGCCTCCAGCAACAAATTAGTTTCCTTCCTACGGAAATACGACTCCGATGCAACCCCTCTGAACCTACACAATGCTGATGTCAATATCGGTTTGGACGACGTAGGGCATGAGATTCGCCAATGGGAAGAAAAAAACACTCCACGGAAAATTTCCGGCTTCATTACATGGGGACAACATCGACAAGGCTGCTTCCTTAACATGGCTCAAAGCAGGTCATCTCTACCCTGAAACAGAAGGCTTTGTTACAGCAATACAGGACAGAGTAATCAGGACAAAAAATTACGAGAAGCATATCCTGAAACTCAATGTTGTCGACAAATGCCGAAAATGTGGAAATGTGGGCGAGTCGATTGAACACATTATGGCAGGATGTCCAGCCCTATCAGAATCAGCCTACCTAGGTCGCCATAACCAAGTTGCAAAGTTAATACACCAACACCTGGCTTTGACGTACAAATTGATCGGTAAGGACACTCCCCCTTATTATAAATACTCTCCGCAAGAGGTTCTCGAGTCTACTGAACATCTGCTGTACTGGGATAGGCCTATTCTGACCGACAAAACGGTAGATTTCAATCGCCCGGATCTGCTGTTCATCGATAAAAAAGAAAAAACCGCTACCATTATCGATATCGCCGTACCACTGTCTCATAATTTACGAAAAACTGAGATAGAAAAACAAAGAAAATATGGGAACCTAGGCTTGGAGATTAAGCGTCTATGGAAATTGTCCAAAATAACAATATACCCCATTGTTATATCAACCGAGGGGATAATAACAACTGACCTCACAGACACCTTCAAGGCCCTTAACATTCCTAGGAACATCTTCGTTGCCTGTCAGAGGGCGGTACTGCTGCAGACCTGCCACATCACCAGAAAATTCCTCAGTGGAAACTGTTAAAGGGACTACGATGAATTTTGTTTCTCTTTAGCGAAACTCGACCCTGGCAGCGCCAGAGAATGACTACTCGTTCATTTCTAACATAATAATAATAAGGTTTGTCTTTGCGTAGGACGTAATCGTGTTCTTTTTTGAAGTAACATCTCTATTTTATAAGATAAGATAAGATTTAGATAAGATAAAATTTAGATAAGATAAGAAGATAAGAAGTTTGAGGGAGATGCAGTATTTGACAAATCCAACGCAGACTAGTTCGTTGTCTGCTGGTGATCAATTCTCTGCTCGCAGTCTACACCACTCCTACCAAGTAGCTTTCCTATTTTATGTGTACATCCTACAACCTTAGTAAGACATCTCCAGCTATCTCCCTCGGAAGTCTTTCCAAACTCATAAGCGGCTGTTGTGGCTCTGTTGTTTGGTAAGCAATTCGTCAAAAAAAAGGTGCGGATATTTGTGTTTAGATTGACGAACATGAAGGTACGATAAGATTAAAATATCGCTTTTCGTTTTCCATACATTATATCAAATATGTTCGTAAATACAATCAAAGAATTAGGTCAATCAGTCGAGCGTTGGGTAAGCCACCTCATCCATGAAATCAGCTGTGTTCCATAGTCTTTCTTTAGTAGCCGCTTCTAATAGAAAATAAGCAAAACAAAACAAATGATAAATTTAAAAAGCTCTCGGCCAACCACACCGTTTCTTCTTTCCAGCAATCCTTGGCTTACACTTTGAGAAATCCCGACATTCTTCGCTTTGTAAAAGAGCACTACCCTACTGCGCCACCTGTCAATAATTTTTTAATCAGTAGCCTTTTAACAAAACACTCAATACGCATTGGACGCACATAATTTCACTTCTGTGATCTTTAAATTTAGTTCAGCAGTGAATAGAAGAAAGAAAAAACTTTTCTAAGGTGACAGGGGAAGTAACCTATCGTGTATTTAAAAGCAGGACTATTAATAACAGCAGTCTGTGTGGTTATTGTCAGGCCTGTTCAAGAGAAAGGTTATTAAGTGGATAACAATCCAACATAAATGTAAAATTGATTTTTATATTTTATGACTTTTTGTTATTGGATTAAGTTCCCACATATTGATATTGATACAAGATAACCGAAAGCCTCAACCGTCTCCATTATTTGTTCATTGGTTCGTTTCTTGTTTTGTTCTTCATAAGATTACAAAATATACAGACATCGGCCTTGGTAAAATTAGAATTCTGTGAGTTTATATCAAAGTCAAAATGACCAAGTATTTATGACAGTTTTTAAAAAACAATATTTCAATAGTATAATTTTTCACTGTTTCACTTGGGCTTTACCAAACGTCAGGAAAAGAGTAGAGAAGACATGTATAACAGCATTTCCTTTCAGGCCCCATCAAGACTTTTCAGGCACAGACATAGATTTCCATGCACTAGCATTGATTTCCATGCCCTAGCATTGATTTCTAGGCCCGAACATTAATTTCCATGTCCTAGCATTGATTTCCAGGCCTTAACATTGATTTCCTTGTCCTAGCATTAAATTACATGTCCTAGCATTGATTTCTAGTCCCGGACATTGATTTCCATGTCCTAACATTGATTTCTAGGCCCCAACATTGATTTCCATGTCCTAACATTAATTTCTAGGCCCCAACATTGATTTCCATGTCCTAACATTGATTTCTAGGCCCCGGATATTGATTTATATGTCCTAACATTGATTTCTAGGCCCCCACATTGATTTCCTTGTTCTAGCATTGATTTCCATGTCCCAACATTGATTTCCATGTCCTAGCATTGATTTCTAGGCCCCAACATTGATCTCGTTGCCCTAGCATTGATTTCTAGGGCCCAATATTGATTCCAGGCTCCAACATTGATGTTCATGTTCCGAAACTGATTTCCAGGCACCAACCAAGCTTTCTTTTCAAGTCCCAACTTTGATTTCTAGTCTTCAGCATAGATGTCCATGTCCCAACATTGATTTCAGGTTCCAACATTATTTTTCAGTCACAAAATGGCTTTCCAGGCCTCATCATTTTGTCTTGCCTGAATTCTTCTTAGGTAGTTCATGTGGAAGTAGTTTAGTTCTAAATACTATTCACTAGACTGCCAGCTTGTTTGATATGAACTCTGGACAGTCGTACGGTGTTCTCGAAGGTCCCAGGAGGTTTGGGTTAGGTTGACATTATCTTCCGAAATCTGAACGAACATCCGAAACGTGAAAAACAAAAACATTTACTTGTTTTAGAGGAACAAGCAATTTAGCGGGGATAACAAAGCGTTACGTAGGCCCAGGGGCGGACTGGGTGTTGAAATCAGCCCAGGCATTTCTATACAATCCGGCCCATAACGTGTAGCCTATATCATATGATGGGCATCCAATTCTAAGCCTACCTGTCCTCAAAGTCTTTATGTTAGTTTGATAATGTATCGATATGCATGCATACAGTGAACTTTAACTCTAAATCTGTATGGAAATAACGGCCTTATGTTGCTTTTTTAATGGCTAGATTAGGTTGAAGCCTACTAGTAGCACTTGTCTACGGATGTAGGCTATCACATTATTTCTGAAAATGTGTTAGATTAAAATAGTATTACACTGTAGAGTCTGTGAAAGTTTGTTTTTTTAACACAAATTTCAGAGGGCCCTTTAATAAAGGTTTTATAAAAAACCTTTAACAATTTGATTCGTGTCATAGTGGCATCATGAGGCCCTTTCGAGGCCCTACCAGTCCATTAGTGATCCGCCCCACCGGGCATTTGCCCGAATGCCCATATAGCCAGTCCGCCCCAGCTTAGGCCTTTAACTAAATGAATAAAATGATTGTCTTCGCAACTGTAAGTTGAAAATGTATCCCATAGACATAATGTATCCATAATTTCTCTGTAGAGACGTGAAAGAGCACTCCAATTACTGTTCTTCTCTTCAACAAATACATTTAGGCTAGAGTTATCTACCTTTTATAAATGTTGACCCAAGCATGACCCAACTGTTAAAATAAAAGAAATCGATACAACGGTCTCGATGTTTTAAAAATGTAGCCCTCTTGAGATCGATCAACTTCTCATTTTACTAATCAAGTATCGAATACCATCTTTGACGACAATGGGGACTGAGGCGCGTTTCGCTTTTCTTTGGCAAATATTTATGAACACTTTACAAAACTAATCGTGTTTGTGTCTATGTTCAACCCCTACAGAGAAATGTCGTCAATCTCAATAGACAGATGTACACTAACGAAGTAAAGTAAATGTAAAAAAAAAAAAATAACGTTCCCCTTTAAGACCATGCGGTCTATAGGAGAGATGATGGTCATCTGTTTTTGTGGCCCGCGGTTAACGAGGAAGTCATGTGGCCAACTAAACGACCAACCGCCTTTACTTTTTCCCAACTAATGACAGAGGCACCCTAAGGATTCCGAAACTAAAAATCCCAGTATTCACCAGGATTCGAAACCGGGAGTTCCGGTTCGAAAGCCAAGCGCTTTACCACTCAACCACCGCGGCTATAAAAGAAATGAAGGGAGTTCATTAGGCCGGAAGGGGGGGGGGTCCACAGTTCTGATTTAGTTTTTTTTTTTTTATATTCAACTACATTGTTTGTTTGTTGTTGTTTTTTTCTTTAGAAAGTTTAGGGCTTTAGGCCATTCCTTCAGAAGCTAAGATTATTACATTCTAATTTAAACTTCGTACAGGATGACAGGGGAGAGAAGCGGGAACGGTTCCAACTCAGGAACCTTGTGACCACAGTTCGAAGCGCATACCACTACCACACGACTAAACAGCGTATGCTCGCTATGGGATAAGAGTATATCCATTCTTCCTTACCGAGTGCTATCTACACCGTAACGGCGGTACTTCGGAAAGCCAACTTAAGATTAGGATTTCTTCTTTTCTTTATTTGTCTATCCATTGCTCACATTTAGGTGCGAGGGTGACATTATCCATCTCAACAGTGACCTAATTCCATCCAGTGACATTCTCCATCTCAACAGTGACCTAATTCCATCCAGTGACACTATCCATCTCAACAGTGACCTAATTCCAACCTGTGACATATTAAATACTATGACTGCATTCGTATATCGTCAGCTCCCTGTATTTTAAATTAATAACAATAAAAAGATTGATTTTAGAAAAAATACACCCTAACAATATTTGTATAAATAGGGAGATGTTAATAAGGAACAAACTAATAATGCCAAGATAATTTATTTTCCCTCTGAAAAAAAAACAACTATACAATTTAAAGATTTATAACAAAATAATAAAAATAAAATCAATTACATGACTGAATCAAAATAATTGATTGCAAAGTGCAACTCCATATTCATGACAAGATCCCTGGGGAGGGGAGGCGCTATTGGCAAACACAATTCAAATGAGTCAAATCAAAAATACAAAATCATTCACATAGTCCCCCTTCACTTTGTGATTACTGCTATTAGTTATCTTTCCTTTTATCGAAGGCATTCCTGGCAGTGTCACAGAATGGCATTAAAACATGATTGTAATATTGCGATGTAATTCAACAATAACAGCAATACTAATGACTTCATCCACAGCCCAGATCTCCCGCATGACGACAGGGGAAAGCAGCAGGCAAGTCTCGAACTTGGGACTAACATGACAACAACCACAGACCTATGTGTATGCCACACGACCAGAGATATTGGATTGAACATTTTTTTTGGCGGCAATCAATTTTTTTTTGGTCAATGCATAGAATTGAGGTTTTATAGTATTCTATACTATATTGTCTACTTACGGTATACTACGGAAGCTCAGTGTGATCAATTATCCTAAAATCAGGAGCTAAATCGAAGTACAATCTTTATATGTCAATCGAAGTTCCGGTTATGCATGCCAGTAACCCTTTGACTACTAGGAGACTCCCAATACAGTTTTCGGGAAGGGGGGGAGCGCGGCAGGAGGTCAGTACCCCAAAAGCACCACCCCTCACTCAACCAGCTGATAAGGTGGAGAATAAAAGAAAGAAAGGATCGAGGGGGAAAGGGAGATAATCTTGGCCTGTCAGTTATGTTTTAATCTAATCAATAATGTTTGCTTACTTCACTTGGTAGGTGCGGGCGTATGTGAGGGGAGACAACTAGATTCTCTGGTGAATATTTTTATTTCGATATAAGCTCCAGCAATAAATGGCTTTCTTGGCTATTCTTTCAAATACGTAATGGCCAGACGTTTTGAAACAGCGCAAAACGAGTCTCACTCAAGGTGAAGGTCATACATCATAAAATGGGAAAAGTCAGGGAACAAATGTTTCAACCCAATTAACAAGTAACATTTTTAATTTAAATCTGAAAAAAAATATGTTTATTATTATTACAAGGCCATATAACAGTACAACTGTGTAAAAAAAAAAGATAACACTAAAGATAAGTGGAGTTAAAAGATGATGATAGAAGAGATGCGTGGAGTTAAAAGATGACAATTAAGATGTGTGGAGTTAAATGATGACAATTAAGATGTGTGGAGTTAAATGATGACAATTAAGATGTGTGGAGTTAAATGATGACAATTAAGATGTGTGGAGTTAAAAGATGACAGTAAAGATGTGTGGAGTTAAAAGATGATAGTAAAGATGTGTGGAGTTAAAAGATGATAGTAAAGATGTGTGGAGTTAAAAGATGATAGTAAAGATGTGTGGAGTTAAAAGATGATAGTAAAGATGTGTGGAGTTAAAAGATGATAGTAAAGATGTGTGGAGTTAAAAGATGATAGTAAAGATGTGTGGAGTTAAAAGATGATAGTAAAGATGTGTGGAGTTAAAAGATGATAGTAAAGATGTGTGGAGTTAAAAGATGATAGTAAAGATGTGTGGAGTTAAAAGATGATAGTAAAGATGTGTGGAGTTAAAAGATGATAGTAAAGATGTGTGGAGTTAAAAGATGATAGTAAAGATGTGTGGAGTTAAAAGATGATAGTAAAGATGTGTGGAGTTAAAAGATGATAGTAAAGATGTGTGGAGTTAAAAGATGACAATGAAGATGTGTAGAGTTAAAAGATGACAATTAAGATGTGTAGAGTTAAAAGATGACAATTAAGATGTGTGGAGTTAAAAGATGATAGTAAAGATGTGTAGAGTTAAAAGATGACAATTAAGATGTGTGGAGTTAAAAGATGATAGTAAAGATGTGTAGAGTTAAAAGATGATAGTAAAGATGTGTAGAGTTAAAAGATGACAATTAAGATGTGTGGAGTTAAAAGATGATAGTAAAGATGTGTAGAGTTAAAAGATGACAATTAAGATGTGTGGAGTTAAAAGATGACAATTAAGATGTGTGGAGTTAAATGATGACAATTAAGATGTGTAGAGTTAAAAGATGACAGTACAGCTGTGTAGATTTAAAATACGTTTTCATGGAGGCGCAATGACGAGGTGACGAAATCTTTTCCCTCTGGGTGACATTAACCAGCAACGATAGTAACAGAGAATTGTCCAGCCGAACACATCTAACAGATGACAGTGAAATTAGGCACTAATACATTGTTTACAGCAAAAGCGAACAGACATGAACGGGGGGGGGGGGGGAGGTGGGGAGGAAGAAGTTAATTTGTTCCACCTCTTTTTTTGCATAAGTCATAAGACATCAAGTCATATGAACATATTCAGGAAGGTCACTTTTATTTCCGTTGCTGTTTGAAACGTCTCTACTTCATGAATGGTTAAGTTTATTTACTTTTATTTGAGCGTCCTCCCCGCGTCCCAAGTGCACAGACGGCACATCAAAGCCTTGATCAAATAAATCAATAACCAAATCAAATCAAACATACGAGTGATCTTATGCTGCTTCACAATGTAATCGCCTCTACTCACCCCATCCCTCCCTGATACAATTATGACTTTATTTATTGGACACATTTCTTTTTAATCTACTGGGAATTAAACATTAGTCTTTTGAGCCCAAGTGGTTCTCACTTTTGTTCTCGGGTACTTTAGAAGTAGGCCACGTAGTACTTCCTTTTGTTCTCGTGTACCCTACAAGTAGGCCTAAGCGGAGGATGCATTCAGTGTTATGGTGTGTGCCTGTGTGTGTGTTTCTATGGTGACGGTGAGAAGTTAGTGATTGGTTGGTAGCTAAGCAGTGTGAATGATGAAATATGGGCTGATGTGCCGTAATGCAGTTGTTTGAGACGATTAAAGGACGATTTAGAGATGACTACTGTTACTTCCAGTTTTTGAGGCTCCTCTATTGTGGACTTTCACATTAAAAGTTAGCCGCAGTTATAGTCTCTGTGTTTACATTTAAATTGTTAAGATCCCTTAGTGTACGATTGGATTTAAATTTATACATGTGTTAGCTGTGTTGTTGTTTTTTTTAAATACATTTACTTGCAATAATTAACCAAACTATGGAGCTCTGTGGTGAACACTACAAAACAGACCTAACATGACCATGTCAATCGGTCCCTAATCAGTGGGTGGGTGTTCGCAGTGGGTAGGTGTTCGAACTCGGAACCTTTATGATGACATTCTGAAGCATAGACCACACGGCCATGAGACCAGCTCAACAAAAAATGATTCTTCTAATTATAGCTCTGAGTTTATTTCTATGTAGAGAGTTTATATTGAACATTGGGTTGCTGGTGTAGTTTTCTTGTGATCTACTCATTTTAATCATCTTGGACACGAAAATGTCACAGGTAAGCGAGGTGACTCAGCTCCTTTCATTGTACGTTTCTTTCTAGTTCAACTAGTCTCTCTCTCTCTGTATATAGACACAAATCAGACTCTGTATATAGACACATATCAGATAGAATAGAATAAAATTAAACTTTCTCAAATCAGTCGTAGTTTTAATTAGTTAGACTGTCTTACAAAAACATCAATAAGCCAATGACAGAGTTTTCCAGACAGCCCTTTATTTATTACATGTAAAATTAAACACAATATGAACATAGCCAGGATGAATTCTAATTCAAATAAACTTTTCAAGTCACACAGAGAAAACATTTTCGTTATCTGGTTCTGTGTTACTGTCATTGGCTTGAGGTAGAGTTGAAAAGTCAACATGGGACAGCCTTGAAAGTTACATCTTTTTATTTAAATACAACAATTAGTTTCACAAGAGTAAATTTGCTGCAGTTTTATTTTGAAATAATTGTTTCAAATTTAACATCTTTCTGTAGTGAACACTTACTCTAAAGTTCAACTTTAACATCTTTCTGTAATGAACCCTTTCTCTAAAGTTCAACTTTAACATCTTTCTGTAATGAACCCTTTCTCTAAAGTTCAACTTTAACATCTTTCTGTAATGAACCCTTTCTCTAAAGTTCAACTTTAACATCTTTCTGTAATGAACCCTTTCTCTAAAGTTCAACTTAACATCTTTCTGTAATGAACACATAAGCAAAATTCAAGACAATGTTACATTTGATAATTGTTTCTGAAAAGACATTGAATAAACTACGGGACACTTTGAGTTTAGTACTTATAGAATATCCTTTAAAAATATTTTTAACTCTTGTACTGCCATTTCTGTGCATATATCAACCTCTGACTTGAAAATATTTATCAAATTTACTGTAAAGCTGAAAATTGAAAAAAAAAATTCTTAAAATTGCTTGACTTCATATTTTTTTTATTTACAGCCACAAAAATTCCTATCCCCACTACTTCTCAAAGCTAAGACTATCTGGCCCACTACTTCTCAAAGCTAAGACTATCTGGCCCACTACTTTTCAAAGCTAAAACTATCTGGCCCACTACTTCTCAAAGCTAAGACTATCTGGCCCACTACTTTTCAAAGCTAAAACTATCTGGCCCACTACTTCTCAAAGGTAAAACTATCTGGCCCACTACTTCTCAAAGCTAAAACTATCTGGCCCACTACTTCTCAAAGCTAAAACTATCTGGCCCACTACTTTTCAAAGCTAAAACTATCTGGCTGTCTAATTCAATATAGTGCTTACAAACTTGATAGGGAAGGAGGAGGGGGACCATTGAACAAAATTGAAATGAACTTGTAGGAACAGTAAGTGTTGTAAAGAAATAGCACTTACAAGACACTCATCAACAAACAGTATCACTTACAGGACACTCATCAACAAACAGTATCCCCTACAAGACATTCCATACAATTCCAAGTAGACTCAATTATGTAGTCATACTCCATGATCCAATCCAATCTGCCCTGAGAACCAACGAGTGCACACATTGCTCATAACGAAACCCTGTCTTTGAAATTGTAAAGAACAACCTTTGGTCAGTGTCCTGGTCAGGAACAGTTTCAGGAAATAAAAACATTTTCAAAAGTTTTTAAAAAATGCCGCAATCCACCATGAGTGATTGAGAGCCTCAAAAACACTTTTATAAAGTAAACAAAAACATTCAATGTGTATTAATAATAATGTAAAATATTTTTAAAACTTATCATAAGGTCATAACTGTATAAATATAAACAGTGAACTAATGGATTATAATGCTTAAAATAAAATGGATTAAGTGTTAATCATGTTTTATACATCCAGCAAATATTAATAACTTTATATTTGGTGTCAACAACATAACAACAATATGTTTCTTAGTTGTTTTGCAAAAAAATATTTTTAGAAGTAATGCTAATTATTGGTTCAGCAAAACTTTCAGTTGCATTAATGCTAATAACAACAAGGCTTAACCATTTAAAAAAAAAATACTTTTTTTTTTGAAGGAATGTCTGTAGATTATAAAAATAAAATTGTAAAAACCATGAAACAAAATGTTATGTACTCATAGCAATGCAAATGAAGAACTTTGGACCAAGACCAACTGTTTCCCTCCCCCCCCCCCCCCCCCCCCAAAAAAAAATTCACTTTTGTTTTATAAACATTTCCCATAAAATCAACTACTTTTATAGCTTACTAAGTAGCACATTCAAAATGGTAACATAAATAACCTAAAAGCAAAACACCATTCTTTAATGATTTCTACTATATAGTGTGTAACATCCACATTTTGTAAGTCTATACATATAGGGAAAGAAATAAAGTTAAAAGCTAATCTAGCTGTATAGATTATTATGGGTTTATAAACATCAATTTGTTTTATATAAAAAAAAAAAGAGGTGCATACCCCATTAATTCTATACCAAATATAATATTTTCTTGTAACTAACAAAAACCTTGTTGAAATTCAATCATAACAAGGTAGTGAAATACAAATGAGCATAATCAATCATTTTGTCAGAAGGTGGTAAATAATTACAGAGAGAGTTAGAGAGTTAAAAAACAACAACTTCAGTTTCAACTTTAACAAGAATGAACTTTAAGAAGTAATAAGCACTCCATGGGTATGTTTTCTGAAAACTTAACCTGAACTTGTACCCTACTGACTAACTTGGATATATTGAACTCAAAGACTTTCAACTTTAAAACTGTATCAAGTCCCATTTCAATGTCAATGTAGCAAATAGAGTTTGGTCCAATGAAGCTCAGTTAGAAAAAATTTCATTTGGAGTACAATATAAATGTGTACATCAAGACACTGATAACACATTGTCATGTAAAACTTGTGCACAACTTCAGGTCAATGCTCTAGACTTCATTAGCCCATAAGTTCATCATATTTATGTAAATGTAGTATCCATAAATTTGGTGTGCTGCTCATTTGTTTATTATAAGGCATTGTCTTGAAGTCCAAAAGTTAGGCTACGATTACAGGCTTTAAGGTGCATAAGGCATGAAGATTATATGTGTGTGTGAAAGCATATGTCATGCATGTCTGTACAAGCTAATGTAATATATATAATAGGCCAGTGGAAGCAAATGTCAAGCATGTCTGATAAAGGTAATGTAATATAGGCCAACTAATGTCAAGCATGTCTGTAATAGTTAATGTAATATAGGCCAGTGACAGCAAATGAATGCCTATGGTCAAGCATGTCTGTTAAAGATAATGTAATATAGGCCAGTGAAATGTTATGAATGACCAACTGCAGGATAATGTCAGGGAGAGATAGCTGAGCTGCCCAACTTGTCCAACATGGTTAACATTAAAAAGGTGACAAGTTTGGTATAGACTGAGACTCTATGGGGATATTAAACTCTCTCAAAAAACATAAAGCATATTTACACTGTACGTCTGTCATTAAATGGCAGGTCAGTTAAATATAAATATATAAATAACATTGTCTCAAATAGGATATTAACTTTAAACCTTCATATAAAAGTAAAAAGAAGTTTAATGATATTCAATTTAAAATATATCTGTGGATCAATAATGAAGGTTACCAGAAGAATGAATGTCTTTAGTTAAGAACTAAGAAAAGATGACACAAGGGTATGTGCAGCAAGAAGTACTCAGCATGAGAGCAGAAGAATTGTTGAAGCATTGGTGTATTTGAAATTCTAAAAGTTGAACCTGCAAGTGAGTTCAATTTAAAAGATAATTTAATGAGATTTTCTTTAAAAATACCTCCAATATGTTAAGTTCTAGTAGAACTATTGTAAAACCTAAAATTTGTAACCAAATTTTTGTTTAATTTCTATAAAGCTGCCAAAAAAAAAAACAATAAAAAAGATGTGAATCAATGAAAAAATTCCCAGCTGCCAAGAAGATTGAACCACTTTGTAGTTTAGAGAAAAAAAGGAATAGAATGATGAATGTGTACATTAGTTCAAGGTTTAAAAGATTGACAAGACATATGTACACAAGTTCAAGGTTTAAAACATTAGTTCAAGGTTTAAAACATTGACAAGACAATATGTACACAAGTTCAATGTTTAAAACATTGACAAGACAATATGTATATAAGTTCAAGGTTTAAAACATTGACAAGACAATATGTACATAAGTTCAAGGTTTAAAACATTGACAAGACAATATGTACACAAGTTCAATGTTTAAAACATTGACAAGACAAAATATGTACACAAGTTCAATGTTTAAAACATTGACAAGACAATATGTATATAAGTTCAAGGTTTAAAACATTGACAAGACATTATGTACATAAGTTCAAGGTTTAAAACATTGACAAGACATTATGTACATAAGTTAAGGTTTAAAACATTGACAAGACAATATGTACATAAGTTCAAGGTTTCAAACATTGATAAGACAATATGTACACAAGTTCAAGGTTTAAAACATTGACAAGACAAAATACGTACATTTAGTTAGTGAAAAATAAAATACTTATACTAGAAGATATTATTTAAAAAATCCAAAAAGAAAAATACAATTAAAAAATAATGTTAATTGCAAACTCTTGAACAAAGTCTTTTCAACATTCTTTCTCAATCCCAGAGATAAAAAGTAAAATGCAGAGAAAACAAAGTAAAAAATTATGTTCGGAAATAGCAGAAATAGAGCAACAACAAAACCTTTGGGAAATTAGAACATTTTTGTAAACAACAAAATTTAAAAAAAAAAAAAATCCCAATAAAAAACAAGATCAACACAAATATAACAATGCAGAATATTTTTTTCCACATTACAAATGATGTTTATAGATGGCACAAATGCAAAGGGTTGTAATGCTAATAAGAGTTTAAATAATTATTTGCTCATCACATAATTAGTTCTGCAGAAGGAAAACAAAAACAATCACAGAGAACAAAAATGATGAACCAGTGAAGCAGAGGATTGGAAAGTATTTAAATTAATTGGACTTTACACAAATCATAAAGTTTTTCTAGTCTACAGGAGCTTTACAAATGTATACGATGAATGTGAGAATTCTGTAACATTCTTTTCTTAACTAAGAGACATTTTGGGTAAACAGCTGTAAGCACAAATCATTACACTGCTGCAGGAGTATGAGGGCAAAAAATGTCTATAACATTTTTTCTGTGTAACATGAAAAAAAGAGTGCCAACTAAAACACCATGAAAGTTGGTAAATAACGTCACAGATTTTTTTGAAGTGTCGAAATTGTGATTCGACAGGTTACATAAGCCACTTGCTCTAGACCATACATGCATCAGGCACAAGATTTTTACCAGGGCTTTTAAAGGAACGGATTTGAATCTTCCAAGCTTTACTTAAACAGAATTTAATGATGATTATTACACATAAATAAATATGTTTTTTTTAAACTTTGATGAGCTTATTATTGAGCTTTTAATTTGGGATGTATATATATATAGTTAGTCCATCGTGGTTCGATGATGACCACTTTGTCATCCAGGGGGCTGAGGGCTTTGCACTGGGGTTTATGCCTCCGCATGTGGCTGGTGAGACCTATGTGAGCCCGGAATGTTCGGCCGCACACTGGGCAGGTTATTCCAGCTGGAGCTAGTGTCATTTGCCTTGCTTTTCTTCTCTGGCGTTTTTCTTCTGCCAGCGTTCTTTTTTCCTCAGCTACATGTATTGGGATGTATTGGAGTGTTGGCAACTAACTAATGACTGAAATGGCTTTAAGAACATGTAAACCTTAGTATCATATTTTCCACACTTAAGGTTCAATTACTTTGGATACCATCATTAATGAGAATCATTATAAATAAAAATATACATATACACAATTGTCTAATTTACAAATAATCAATCATGGTAAAATTATAAACATTATATTCTATCATAATAAATCTCTTTCTATAATAAAATATTTGGTTTTAAAGTCATTAAATGGTTTAAATTTATGTACAAAATAATCTAACAATGACTTGAACTACCTTAAAAACTATTTTATCTCTGATATAAATTAGGCAGTGATGTCACTGTTGGCATATCTGCACTTTATAAATCACATAAATATAGATGTATATTGACTATCTTAAAGTGCAAGATTCAAGAAGACCTGGCCACTTGACACTATGTTGAATGAATCAGTCTAGTTCTTCAGCTTTATTTTACTACACACTTCTGAACATTTCCTAAGTTGATTCTCCGCCTTCTGCTAAAAAGAAACAAACAAAAAACAAGTTTGGTTTAATAAAGAAGATAAAGCTGAAGAGAAGATAGTTCCAGTCTTTAGAAAAGTTCCCCTTTCAGACCTTGTGATCTATAGGGCAGATGATGTAAAGGTCATCTGCTTCTGTGACTAATGATTAACGAGGGTGTCATGTAGCCAGCACAATGACCAACTGCCTTTACTTTTCCCCAACTAATGTCAGGTACCCAATAGAGCTGGGTGGACTCAGAGATGCCCAATGATTCCAAAATTAAAAATCCCAGTCTTCACAGGATTCAAAACCAGGACCCCCATTTCAGAAGCCAAGCGATTTACTGCTCAGCCACCATGCCTTCTCTAGTCTTTAGAGCATATCTAAATCAACCACAAAAACAGGTGAATAATAATATCAAAAAGAGAGCCTTAACAGAACAGATAAAATCAAGTTTATACAGGATTTAAAGTCTATACAGAATTTTTCATTCTTTAAATTAATCAGCAATATAAATATAAGTAATAAATAAAGGTCATCTTTTCATATGGCCAAAAATTAACACCATTAGATAATGCATGGACCTCGCTATCACAGAAAGCTAAGAAAAGCAAATTACAGAAAGGTATGAAAGGAACTGGGAAACAGTAGTGTCCTTTCAATAGTCTAAAAATAAAAGCTGTAGAGCAAGTTAAATACATGGAATCTATTCATGTGAAGCTTAGTGTACGGAACATTTAATTTTTTCTTAATACTTCATATTATTAGTATCATTTTTGTCTCTTCTTTGTTAGCTAGACTTTCTTAATTCTCATCACTACACCAGTCACACATTTCAGAGAAAGAACTGCTCTTCTCTCTCAATGTATATTTATATATCTACCTCTCGAACTCTGGCTGTAAATGTAAAGAGTGTCCTGATCTGTTCCGTCACTTTTTCTGGCTCTATCAAAGTCATCCATGTGAATACAGCATAGATCTATTAAGAGGTCATAGAATAGAACAAGATAAGTCATAAGTCAAAGAATAGAACAAGATAAGTTAGAAGTTGGTGTTGTACTACTCTTACTGAGGAAACAACTTCAGGACTGAGGTAACTATAGAAGCTACTGAAAGGAATGAAATACTAACAAATCACTCCAAAAGGAGTGAAGAAAGAACAAGAAAAATATAAACAAACAAATAACAATACCTCCATTATACAACTTCAAATATGATAAAATAAAAAAATAAAATTAATAAAAAAATGTTTGGTTCAAACCACGTATTGAATCTGTGATTTTAAAACTGTCAGCTATTTGGATGAACGATGGTCTCGATTTGGCCAGCGAGAATTGTATAAAAACAAATTATTTATTGGTAACTTCATTACATGTAGAACTCTTCAGATCTAATCTAGATCTAGAATCTATGACATAATCTATATTGGATTTACCTAAACATATAAGCAAAGCTTAGAGAATCTTTTAATAACTTAAAGCAACTTAAAATTTAAAAAAAACGCAGTTATCTGTACACTACGCTACGCCTGACTATGCCATGTTTTTTTTAAATGGAATAATTACAATGATATGCCTTTAAATCTAGACTTTAATATTAATTTAATAAACTCTTGAATCAAATAATCCTTTACTTTTGGAAATTCCTGAATGAGATAGTCATTTTAAGAATGCAATAGTCCTTTCTAAACCAATGTCCTTTCTAAACCAATGTTGGCTCTAGATCTAAGTCTAGTACTCAATCCAAATTTACATTTATTTTTTTACTTTGAAAAATTATAACTATCAAACTAAAGTTTCCCCACATCGCCAAAAGTCAGTAATTCTTGTCTCAGCGACATCAACTGTTAAATTTCTAGGAAAATCCTTATAGCCATTTTTGAGATCAGAGTCCTGAAGGTTTACAGTTCTGACTTTAAAAAAACTTCCAAATAAAAATCTTACCATGGCTATGGGAATCTGGGTTTTTATAAAATATTAAATCCTTATGTGTATCATAGCCACACACCACAACGAAGTGACCTGACAATAAAGAAGAAAAATCAAAACAAAAAAGAAACATTAAAAGTTTAGAAATCAATCATTTGTCATAGATATAAAATAAATCAATCAAGACAGCTGGGTGAAAAAAAAAAGTACTTTAATTGAAAGTGGGTAAAGCTTAAAAAAAAAGAATTAATAAAATAAATAAAGATGATTTTTAAAGTAAACAATAGATGACCTATGTTTAGCAGAAAGAAGATTGAAATGAAAAAGCAAACATATTAAAAATTGTTTCTGTATTTCTTTTGACTAAATGTTTGTATTTCTTTGACATTAAGATACTACTGTGTATGAAATATTACTAATTGGCTTTTTTTTTTAAACTAATCTTAAAGTTGAATTTTAAGAATTTAAATAAGATGAATTAGTTAAAACTAATTTACAGGTTTTGATGTTCTTAGACTTCATTAACAGAAGAAGCTTTAAATTGCTAATTTTCAATTTAAAATGCTGAAGAACTCATTGCCAAGCAAAGAAAAGAAAATAAAGAAGTGTAAAGTCTAAAAATTCTACATAATTGTTAATTTTTTGTTTCAATTACCTTGATAGGGTCCCTTGTTACATGTAACACAAGACCAGCATTTGCGCAACTGAAATAATATAAACACATTAACTTCACAGCAGCAATAAATTAATCTTTCAACCATATTACACAAAATCAATGAATAAAAAGCCTTAAGCAAAAAAAGGAAAGGGTTAAACCTAATCAACAACTTTTTTTTTCTCCTCACACAAGAACTTAATGGTCAATAAAACTTTTTTAACAAAAGTTAACAATAGAATTTAAAATAATTTTTTAATTAATTTAAAATTAATAAACCAGAATGTTAAATTTGACCACTTACTCTGCTGTCACACCACAAACATTTCATCACTTACCCTGCTGTCACACCACAAACATTTCACCACTTACCCAGATGTCACAACACAAACATTTCATCACTTACCCTGCTGTCACACCACAAACATTTCATCACTTACCATACTGTCACACCACAAACATTTCATTTCTTACCCTGATGTCACACCACAAACATTTCATTTATTACCCAGATGTCACAACACAAACATTTCATCACTTACCCTGCTGTCACACCACAAACATTTCATCAATAACCCTACTGTCACACCACAAACATTTCATCACTTACCCTGCTGTTACACCACAAACATTTCACCACTTACCCTGCTGTCACACCACAAACATTTCATCAGAGTCCAGTCCACAAGGACAATCATGGGGTTGTTTTTGTGCAGGTGGTTGACTAGGTCATCTATACTCAAGACCCTAATGAAAATATTTAGATCATTTCTTCTGTTATTATTCTGATTTTTTAAAATTCTGTAACTAAAGGGATGTAAGTTATTCATTTATAAAGCACTTCCACTTACCTTTTTTCATATCGAACACCTTTTTGATGGGCATTTTCAAACATAGCATTAACCCGTAGTTCATCCACTGTGAAGTTTTTACTATAAAATGACTGGAAATGCAAATTGAACATATAGTTTTGTAAATAAGTATCAGTTTAAAAAATTAAGTCAGATTTTTGTTGCATGAAAACAGCAATGGTTTTGTATGTGCATGGATGCAAGTGCCTAGCAAGGGAGAGAGTTTAAATAATACAATTTTTTCCAATTCTTTTATCAAAGCTCATCACTAACAGACTCAGTACTCTTGGAAGAGTTAGATTTACCATACCTTCTTCCCATGTGCAGAATCAACACCAACACTGATAGTGTACAGGCATGAATCTACATTGTGTCTCGTTAAAATATAGGCTAGGTCAATGGTCCAGATGCTGGAAAGAAAAAGAAACAACACCATTACAACAAAGAAACAACACCTAAAGAAAATCTAATCATAATTTGTTTTCATATTAAAGCATGCATCCAAAAGCATTGGAACAATTCAATGTGGCCTTACTCTGAGCAAGTAATTTCATTAGCGCTAACTAGAGCAGCATGATTATCAAGTAGTTTAGTTTTATTTTGTTTTAAATATTGCATGAGTGATGCTGTTGTTTTTCTATCAGAATATTATCTAAATAATGCAGGTGAAAAGTTTAGCAGATTCTATATCTAGGTGAAATATGGGCCATTAAGCTTGGGAAATGTTTAATAATTTTGAGTTCAGAGAGTGAATATGTTTACTTTGAGGTTGATATGAATGAAATTAGATCTTGATGTAGTAAAAGTAATGATGAAGGAGACATAGCAACAACTAGGGCTATGTCCAATTCTTTGTTGTCATACTTTACAGTACAGTACATACAGTACAGTTAATAAGTATAACAAAAAGAAATATGACACAAAAGTTGTCATTTGTAAATGTAGTCTAGCAGGAGAGGCTTCGAAAAAAAAAACAAAAAAAAAACAATTTCACTGCTCCATAAAGTAAAGATGAACAAAGTTTTGCTGTCACAGCCATCAACTGTTCTTAGAAGCATCTCTTCATTCTTTACTCTATATGAATATGTACGGAAGAAAATGAAATAAACCCCAGAGGAGATCCACATTTACTAACTCAAAAGCAATTGCAATTGAAATGCTAACATATATTTAGCAACCAGTATGAACATGAATAAGATGTCACATTAAAAACAAGTTCTCATTGGATGCTATTGTGTACACTCCATTTTCTTTCTGAAATATTGGAGAGAGACAGATATTTTTTTTTTACTTTGCTAGTTACCATCTTTCCACAACATTACAACAGAACAAGTAGGCTTCTAGTAATAGTTTTCCAGCTGACTTTAAAAAATAAATTTCAATAGAAGCACAAAGAATGAAGACACTGGACCAATTAAGATGAGAAACAAATAATAGTAAGCTGGTGGATTATAAACCCAAAAAAGCCTATTTCTCTAGTATTACTTGGTGAAAGCCGACAATCAATATAAAAACAGCAGTTTGGGACATTTACAGCAAACACAAAAACAAATGTGACTTGCTTAATAACATAAATATATGAATTTCAGACCAAAAAAGTGTAAAGTGATGGAAAGCATTGTTTCATTGGATAATTTAGATCACAATTTCTAATTAGCTGTGCAAGAGTGCACAAAAAGGAGCAATGTTTAAATTCAGCTTGTTCACACTCTCAGCATAGAATAAGACACACTAATATAAGCTATCTGGGACAGAAAAGAGAAAGATTCAACAAAACATGTCCTTGGAATGCCAATGAGAAATCTAATTTCAAACTTTAATGCAGGCAAACATTCTAATGTGGCTACACTTCTTATGGAACATTTTTGTTAACAAGCCTCGAAAGCAAAATTTATTCAAATATTTTTTCTTTTGGATCTACACATTTACAGTTAACATGACAGTATGTGTTGTACTTTATGTAAGGCTAAATAATAGGACCAGTGGGTAGTGGTAATTCTAATTCTTTTTCTAAATTATTAGACTTTCCTTCTATTTCAATCATACGGTTCACACAATTCAGCCTAACATTGACAAGAATACAAACAACCACTACAAATTAATGTACCTTTCTCCACACTGGAGTGAATCTAGATCATTAGTGTAGACATCATCACAAGGCTCATTTAACATCCTAAGATAAAGATACACAAAAAATGTTACATATATATATATATATTTAAGACCTTTCTAATTTTACTATAAAGTAAAGAATGCAACTATTTGAGAATGACTTTTTAAATTCTCTTTATAAATTCAAGCAGCCAATGATTGTATAACATGTTTAATACATTCTTACTTATTTTATTGCAATGATATTTTAAACAATTAAACAAACAACTCTTTGAAGGAAGTCACCTCAAGATCATTGACACACAGGCCAGTCCACAGTCCCATGTGTAGCACTGATTAACAAAAGGAATGGAAATGACATGCTTGTCTTTGGAATCTGTTAAAGTGAACTTCTGGTCTCCACCTGAAACAGAATTTCAAAAAATTAAAAATAGGATTCCTAGTGAAGTACTTAAAGTCTGTTCCATTACAAAGTAACAGACATATAGAAAAAAAAAATCTAGATTAATAATTAGAAAATTAGATCTAAATAGATCTCTATAGGCCTACATTTATTTGTTTTATCCATGTAATGTAATCCAACATATAATATTACAAAAACAGAGGGTCTTCAGGTTACAGCATAAACTCATTCCTATGTCAGGTGCAGGTCATAAACCAATTTTCTGTGTGAGTCTAAACATATTACACATACATACTGTACACATACATACTGTTGTAAGCACATATATATCCTCCCTGCACGATTATCAAAAAATATGTTAAATAAAAATAAAGGTAATAGTTTAGATGTCAAGATACCTTTACAGACCACTATGTTGTTTTTAAGCATATTTATCTCCCTTATCTATATTAAACTTTCAATATCTTTTTTTAAAGAGATTTTTGTTCTTATGCTGTCAACATATGAATTTTTAAGTGTATTTACTGAAATGAAGGTCTAAAAAAATGTTAATAATAAATTGATGAAGTTGTTTCTTCATTTTTTCAATAACATTTTTTTAAGAGAGTTTTTGTTCTTATGCTATCATTTTAAATGAATTTTAATATTAGATGTAATAGCTGCTAGAAAGAAAGACCAAACAGCAACAGAAAAATGTTGGCAAGTAATTCAAGGGAGATAGTCTAGAATAAAGACTTAAAACCAAAATGGCGTATTTCCAATGACAATATATGGTAATAAGAAATAAAACTTAAAAATTTATAATTTAAAAACTATTTATCTCCGAGGAAATCTAATTACATATTTGTAATCTGCATTTTTTTCTGCTTATTCTTAAAATATAAGAGAAACCTGATTTAGCGTTTCTAGTCATGTAAACTAATACCAAAATAAAATATAGATTTAGATCTTCTATCATTTTTGTCTAGTTACCGAAAGTCAGTGACCTTCTAAAACTACTATAGGTACTGCGATAAACCGACCTAGATCCATTTTTTTATCTCCCAAAAAATGGCTGAAAAGTGTGTCAGCACATTTTACCCTTTTTTTAGGGGTGGTCATTTCCATCAAAGTTTTAACACATTGTATTTGATTTGAGGACTAATTATGATTACTTTTTGTAAACATAAGATATCAGAGATCATTTTTATTTGCTTTTGAAGCCAATCTGTTAAATTTTTCTTAACAAAAGTTTATAAATGTGAAAGTTGACATTTTTACAACTTTTGTCCTATAAAAGTTACAACAATGCTGTTAGCTACAATACTTTATCATATTATGAAATGTGTATATTCCAAATTTCATTAAATTCTCTTGGTGCACTTTAAAGATATTTGATATTAAAATTAACAAAGACAAAGAAGGGTAAAATTTTCTTTTTTAAATAAAATAAAAGTGTTTATAGTTACAACAATCTCACTAATTCTATTTAATTTAGCATGTTAATATGTATCTGTGTGCTAAGTTTGAACTTTGTAGCTTGGCGCACTCTTTAGATATTAATTTTCAAAGTTGATGGTTAAAATCTATTTTTAGTAACAACCAACACTGTGATTTACTGGAAATGGTCAATTTCTGTCTATCCCGAGCTATTTTTAGATGCACACATTGGAATTTTTCATTTAGATTAACTTTTATAGTGTTTGATTGCTAGATTATGGAGAGGGAATGTGTCTTTATTATAATGACTTTGTAATCTGCAAATTTTAAAGTAAAAATAAATATTTTAAAATAATAATATTGACTCTTTCAGTGTGAATTATTTAGATCGAAAAAATGGAGTTTTCCGGGATGGACACAAATTTTCAAGAGGGGTAGAGTTACTAAAACTAACATAACTTTTTTATTTTATTAAATAATCTAACATATTTGATTTTATTTTAAAGAAAAATGAATGGGCTACAAAATTATAATAAATAAAATTAATTATTCAAGAAAAATATTTTTTTCATAAATTTCAAACTGAGCATGGAAAAAAAAAATATATAAAAAAATTTTCTTAAAATCGATATACTGAAAAATTTAACCTTTGAATTAAATATTTAATCCATAAATATTGAAAAAACAATACTAAACACATTTAATCACTTCAAATGTGATAAAAGATGAACAAATACACTAAGAAATTGTATTATTTACATCTTTCGGGTCCCGGGAAATAAACTAAAAAGAGGAACCATTAACACAATTTTCTCTTTTTTTAAAAAAAGAAAGTTGGTACTGCATCAAATTTACTACCAAAACAAAGAACAATCACTCCCACATCTGGGAAATATAAACAAAGAGAGAAATAAAAAAGTTTAACTTAAAAAGATAGTGAAATAAATATTATAAACCAAGTTACTTGCTAAGAGTAACTCCGCACTGACCAGTACTAGCAAAGTTACTTGCTGAGAGTAACGCCACACTGAAAGAGTTAAATATTAAAATTTTTTTTTTTCATATTTTTAGCTCAGCGAACAATTAATAAATTTTTTTTTCTGTGTGTTTTTTTTTCTATTAGTATACATGTAAATTAATAGTTAATAAATGAGTACATTATATTTTTAAAATGATGAGCTATTACTGCACAAAAATTCAAGTAGAAAATCTTTAATAACTTCGAAAAAAATCGCAAGGTTTCTTTTTTATTTTATTGTCCGATGCAAGAAATTTTTCATTTACAATCTAATTTTTAAAGCATTTAAATTCAGGCATTTTAAATGATTAATTGCCAGTGCTCTACAAAAAGGTTAAAACTGTTTTTTTATGAAGTTTATGAAACTTATAGTCATTAAATTTTAGGAAATAATTTTCTGCGCAGTGCTATTTTCATTTATAATTTATAAGAATTATCTATCTGATGCATATAAATAGCTATTTAAATACAGTAGAATTATAATAAAACAAAATAAAACACAATACAGATCTCTGATTTGTTTTATTTGTGATTTTTGGGCTCATATCGACATATGATGACAAAATCACATATATTTTTATTTTTTGTCAAAGGCTTTTTTTTATATATTAATTCACTTTTTTTTCAAAGATTTTATTGCTTGGTCTTATTTTTTAAATTTATTTTAACAGAATACTGGTTAATGTAAAAGAGTGTGAAGTTTCAACCCCATATCTTTAAGACTTTTTATAATACAGTTAATTTAAGTTCAACTGTCAGTTGTTTCGGTCACAGATTTTTTTTTTGCTTTACAGTTTGACAAAGGCTAATTTTTGGCCACTAAAAATTTAATAACTTCCCTCACAATTAACTCAGCAATATAAAATTGGTATCATTGGAAAGCATTTCTCAAGCTCTATCTAACTAAATTAGGTTCCATTGCATTGTGATCATTTTGAAATTTTTATCGAAGTACCTAACTACTAGTAGTATACTATTATAAGAATCTACGATATATACTAGAATCTAGATCTTTATATATATATCTAGTCCTGGTAAAGACTTATATAAAAGAGAAAGACCAGTGTAATGCCAGTAAAGACTACTGATCACTGAGTAGTAAAGTAAAGTCACTAAGTCAAGTATAAACTAAAGTTAAATTGTCAACCAAAGTTGAATTAAAAATCTACCAGACAAAGAATTCAAAGATGTAAAGTTAGGCTGTGCTGTGTTCATTTTTTTTTTGATCTATCATCTTTGTGGGAAAAAAAAGCCGATTTAAACGGATCCAAACAAGAATAATATTTAGAGAGTTGACACTAGTCTCTTGTTTACATCTAGAATAGAGTTTATTGTCTAGATCTAGACTCTAGAGTGGTGTACTTGTTTACAACTGTTAGAACGGATGTGACGTTTGAAAGGAAAAAACAACAACAAATGAGCAAATTTTCGCAATTTTAATATTGACATAAATATCTTCAAAATGAAAATCCACTGACCTAGATATATATATATATGATAACAGAAGAACAGATCTCTATACATAAGCTAATAATAAAAAGACCTAGCTGTCTTTGAGTTCGAAGATTTTTGAGGAAGGCAGTATATAAATACTTTGGTCAGCTCTGCGAACATAATTTAATAGTAAAATTCTACATACATTGATACAACATCAGAAAGTAGCTTCCCAGAAGATTCGAATATCTAAATTAATATAATTTAAATAAATTTAAGTTCGATCATTTCTTTTTTTTTTTTTTTTTTTGGGGGGGGGGGGGGGGGCAGGATGAAGTCATAAAGTGTCCACAGGTTGCGACGACGTAGGTCCGTGTTCAGCCTACTAGATCTATAACGTTTGGTTTCGAATTGACTAGACGGAAACTTCACAGTTAATTCAAGTGTGATATGAGGGGAAAAATCAATTTTAAAAATTTAACAATTATTTAAATAATTATTGGTAATTAATTATTTTGTTTGGTATTGAAAAAAGGAAATGAATGCGCTACTTATTAAGACATTTGACTCATGTATATATGGAGCTATTTCCCTTATTAGGCCTACGTCTTGTACACGTTTTCTTCCTCTTCCCATTTTCGGATCAAGTTGAAATTTTGCACAATTATTCATAATCGATGATAGGCCTAATGCACGAACCATTTTTTTTTTAAAAAGGAAAATAACGAAGTAGTTAATAAATTAGTGGTAATTAATTAATTTTGTTTTTATAGAAAAAGGGAGATTATTCCTGCAGTATTAAAATATACAACAGTGATTTTTGCAGTTCTATCCCATAGATAAGCCTTTTTTTAAAAGCCACTGGTAGAAATTTGTAACCCCTCATGGCTACGCTCATAGAATTTCATGACTGTTAGTTTGCTAAATTTAGATTTAAATAAAAATGGGAAGTTTTAAGTTTTAAACTCAAAACTCTCTGAAGCGTTTTTTTTAACTCAAAATCCCTGCTTTAGTCTTACATTGAAGAGAGGTTTTATCGTAAACAAATAATCGGAGGGGGTTTTAAACTCAAAACCTCCCTTGGCAACGTTCATAGAATTTGGTGACTGTCGTTTGCATTATTTTTTGTTTTATAGAACAGGTTGGGGGGGGGGGGTAACCTCAAAACCTCATTTGGCTGCGCTGGGGCAAGTGATGGTTTAACATTAAAATAAACAAAATTAAAGCTTAAAATCAGTCACGAAATTCCCGCCCCCCCCCCCCCCCCCGCGAGCAGGGGGAATTTCACTTCCAAAAAAAGGGGGTGGTGAAATTTTACGCCCACGAGTGAAGCTATTGTATTTTTCATGTTTAGTTAAACAAAAAAAAAAAGATCATCTATTTTAGTTTTAGGATAGGCTCTCGTCTCTTCGTTAACAAAACAAAAATAATATAAAACAAAAAAAAAACCATGCCATGATAGCCTGAGGCGTATAACGAACACAGAATTCACAAGAACGAGTTCTTCAAGCCGAATTTCCTGCTGTCTGTCAACAAGTATCATGCTGTATGTCCGTGATGAGATCTATGTCAGTGATGTGATGTATTTCTGTCTAGAAAGCTCTAAAGTTGTGGTATGGCGAAGCTGTAGTTGGCCATCCAAAGTCAATCAACAAATTCATCTCTACTGATGGGACCGTTGACAATGAAACGTCATCTGTGGAGTTAATCAGGGTTTCCCCCCTTCTTGAATTGGGCGGATGTTTGTTAATGAACAGGTAAATTTAAAAGATTGGGGATTTTGTTTAGGAGTTCCTCTGTGCGCAGATTAATTTTAGCATAAAGGTGTATTGTCCCGATTGACCGATAGAAAGGATTTTCTCGACCAGGCGTGGACCTTGAGATTTTTACTACAAGTCCTGTCTGAAGGTTCCACAATGGTATTGACCATTGGTGGATTGGGTCGTACCAGATTAGTGATGGGCAAAAGTTAACTAAAAAGTTGCTAACTTTTAGTTTAACTAAAAAAAATTAGTTAAGGCCAAAGTTTAATTTAAAAAAAGTTTAGTTAAAATCCTAGTTTAATTATTTTTTTTTTAGTTACAAACTAAAAAGTTTAATTACAAATTTTACTAACTTTTTTAACATACATACCAATAAATATTTAGATCTATGTAATTTGGAGAATATATATAATGAACGGTAGAGAGGAGAATAAACTAGAGGGTGCACAGGTCACTAGAAAGTCTTTTGACCTTTACTCGGTCGCTATTCCCGCCAATTCAAGGTAGACTATTTGAAAGGCGAGAAAAATAAACGTGTTCATTATATTTCTAGCAAGTTTCGCTGCTTGATAAATCCTGATTAATTCCTTGCTTCTATAGATCTACATTTTGCTGCTTTTTATTAAACACCAGTGTGTTCCTGTATTAAAGAAATGTTGACTCTTTTTATTTTAAAAATTTGTACTAGATTATTACTAGAGTGTCTAGAGTTACAGTCTAGTGGCGTCTAATCTATTAGTATTAGTCTATTACTACTATTAGATCTATAGTCATAATAGTCTATATTTCATTATTTTAGTCTCTTAGTCTTAAGTAGAGTCTTAGTCGACTTTGTCTTAGATCTAGATGTAAATTTAAAATTATAAGTCAATAATATAAATCTATTAATTGAAATCTATATTACTTTACTTTATTAGACTAGATCTATTAGTTTAGAGATTCTACTATTCTAGAATTAGAGTCTAGATTAGATCTAGATATAGGCCCCCTATTTAGATTACTTATTATACTATATAATAAGACCTAAGATGCATAGATCTATCTATAATGACTAATACTAATAATAGTCGTCACTATACTAGATCTAATACTAAATCTAGACTACACTAAATATAATACCCATATCTAGTTATAATCATAATTATAATAATCTAAAATCTCTAGATAGATCAAGAGTTACTAAGATATATCTACTAGACTCTATTTAGATCTAGTAGTAGTAGTAGTAATAACTCTAGTATTTCTTAAATTATTTTTAGATTAAAATATTAATTATTTGATCTAGGTCTTGTAGCTAGATCTAATTCTAGATCCAGATTATATTTCTGATCATTTCGTTTGTGGTAGATATTAGATCCAGAATATTCTAGAATCTAGCGTTAGTTAGAGTCAACATGCAGTTTTATCATTACTTCTAAAGGTAACTTATATTAGAACTTGGACAATGACTTCTAATTTCTTTCTATAATAGTATCATTCTAGTGATTCTATTAAGATCTACATCTATCCCATAAAGACATTTAAATCTTTTTTCATGTGCACAAATAAATGTTCATTACATTTTGCTAAAGAGATTGGTTGTGCTTTATATTTTTCATGTTGGGCTGTTTGTCCTTAAAAAAGGTCAAAATAGTTAGTAAAAGTTTAACTAAAGTTTCTTAGTTTAGTTTAACTAATTTTTTTCAATTTGTGATTAACTAAAATTTTTACTAAAAGTTTAATTACTTTTTTTAGTTCAAACTTAGTTTTAGTTTAACTAAAAAAAATTAGTTTAGTTCCCATCACTATACCAGATACATGGCGCACCGCTCCTAGATCCTCCGTACGCTCGCTACAAGCGGCCGAAGGCAGCGCTAACCACGGAAAGGTGCGGTGGCGGAGTGGTAAAGCGCTTGGGTTCGAACCCTGGTAAAGTCTGGGTTTTTAAATTTTGGAATCTTTAGGGCGCCTCTGAGTCCATCCAGCTCTAATGGGTACCTGACATTAGTTAAGGATAAGTAAAGGCGATGGGTCGTTGTGTTGGCCAGATGACACCCTCGTTAACCGTGGGCACAGAAAAAGATGACCTTTACATCATCTGCCCACATGGTCTGAAAGAAAGAAACTTAGCTGGTGGGATTTTTAGTTAGGCGTTGAAAGGTGGTGGAGTTCTTTGCTCCCAGAACGAGGAATGTGCCTTTATCTTTGTGTCTTTCTGAGTATTTTATTAGATTTTGTTTTTGTATTTGAAGATTATGGTTCAGTGTTTTATGTATAATTGCTGCTTTACTTTTAAGTCTTCTATCATGAAGGGTTTCTAAATTTAGTGATTTTACTAAAGGTGTTATTCTAATCAAATGAATCTCCCTGCACTGTTTTGTGTCTGTTCCGGTACCCCGACAAAATAGCGCCGACAAAATAGCGCGAACAAAATAGCGCCGACAAAATAGCGCAGAAAAAATATATTTCAGTCATTTTGAAAAAAATACTTTAGATATAATAAAATATGATTATTTTTTTTTTATGTTATCATTGTTTTTCAGTCATTTTGCAGGAAACATTTTAGGTATCTTAAAACATAAATATGCAAACAGCAAGCAAAAATTATAGGCTAGAATACAAATTATCAAAATATATCATTTATATTCATTCCATAATCAAGATATCTAATTATACTATAACACACCTGTGTAACACACACATTATCATACCTAACACTTGAACTTGAAATAGTAAAGTTTCCCTTTTAGACCTTGCGATCTGTAGATGAAGAGAGAGACCTAAAAAAACAAAAAATCTAGCCCAATATCTTTACTGACTAAAATCCGGAACTTTCATACACATCATATATAAGTCCGCGCTATTTTGTCTTGTGCTATTGTGTCGGGTCACGTCTGTTCCAGTTTCTTAATGTTTTCTTAAGTTGAGGGGTCCCTTACAGAGGACGCACATTCTATTATTGGCCATTTTAGTTTTATGTTCTTGTAGAAATTTATTTTAATAAGCGCTAATGCTTAGTTTGATTTTTTAAAATAGTTTCATCAACATGAGGATTCCATGACAATGTTTCATTTATTAGGTATTTATTAGGTATTTTGCGTTTTTAGTCAATGTTACTATTCTGGAATAACATAAGCAGTATTTATTTGTTTTAGTTTTTTTTCCTTGTTACTCTTAATAACTGACATTTTTCTGGGTGGAAAGACATGCTCCAATTTGATTCTCATTTCTCTTGTGTTGTTTTTATTGTTCTATATATTATTCAATCGCCTGCAAATAATCTGACTTTTGTTCCTGAACTAATTCTATTTGGTAAATCATTTATGTAAAAAAAAAATTTGAAGTGGACCTAAGACTGTTCATTGAGGTACACCTGAGTTTATTGTTATTGGTGTTGATTTAGAGACATTTTTTTTATTATTACAGTTTGTTCTCTCCCTATCAGAAAATCCTTAATCCACTGGACCATCAATGCCAAAATATTTTAATTTTTTAATCAAGCTATGGTGGTTAATTTTTTTTCCTAAGCCGTAGAAAAATCTAATAAAATAGCATCTATTTGCTCTTTGTTATATAAACCTTTTGAAAAATCATCAATTAGTCCTATTAGTTGTGTTTCACATGATCTATATTTCCTAAAGGACATTATGTTTGTCTAAGTAGTTTATAATGTTACTACATAAAATGTGTTATAGGATTTTACATGTGATGCTGGTAAGTGATACTGGTCTGTAGTTTCCTGGGTCAGATTTTTTTTCCTTTTTTAAATACTCTGTTCTGGTTAAGAGATGCCCGAAAAAGTATTTTGAACACTGGTGCTAGCTCATTGCTTAGTTCTTTGAGTAATCTAGCTGGAATACCAGAAACTTTATTTGGTTTAATGTTTGCTAATAGTTTTTTGATCCCCTTTTCTTGTACTTCTATATCTCCTATGTTGTGTACTTGGTTCAAATTAAGTCTCCTGGGGCAGTGAATGCTGATGTTAAGTATATATTTAGGATGTTAGCTTTAATTTCAGTATCCTTAAGTGTTAAGTTATCTTCTTTTTAATGGTGCTACTGCTGTTGTTTCTTAATGTGTAAGTTTTTTTTTTTTTTTTTTTTTTTGTTTTTTTTTGGATATTACATTGTTTATCTATTCACTCTGTATTCACTCTGCAGCTGTCTGCTTACTTTTTGAGTTAAGTCTCTAAATTTTCTCTATAGGTTTTCCTTCTGTTTGCTATGTTTCTTTCATCTATTATGAAAGTCACAAGCTTCATAACGGAGGAATTTTCTATTTTTTTTTACAAACCTTATAGGAACTCACTCTGTCAGTCTGTCTGGTAAAATGTTTGTACAGGATATTTCTTTGAGACCCAATCTCGGATTAATTATTTTTTTTTACCTGACAACACAAGAATCAATAAATATATATATATATATATATATATATATATATATATATATATATATATATATATATATATATATATATATAAAACAAAATAGTTAATTGTAGTTAATGGCCATAAATTATTTTGTTTGGTATAGCGAACAAGGAAAAGAAATTGTACTTGAATGAAGTGGTGGTATAAACTGAATTAGTCCCCTTTATAAATCGTCCTTAGTGTACTGAGTGCCATGGACACGCCTGAGGCTTAGTGCACACGACCATGAAATAGAAATAATAGATAAGTATACAATATCTTCTACAGTCCTAAGTACCTCACTAGCACATCGGCCCTAAGGGGCGAGAACTACGAGTTCCTTATTATTTATTTCTTTATTTTTGTAATGCTTTAAAAAAACAACAATTACGGTAAAATCCACCCAGATATCCTTTTCTTTGCCCCCCTCCCATTTTCCCAACTGGTCCTGATAAGTGATAAATCGTAGCGTATTGAGAAAGCTAAAAGCAGGAAATTGCGCTAAACAAAAACTTTTGGTAAAAATATTTCAAAACGCACAGATTAATTGTTGTTAGTCTATATCTCTTACACATTTAATCACATGAGAGATCTAAACTTTTTAATTTAACTATATAAGCTTTGTCTTTTTTTTTTTTAAGTATTTTTTTTTTTTTTGTATTTTGCTTTTTGCTTGTTTAATTATTTTCTTTTTTTTTTTTGTTAAAAAAGTATTTGTTTTACAAATATTATACTTGACCTTCTACACGTTACAATTAGTATCGCTGCCCCATGTTTTCCACTTTTAATTCAAAGCTCGATAAGTATTCGTACCAATTTTTTCTTCGATGACAATGTAATCGATTCCGAAAATTAAGTGTTTCACGTGGCTACGCAAATCCAGGTGCGACCTGTAGTACCATGAATAAAAAAAAATCTTTCTGCGCTTTGAAATAGTTTAAATAGCAGCTGCTGGTACACAAATGAAATATTGGATTGGATCAGAGTTTTGCAACTGATATTAAAAAGTATGTCCTGATGGACTGGAAATTTTGTAGGAATCTCACGCATGTGATGTTATGTACAGTGATGTAGAAAGTCATTTTTTTAACAGTTGCTTGCTTTGGAAAAAAAAATATCTATTTCACTTAGTATCCCCCTCCCCCGAATTAGTGTCATCCAGTGCGGTCCAGACACCTCAGGAATGCCACTGTCAGTATTGATTTGTGCCAATTCTTATATTTCAACATTTGTTTACCATGAATTAAAACGTAGGGTGCTAGTGGGGAGAGGCTGTATCGACTCAAGGTTATCAGATAGTCGTGGTAATGACTGCACTCAACAGTTGATAGTCTCAACCTGTCTCTGGTATCGACTGCAACAATGACGCAGACAGAAATGACCTTTGTTTAGAAATAGTGCTGTATCATCAATTCCTTCTTGTCTAAGTAGTTTGGGTCGAGGAATAGATCTAGAGATGTCTAGAGATAGTTATTTAAAGCCTGGCAACAAATTAATTAAAATATTTTGATGTTCCATTGCATCAGTGGATTAAAGATTTTTCTGATAGGGAGAGAACAAACTGTAATAATAAATGGCTCTAAATCAACACCGATAACAGTAAACTCAGGCGTACATCAAGGAACAGTCTTAGGTACACTACTATTTTTAATTTACATAAACGATTTACCAAATTGCTTTAGTTCAGGAACAAAAGTCAGATTATTTGCAGACGACTGCATAATATATAGAACAATAAAAATAACACAAGATACAGAAATTTTACAAAGAGAATTAGATGATTTACAGAAATGGGAATCAAATTGGAGCATGTCTTTCCACCCAGAAAAAATGTCAGTTATTAAGAGTAACAAAAAAAAAAACTAAAACAAATTAATTCCACTTATCTTATTCATGGTAAACCAGTAACACAGACTAAAAACGCAAAATACCTAGGTGTTATTATAAATGAAAAACTGTCATGGAATCCCCATATTGATGAAACTATAAAAAAAAATCAAACAAAGCATTAGGGTTTATTAGAAGAAATTTCTATAAATAAAAAAAGAACATAAAACTAAAATGTTATTTAACTTTAGTTTGGCCAATAATAGAATATGCATCCTCTGTTTGGGACCCCTCAACTCAAGAAAACATTAAGAAACTGGAACAGACACAAAATAGAGCAGTGAGATTCATAACAAACATATATTCACATTTGACTAGAGTAACACTTTTGGTAAAATCACTAAATTTAGAAAGCCTTCAGGACAGAAGGCTCAAAAGTAAAGTAGCAATTATACATAAAACACTGAACTATAATCTTCAAATACAAAATTTAATAAAATACTCAGAAAGACACAAAGATAAAGGCACATTCCTCGTCCCATATGCTAGGACAAATTTGTACAAATACTCCTCCTTCCCTAGTGCTATTAGAGCATGGAATGGGTTGCCTGAGCTAGCCAGGAAAACCAGTGACTTGGCAGAATTTAAGTCATTGGTTAATATGCATGACTGAAGGCATGACGCGTAGGACGTAATCATCTTTTTTGAAGTAACGAATGTATTAAATAAGATAATAGATGGATTAACGGATGTTGAGGTATCTGTTTTCTTTAATAGAAGATGTAGGCATTAACTGAAAATAAAGGCCCCACACATTTTCACCTACGTCTGTTGGACCATTGGGGTATCACACAAGATCTTTCTCCAGTCTTTGGATAGAATATTTTTCAATGACAGGCCCGTACATTCTTTTACGCTGTCTTCCCGTCGCTTTCTCTGCCTCTTCTTCTTTTCCCTAGTACTGTTCCATGAAGGTGTCTACGCTGGCCCTGAGGACTTTGTGATTTGGCCAGTCTAAGTTAACGTTGTTGTTTTTTTGACAATAGTTTAGCAGGACCCCAGGTTCGGAATCCAAGCGCTTAACCACTCAGCCATCTCGCCCCATATGTGCAGAATGGAAGTATAGTTGACCAGGAACAGCAGTGTTTTTTTTTTTTCTTCATCTTATTTACTCCTTTGTTTTTTTGTATGGGACAGTAGACGTCGAAGATTAAATACATTGCCGTCTGAACGAAACCTGACGTTGATGTCTTCGTGCAATCGCTGCCTCATTGGACCCAGCACTACGCCAAAGAAGATAGCGAATAGCGTAGGAGCACGTACACAGGCCTGATTCACGCCATTTTCTATTGGGAAGTGATCAGACAGGTCACCATTGTGTGGGATGCGTAGCCACGGGAAATACTTCATTCCTCATTAACTCTTTCTCTCCTAATCGATGATGCCAACGTTGATTTGACCCCAAATATACTAAATTGATTTTTGGATTTATAAACTTTAATTTGTATTGTGTAAAAAGAGCATGCATTATCCTATAATTCAGTACCAAATATAACATTTGCTGATAACAAACAAAAAAAGTTATTGAAGTTTAACCATAACAGGATAGTGAAATACAAAACGAATAATACTATCGAAACGAGAAAAAATAATTACGGAGAGAAAGAGTTAATGATAAGCCTTATTTACTTCTTTGAGCCAAATTACACATTCTGATGAGTAATTATTTTTGTATCTAATACTTGTCCCATCTAATTACGTTTGCAAGTTGTGGAAACACCCAGACACCTAAGCCAACGGGACGAGGTTGAACTAACGTTTAGAGAAAAAATGAAATACTTATACCAGGGCTCGAACCAAAGACATTTGGATCGACGGCCTAAATAACGCCCTTTCTTCAATAATTGAAATGAAATAAAATAAATCTTTGGCATTTTACGTTTCGAGAGACGACCTTTTCCGTTTGCAACTTCTCATGTGACTAAAGAGGCCATTGCTTAATACACAGCTGCGGTCAAAAGTTGGACATCTGTAATCACCAAGCGCTGTAGCACTTTCACCCTTTTTTTTCTAATTCTGGTGTGTTAGCGGCACCTTCGACATCACGGAGGTGTAAGCCACCTGCAATCCGGGACCCTTTCTTTATGCTGGCTCTCTATGTGGATCTATCCAGTTTCTCTCTTTTCCCAATAGTTAGTGTCGGTTTTGAAGAGCTTTATGTGGTGTTTCCATACATCAGTATACAGGTACATTAAAAGTGGGCGACAGGCGGCTCTTCTGCCTTCTATTAGATCACCATACAGAATAAGTGATGATCTTCATAGCTTGAAACAAAAAAAAAAAACTTTTACAAAAATTACAAAGTTTATCGTAAGTGTAATTGTGTCAATTAGTTTGGGTCATGTAATTATATATGTAACAGATCTAGATTAACAATAAAAAGCATTTATAAAATTTATAAAAAAGGGAGGAACGACCTTAACCCTAACTCCTGGCTAAAACCTTCTGAGCCTTCTGAAGCCCAAGCGGGAATCACTCTGCTAGTGGAAATCCTATGGACATGGAAAATAGTAGGCTAGAGTTATCTATTGTTTCTATAGTCTCATCCTATTTTTTATGCTCTATTCACTAAGACTCAGACGAGGTGTATAAAGGGGACCAATTCAGTTTATACCACCACTTCAATTAAGTACAAATTCTTTTCCTTGTTTGAGGTACCTAACAAAATAATTACCGTTTTTATTTGTTTTATTCTTGTGATGTCAGGTAAAAAAAAATAATTGTGCAAAGTTTCAACTTAATCCGAGATTGGGTGTGGGAGAAATATCGTGTGCAAACTTTTGGCCAGACAGACAGACAGACCGACAGAAAGAGTGAGTTGATATAAGCTTTGCAAATATGCACAAACAATCAAGAGAGTACAATCGATTCAAACAATCTTTCATCGAACTCACAGAAAAACAAAACATTTCAGATTAAAATTGTAATTGGTTTATTAATTATAATACAAAGTTATTAGAATAAGCAAATCATGTTTATACATTGACATAATCAGCAGTTATTAGGATGGTGGCAAAAAGATTTTATTCTAAAGTTTGGTAAAGTGTTAGAACATTTGTCTGAAGACAATAACATTGAAACAAACTCAAACACTATTTCCCCCGAGTTGTTACAGCAAAGATATAGGCCTACCACATACATACATACGTATGAGTTGTTAAAACAAAGATACACACACTGTGAAATAGAAACAAGCATTAAGAATTCTGAGAAACATTTTCTAAAAAAACAGACCATTCAACAACAAATATTGTCATTCAACAACAAATATTGTCATTCAACAACAAATATTGTCAAACTTCTGAATATTACGCGAATTTATATTGTCACAATCATATTCATCTTCTACAGACCATAATCAAAACACTCTCCAGCAGTTACAAAATATTAACCGCGAGCAACTTTTATTTTGATGAAAACAACAAACTCTTTCTCCAAACCACAAAAAATGTACATTAAGTGACTGAAAGACGTGACGAGTTTCACATGTTACTTCAGAATGGAAGATAATTTACTTCCTAGTCCAAATCTCCCGTCAGAAGCAATAAACGAAGATATATCAAAGCTCAAGCCACCAAACATGCACATCATTTAAATTTACCTAAAACTAAGTGTTTTTTTTTTTACCGAGCTTTCCTGAAAGTGAAACATTTGAAATTTGACTATGTACTAGTGCTAGTCCATTACTAGACAGTAAAATTAATGCTTCAAATGTGTCTTACAAATATCGCTTCAAAATCACGGGACAAAATCATTTCCCTTCTTTCTTGAATGCCCCATACATGCACATTTTGGATATGGCTATTTCAGTATAATATTTCTACAACCAGTACAATAATCATCGTTGGGATGGGAAGGGTTGCGGTATTAAAAGGTCTTGCTTTAGTCCCCATTTCCCTTTATTTCTAATCTTCACTTAAAAGATAAAGGTACTTCTTTCAGACCTTGCAATATAAAGGCACTGATGATATACATCTGTTTCTATGGCCAACGGTTAAAAGGGTATCATGTGGACAGCACAACAACCAACCGCCCTTACTTCTTCAACGTATGTGAAGTACCCATAAGAATTGGGTGGACTCAAAGCGCCCTCTTACTATATTGGAAGTTTAAGATAAAAATCTACATCATCACAAGGTTCAAACCCGGGACCCCTCAATTCAGTACCCAAGCGCTTTACCACAAATCTGTACAAATCAAGTTTCTTTAAACATTGATCATCTCATAGAAGAGATGTTAAGGACTCATGCTACAGTAAAATAACTGTTCAAAGAAAATTCACACATGTTCTTTAGATCCAGCTATATGAAAACGTATTGTCACAAATCATGTAAGCTCAATGCCCTTGCCAACAAGATTCATGTATTATGCAACAGAATAGACTTAGTCCAGAACAAGCAATGCATGGTACTGATGGTTACAATAGACACAAAATATCCCTGGATAGGATACAGTGAAAGAATTCAAGGATAATATTGAAAGTGAACAAGACTTGGTAGATCAGATATGTTTGAATAAGATAAACATTATCCCAGGAAATATATCACAATATGTGGGCCAGAAATGTCCAAGGGACATGGACAATAAACGCAAGTGAATTAAATTTCATGTAAAAGCCAGAGCGTCTCTAAGTTGGTTAATGAGCTAATAAGGAATGCATCAATTAAAGTACTGGATCTAGCTCTTGTCTTATTCAAAGTCTAATAATACACATAGGGGAAAGTGAATGTATAGTATAGTCATGACTGAGGTCTGGTTTGATGTTTTTTTTATTTATTTCAGGAGCAGTAAGCCCTAACCGAAAGTTTTAATGTTTATTAACCCTACAAAATATCTACAGTCTAATCTGAGTTGCTTGATGTTTGCCTTTCAAGAGAAAGGTAAACCCAAAGAAGAATGAGTTAATGTGTTTTTTTTTTAATTAACCCTACAAAATACTCTACATTCTTACACCATAGTAAGTCATCGAAATTGTCTAATGTTAAACAGCATTCTTGGCGCCAGCTTGGGCGTTGTTTGAAAGAACTACTCCGCTTTTTGCTTCGGTCAGAGGGGTAATAAACAAGGAAACGTTAATCTGGCTAATGAAGCCTCTTTTCTTTTTTTCTTGACTTTTTTTTCTCTATTGCTAATGACTAACAAGTTCATGATCAGGTGTAACAGACCAAAGCTCCATTGACCAACAAATTCACTGTTTTGGACACACACACACACACACACAAAACATCATTGCCAGGTGTAGTGTAATAAACTTATACACAAGAGGACAAGAGAAACAACTGTTCTGCATTCACTTTCTATGCCCTGCATTCACTTTCCTGCATACTTGCCCCATACACAACCTAACCAATGATAGTAATTCAGTTATTCAGTTCAATACAGATTCTGAAATATCTGTTGAAAATGATGCATTATAAAACAATACAATGGTACATAAGTAAATGAACAGTTAATGTATTAGAGAAATATTTACACCTCACAAGGGATGTTTCCCATTCAAATTACCTTTACACCACACACAGGCGCAAAGACACACAAAGGCACAAAGTAAAACAACCAAATGTATTCAAAATGTATTGCGAAAAGAAACATTATGCAAAATGAAGCAAAGCTTCAGAATCCAAATCAATAATTTCAAACAATAATAGAACACTGTAAAGAAAATACATAAAAGATATAATCACAAAAATGATATAATCACAATCATAAATATGTTGTCAAAGGATTATTCCTAGATTATTTTATAAAATATAAACTATAAACAGAAAAGATGCATTTATACACTTAAGATTCCAAAAAAAAAAAGATCAATAATAGCATTAATATTTAGCAAATATAAGCTTGTCATAAACAACAAGACTTCAAAGTCATCCAGTCATGACTTAGTTCTACATTTTGATACAGTCATTTGCAGTGATTTTAGTATTTAGTTAAATTACTTATAATACTTATTACTTATAGAAATATTTTGTTAGCTGAATGCATTTCAGTATATATAGTCTCTATGTATTATAGCCTGAGCCTAAGTAGTCTGTATGTATTATAGCCTGAGCCTAAGTAGTCTGTATGTATTATAGCCGAGCCTAAGTAGTCTGTATGTATTATAGCCGAGCCTAAGTAGTCTGTATTTATGATATCCTAGTCTAGCGTGTATGTTTATTATATTCTTATCTTACCTTATATAATACAGACGTTACTTCAAAAAAGGATGATTACGTCCTACGCGCCATGCATATTCTCGTTTAGCTTGTATGTGCTTATTATATTCTAGTATTCTAGCTTATCTTGTATGTTATTATATTCTAGCTTATCTTGTATGTTTATTATATTCTAGCTTATCTTGTATGTTTATTATATTCTAGCTTATCTTGTATGTTTATATATTCTAGATTATCTTGTATATGTATAACAGTATTTTCGATTTTAGCTACTCTTGAGTTATTTCACATTATAGTCGTACTGATTAAACAGGCCTATATGTCGACATCTAGAATTCCTATATGTTTGATTTATGGCATCATTTTAATGTACAGGATTGTAAGTACATATCAGTCATTAGTTTCATGTCCTATTTATTATTGTTGCCTTATCAGCAAAGCCATGGGTCAAAACTGTGAACTTATAGAAGGAAGGGCAAACAGAAACCAGTAAAAGAAAAAGTGTACCTAATGAGTCCTTACTTCCACGAAACAATTATAAATAAGAGACTAGTTTGCTTTCTAGATTTGGTGACTGTTTTTTTTTTTTACAAAGCTTATTTCAACGGACTCTGGTACAATTCTTGCACACGTTAGTTCTCACACTTCCCAGTCTCGGATCAAGTAGAAACTTTCACAATTATTCACAATGTCGATGACAACACATGAATCAATCAAAAATAAAATTAATCACATAGTTTATTTTAACTAATTTTGTCTTATATACAAAAAGGGAGATGAATCTTGTGAGATATGGCAGTAATTGTGTAGTTTTTCCCCTTATGTAAGCTTGGTTTGTACAGAAGTATTTTTAAAAAATATTTTGCTTGTTTTTTGTTGCTATCCAAATGCATAATGAACAGATCCAAACCGCCTCTTAAGTTTTAGCCTAGACAAGATTGTGGGCAAGTTGTTGCTAATTACAAATACAGTTTGATAATCGTTTCATAAATACAAAACTAACCAGATCTGGAAACATATTAGGCACTATTTACTAATCTATGGGTTGAAATTCCGAAGTGACGTTACAGAAGACCTTCCCTCAAAGATTGTAGACTGTGGACATTGAATACACACTGAATATATCCTATCGGTAAAAACATGCGATAGAATGGTGACAAGTCCCTCGCCCTATTTAGGCCAAAAACTTTTTGAGATATGGGGCGCTTTATAAGTCCACATATTATGTGTCAGTGAGGAATATTTCTCTGGGGCCCTATTCTATACCTTGGTTTCCTACAGGTAAATCTCAGCCCTGGAAAAGTCCTCAAAGACATTGGCACTGCATCTACTACTCAACATAATTTCTGCTTGTAGAACTGCGGAATGTCACGTTACATTCGCCCTCTAGCAAGACTACATCCCGACACTACTAAAGAAAGACTCTTTATTTCATGTTTTTAGATGTATACTAATTTTTGAAAATGAAAAAAAATAGTTATAAGGCTTTTCTTCGAGTACTTAGATTGGAGTTGGGAAATACAGTACTTCACGTGGATACGCAGTCCCCGCTGCGACCTACATATTTTGCCACACACTAATGATTAAAATAAAGTTATGAATTTGTCCCTAAGATTAACTTGTTTTTTTTTTATATTTATAAATTTATATTTATACATTTATATTTATACGTAATATAGTGAACATTGTATTATTTCTACTTTTCGGTAGCGATATTTGCTTTATCAAAGCTCATGTTACTGGAAGGTATGATAAATATTCTAGCCCAACTACCAAAATGCATTAATATATTATATTAAATATATAATGTAGTGATTAAAATGCATTCATTACTAGTGGATTACGACTTTAAAAAAAAAAAATAATTTAATGCCTGAGAAAAACGGCTACATTAAAACTGGGTATAATTTGTATGGGCAAGTGAAACCTAGGTGTGGGCAAATTTATTTGTTTGATGCTAGGTAAGTGCACTCTCTATACTCCTAGTTCAAAGCTGTGCATCTTGAATGTTTAACATTATTTATGGTACGAATTTGACCTAATAACTCAAATTACTCATAACACAGGTCTCTAAATTTCAGAGTGACTATTTCCGTGCCACAGCGCCGCCAAATTAAAAGATGATATTGATTCACGCAGGCTGCATAATGGTAGTCTTTTGATCAGTGACACCGGAAAGTTGGTGCCATACAGTAGTACACCCTATTTTGACGTTTATTATGTAGATTCAGTTATTCAAAGAAATTGTAGATATAAATCCAGTTATTTGTAACGATTTTTAGTTATCCATTTAGAACATTTCATTTTTTTTGTTTATGAATTGAATGTCGCGCTGTTGATACAGCACTCAAGGAAGATATCCCAATCCTTCCTCGAATTCATTCCTTCCCCTATACATGTCCCCAGGAGGCCTTACACCTCCCTGTTGCTGTTGCCTGTAGTTTGAAAACATGTTGGCTATCTCTAAGTCTTTCATCCGGGCCAGCTGATCCATAGAGTCCTGGCCTGCTGGGTACTGGCTGTCCATTTGATAGGAAGAGTGGGAGGACTTTGGTCCGGGCCCCCACTGCCGCCCCATCTGGTCACCGTAAGCCGCCGGCATGCTGTACCTGTTTTTATTGTTGTTGTCCTCGTACTGGTGGTAGTGGACGGGGCTACTGCGACGGTAGGCAGGGTCGTCCACCATAAGCCCCCCAGGTGGCTTCTCCCTGACGGTCTCCTGCCAGTTGGTGGTAAAGTCCCGGCTGTCCTCCTGAATACGACCCCTGTTCGAAAAGTTCATGAAGCCATCGTCGTCTCCGTAGTTGCTGCCCATTCCGGAACCGGATTTCCCCAGAGCTGGGTTGTAGATGGAGTCTCGTTGGTTTTCTTTGGCTTCCCTGTACTTGTCCATAAGATCTTTGTTATTGTCGTAGCCTCCCGAATCTTCCAGGTAGTCGGCGGGCTTGTCAGCCTTGGCCTTTAGTTTAACTGCTCTGAAGTCTGTCGGAAGCACTTTGATGCCTTTCATGTGAGGAGGCACTTTGGCCACGGGTTTAGCCATATTGGGATCTCTAGGGTCATCCTCGACGACGCGGCTCTCCAAGTTAGACGCAGAGAAGACGGGGCCTGAGTCGTGGATGCGTGGGCTGGTCGGGGGAAAGGCTAAAGATGATCTGGGGGAGGTAACCGGAGGAGACGTTGGGGCGTCAGAATTTCTTGGAGAGAACTGAGGACCACCGACATATACTCCACTGGAAATGCGGTTGTTGGCAGGTATCTGACCACCGGAGATTCGCTGCCCACCACGCATCTGAACATCATCCATCCTCATTCTGACAGCTTGGTCAGATCCGGTATGAGACGGATAGCCCCTGTCGTAAGGAGGGTTTTCCATGCCATCCCCTGACCGCTGATTAACATGCATTATAACGTCCGGCCTGTTTCTGAAATTCTGCTGCTCATAAATGTATCCAGGAACCGTTTCGTGCATCATTTGTTGTTGTCCCATTACTGTAGGGTCTCTAAAGTTTTCTTGCGTGAGCATTATTCCACCATGCATATTTCCACTAGCTGGACCCATGGGGGTATTTTTCACAGGGCTCATAACTTGTCCTCCCATTGGTGGGCCCACTGGACCTCCTAAAGGTGGTCCAACTTGACCACCCATTGGACCACCCATTGGTGGCCCACCTGTGCTGAAGCGCTGACCCTGTGGAGGCCCCTCGTATGCGTTGCTGCCCCGATAGACGGAATATTCTCCGTACTCTGTCCTGATCACATCACCGCGGACTCCTCGGTCGAATCCGGCTTTGGCCTTGCCGTCAGCCAAATCGCCGCGACTGTTTCCAGAAGGCGACATGGGCATTTGTGTGGAGCTGATGACTGCCGAAATATGAAGGGCATTCTCAACTGTATCCAAGGCGAACACGTGGCAGTCCAGCGCCTTCACCCCCGCGGGCCTCCTCACCACGCAAACCACGAGTGGCGGATGGGTCGATGAGACGAGAAAGTGAAACGCCTTTTCAACAGCAAAGGCGTGTTTGTCGCTCAGTGGAGCCTTGCTTTCGTCCGCTGGAGCAAATAGTGCCTTAGGCTTCTTCTCGCTGGAGGTTTTGACGGTCAGGAAACGGACCGCCTCCACAAAGATCACGCTAGAGAACTCGAAGAAGATCTCATTTTTGACGGCGCCGTCTTCGTAGATGCTGACAAAGACACCCTTCTGTGTCAGCTTTAAGCTGGCGCTGCGGCTCCCAGTCGGGGACTTCCGGTATTTGAAGTACAACTCCTTTATAGGGCTCTGGAGGGCGTTCAAATTTGTGGGAGGTTTAGAGATGGGACTGAAGTTGAGGTAAGCGCAGTAGAAACTTGGTCCGTCCATGTCTTTGCTGGACTGTTCCTCTGCTGATGACCCGGTAGTGCTCGCACCAGTGCGATCTGCAAAGTAGAAAACAAAATGTTGAAATGATGGAGAAGGATTTGTTAAAACAAAAACTTTAAACAATAGGAGAAGAACAGAGACCAGGCGACAGTTTCATCACTGTCTAACTCAAAGTTTAAAATATACGGTTTATTCCATGAATAATGGGAGCGTTTACTAGCATTCTAAAAATAATTTGGAGTCTATTAAATTTGATTTCTAGAAAGTTAAACATATATGTTATTTTAATATGAACAGAACATGGTATTGATAGGCCCTGCTCTTCGACGGACTTCAATATCAGGTATTTGTTCTTGCCATTGTTTATATATAGATTCTACTAAATGAAACAGCTGATAATAGTCTTCGGAAAAAGAGCGCTTTAATTTTGAAAACTAATTTGTAGGCTTATGAATAAGTGTAAAACATTTTAGATCTATATCAAGATTTTGATTAAAGTAAGGCTTTCATTTGGTCGAGTTCTTATCCAGATATCAAGTACTCTGAAAAAGTAAAGTTTCCCGTCAATGGTTTAGTCAATGCTTAATTTTATGTCAAGTCATAACATTGCATGAAATATTATTTCCACAGAGCAGTGTTTCCCAAACTGTGTTCCGCGGGACTCCAGTTTTCAGTGAGGCCTGAATGGGTGTTCCGCGAACTACTGAAAGAATTAACTAGTAGGCCGCCATGTGAATTAATCTCTAAAGTATAAACAAAGTGTTCTGCTAGATACTCAGAATGAGCGGCGAAGTGTTTTGTTAAGAGAAAATGTTTGGGAAACACTGCGCCATAGAGTAACCTCAGAGGAATGAGCCCACACACAAGCAGAATAAATGAAATGTGGATAGAATTGAGTTTCCTTTAGTGTGTCACTACAACTAGCAACACAACACACGCGTGCTGAGACGTCAAAGTGTTGGTCCTCATTTGCTGCGCCTGACAAAACACCACAACACACAAGACTGCAGCATGTGTGCGGATCTGAATGTAAAGAAGGGGGGGGGGTGCCTGTGATGGAACGAGAGGGGAAAAAATATAATGGCCCTTAGATTAAATAGAGCAGAACGAGGACACAGTTTACCGTTTCATTTTGTTTTGTTCGAAACTTCCGGGAACGCAGTTAAAATATGCACTTGAATTTACACCGAGTATTTAACTAAAAATATTTGCATTTAGTACGGGGAAAACAAAAAAGACTACTGCCATATCACATAGCTCACAACTGCCTGAACGAGTGGTATGCGCTCTGGACTTCAGTCTCGATGGTCATGAGTTGGAGCCCCCCCCCCCCCCAGCAGTCGTCCTGAGAGAAGCTTGCTAAAGGATGTCAATTACATTCTGAAAGTGCATGTGAAACACGCAAATCCCAGCATCTTCAATTACACGTACATCTAGATCTAGATCTTTTGGGGACGTCAAACTTGGTGATCGTTAACAACTTTGGGTGGGGGGGGGCGAAAGAAATGTCCTATATCCATAACGAGGCTCCCCGATTAGGGGAGCGGGGGAGCGCTGAGAAGGCAAAATGGGCTTCAGAAAGTTGGGATGTTACTAAAGTGCATTAGACCAGAGACCAAGGAACTGAAAAAAAAAATTTACATCCTTAGCAGGAGAATGCTTTTCCTGAAGGTTGCATAGGTATTTAATTCACTTTTTTAAACTTTGTTTTTTTACGACCATAAGCAGGGGTGGTTTCCCTTGGCAGCCTGGGATGACACGCGGGAGATGGTGTGACCAATCAGAGAGATATTCATGACCACGGTTCAAGTGACGAGACACAACGAGGAAGCATACGTGTGACTTGACACACAGTCGGACACCCATTAGCGAATGTATTTTAATTACTTTGCGGAAAGAGGCAGGTGTACCTGTGTCTATGCCACAGTTTGTGTGTGTGTGGGGGGGGGGAGGCAGTGGCGTATCGAGGGAAGGGCCCAATGTTTAAGTACATCGTAAGGCTATTATTATACATGACAAAATTATCATAGAAGAGCAAACTGATTGGGTCACTTAACAAGGAAAATAAAATACTTTAAAAAAAAATTGTTCAAAGCTTATAAATGCTTATATATTTAGTCAAACGTGAGCACCGTTCAATCGCTGCCATACTTATCGATATTGCAAGGTTAATTTCCCCTTATTCTAAGAGTACAATGTTAATTTATTACCAATAACTGATAAACTAATTGGCTATTTTATTTATTAATGCGATGCTACCGGGAATGACTAATAGTGCAAAATTTCAAATTGACTTGAGAATAAGGAGTGTGAAAAAAATTGTTTAAATGATCCACCCGGACAAACAGATGGACGGAGTGAGTTAATACAAGCTTTGAAAAAAAAAGTTTGGAGTAAGGCAAGTAGCCACTTGATAACCTCTTGGGCAGAGAGGAGTATAGACATTTGTTGCTGAAGAGTGTGTACGAAAATAAGAGATGAAATAAAACAATTCATAGGTTTGTTTTCCTTGTTGAATCAACGGTGTTGTGGAGTTTCATGATGAACGACATCTAAGACTTTCAATTTTCTCGATTATCTTCTGTCTTATGGTAGATACTATCTCCAGTTTAACTCTTTAATATTTATCTAGGTTAGTTACGTTGACTAAGATTTTATATATTGACAATACATTACTTATCAATTTCTTAGAAGCACAGAGACACGAATGTCTAATTAAATAGCAACAAAAACAGAATTGGACAAAAAAAAAAAAAAAAAAAAACACAATACACTATGAAGTGAGATTCAACGCCATCTTACTAACACTACTTTTATTCGATATTATCTATAAGGTGAGGTCCCTACTCAAAATGTGTCAATAAATGAGACTTCTTAGAAACTACGGTACATTTTTGTGTTTGATATATGCAGGCATAATATTTGTAACAGATTGAAATATTGTACATTTAATTCAATGTATCAATTTTACAAAGTAGATCTTAACACCTCCTTACAAGTCTCAATAATCATAAAACTTAAATTCTATGTTGAATGCGACATGTGTATCTATTGCATTAGGTTGTACTTACTTGACTGTGGCTCTGGTTGCTGCATGTCTTAATCTAATAACCTCTACTCACTTATGTATATGTAGTACAAATAACACTTAAGAAAATAGGAAATTCGAAATAACAAAAATTACAGTCACTGAAAACTCTAAATGTCACAGTGTTAATTATTTTAGGCGTTCCAAAGAATGTCCAAATATAGAACTATCCGACACACGAGTCATGATGCTGATGTATACAAATATGTAATCCTGACTTCTCCATCCGGACCATCACATCAAACTGTGATAGAGATAAACAACCAGTGATAAAAAGGATAGATATGTATAACAAACAATAAGACAGTACTGGCGGCGGTCCACAGAGTTCTGTCTTCTCTGTCGCACTGTCGGAGGTGACTTAGACAATACAACACGCGTGATGAAGCGGTCGATGTGTCTGTGTGTGTGTACGTCTGTGTGCGTGTGTTGGCTGATATGTCAACTGCCAGGAACTAGAACTGTTTAGTATAGATCTACAAATGACAAGTAATACTCTCAAGGCAGACGCAGTGTCAACAAATTCAGTCGCATAAAATCAAACTGTAGGAATCCGCTAACCAACTGTAGATCTATATTATCATCACCCAGAAGTCATAGACTTGGACAGTCACTAGTGTGATGTAAAAGAAAAGAATTTGTCAAATTTTATTAAAACAATGCAACTAAA